>NC_082656.1:3004166-3304583 GCF_028023285.1 Balaenoptera ricei | reverse complement strand
TATGACGTGTTCTTGCGCCGACATGGTTCAAGCCCCAGGGAATCCACTTTTTACGTCCGAATGCATGCATGTTGGGGGCACTGCCGCTGACTTTGGAGATGGACCTTGCTCCAGATTAACAGGAGGGATCGAGGGCCAGGGGTTGGGGGTGGATGAAGTATTTTGATAAGACACCTAACTTAACAAAGGCGTCCTCTCAGCACGCGTGCGACGGGTTTTGTGTAACAGAGCATCACTTGCCAGGGGTGCGCACGTCCTTCGTTCCCCGCCGCGGTCCAGAAGCATCGCGAATGCACAGATGCACGCTGGGCGGAGGAACCCAGTGGACACGCGGGGCCCCAGATCCTCTTCCCAGCCGCACACCCTTCCCCTCCCTGGGGGCTCTGACAGGTGCTCACACCTGTGACCATCCCAGACACCTGTCCTCGGGATCCTGGGAGGTTCCGGAGCCCCCATAGATGTGGCCAAGGCTAGACTTGCCCTCTCTAACGCAGGAATATTCAATATTAACATGTATGTGTATATATGTGTTTTGGTGTATACATAACGTGTGAGTATTTATCAACTCTTTACATTAGCAAGTAGATGGGCATGAAACACTAGACCTGTGGTAGCTTTATTTGTATAAATATTTGTATATGTTTTATATATATGTATATATATTATCCTTTATGATAATATTTAATATGATAATATTTAATGAAATTTTGGAGAGAACATGATTTTCAGCTTTACTTAATTTATTTTGGATTAAAATTTTTCTTTTTTTTTTTTTTAATTATTATTTATTTATTTATTCATTCTTGGCTGTGTTGGGTCTTCGTTTCTGTGCGAGGGCTTTCTCCAGTTGTGGCAAGCGGGGGCCACTCTTCATCGCGGTGCGCGGGCCTCTCACTATTGCGGCCTCTCTTGTTGCGGAGCACAGGCTCCAGACGCGCAGGCTCAGTAGCTGTGGCTCACGGGCCTAGTTGCTCCATGGCATGTGGGATCTCCCCAGACCAGGGCTCGAACCCGTGTCCCCTGCATCGGCAGGCAGATTCTCAACCACTGCGCCACCAGGGAAGCCCAAAATTTTTCTTTTTTTAATTAATTAATTAATTAATTTTATTTTTGGGTGTGTTGGGTCTTTGTTTCTGTGCGAGGGCTTTCTCTAGTTGCGGCGAGTGGGGGCCACTCTTCATCATGGTGCGTGGGCCTCTCACTATCGCCGCCTCTCTTGTTGCGGAGCACAGGCTCCAGGCGCGCAGGCTCAGTAGTTGTGGCTCACGGGCCTAGTTGCTCCGCGGCATGTGAGATCTTCCCAGACCAGGGCTCGAACCCGTGTCCCCTGCATTGGCAGGCAGATTCTCAATCCATGCGCCACCAGGGAAGCCCTGGATTAAAATTTTGATCTTAATTGACTATAACTTATATCTTGCCTTTACATTTTAATAGTCAATTTTAATATAATAAAACTAACTTTTTTGGAAATATGTATATTAAAATAATTTAATTTCTTCATGTACTCTTCATCTTCATCATATATATTTAAAATTTTCACACTTCAACTACCCTTACATTTTATTTTTAATCCCTTAGACAATAATTGTCGAAGAACACAAATTCTGTAAATGGCTTGATGATGAAAACCTAAATAGTGATTTTTGGACTTGAGTCCAAAGTATAAAAATCATAACTCTACACACCTTTTTCTGTTCTTCTGTTATGAAGCTCTATTTGACAAGGCAATGGATAGAACATTTTATTTAACTGTTGGTTGAGTTATAACTTTTAATATTTATAACTTTTAAATACTTAGACAGATAGTGGGTGAGCCTCTGTTCCCTAACTGCAGACGTGTAACTATCAGGAAGTGCCAGTCTGGGAGGCTAGATGGGCTTTTGGTGGCATACTGATTTTTGAAGTTTGTTCCATAAGCTATTTTATAAAATGCATTGGAAGGAAATAGTTCCTTTTGAAATGCTGTGACATTTCCTTGGAGTATGTGTGTGTTTCTCCCCAGCTTCCTACGTGGATGCACGTGCCTGATCACGGCAGCCTCCCGGTCCACGTTCTCACGTGTGTCCCGGTGTCACGTCACTCATATCACGGTATATTTCTCAGAATGCGTAGTGCCTACGGATTCTTTTTTTTTTTTTTTTAAAGTTTAATTTTATTTATTTATTTATGGCTGTGTTGGGTCTTCGTTTCTGTGCGAGGGTTTTCTCTAGTTGCGGCGAGCGAGGGCCACTCTTCATCGCGGTGCGCGGGCCTCTCACCATCGCGGCCTCTCTTGTTGCTGAGCACAGGCACCAGACGCGCAGGCTCAGTAATTGCGGCTCACGGGCCCAGTTGCTCCCCGGCATGTGGGATCTTCCCAGACCAGGGCTCGAACCCATGTCCCCTGCATTGGCAGGCAGACTCTCAACCACTGCGCCACCAGGGAAGCCCTACGGATTCTATTTTTAATAAATTCCATTGGAAGCTGCTTCACGGTCTCTCCTGCTTACTGACTTCCTGCCCCTTGAAAGCACATCTGTGTCCACTTCTCAAATACTGTGAATACTGCATGAGGTAGAAAGCCCATGATACCTGTATTGATGCTGTAAAAGTACCTCCATCTTTCTTTGGTCTAAATGCACTAATCTAGGCGCACTCTGTCTATTTAGGCAGGCGTATTCTGGGGAGTCATGGCTGGACCTTGTGAACTGCCCTCGATCGAAGCCCCAGATTTCTAGTTCCTTCGGCCAGGAGAGCTCGTCACCCAACAGATACAATCCCTTTCTGATATACACAGTTTCTTGCCTTTTGCAGGAGAATGCTTGTCTCCAAAGCTGTGTAGCCTTCTCCTGAAAGTGATACCCATCGTATTTATATATACATACATTTAAGGCTAAGCAATAATTCTTGAGAATATTGTGTCTCACGGCAAATCCTGGTGAAGCAGAAGCACTGACAGGGCCTTAGCAAAGTGTGTCCTGAGCCTTCGTCCCAGGGCCTGTCTCCTTTAGGTTGACTGCTGGGTGGTATTTGGTCACCATTTTCCTTCGATTGGAAATAAAAGCCAAGGGACAGGACAGGTAGCTCATCACTTTTTTATCCAAGGTGCTTAACCACGTGACTCCTTCCAAATTATTTACAATAAAAATGATATATTATTATAATGGCCATTAGCCCAGGCGGTAGATCTCAAATGTGTCTGGACTTTCATCTGTCCGCGGGTGTTTTGTGTCAACATACGTATGTGTTTGGGCCCGAGAAGAGTGGTTTATTATAGAGGTTTGTGTGCAGTTCTGTGTATGTCTTAATGGGCGTGTGATTTCGGAAAGGAGTCTCTGTTTATTTAGAAGCTTCTTCTTTTCGAATGTCTTAGACTTGACGTATTCTAAAGGCTAATGTTCAGTGTTAACTGACTAGTGTCAACTTAAGTCTAATGATAAAATCAGACTTGACAGTAATTTTCTGATCGAATTGCAGGCCTATCTTTCCCAAGGCAGGCCTGCCCCCTCCGTGGACTTTGGTCTCCTTGGAGCAGCCTAATTACTTCCCATCTCCCATCAATTGCATTGCCCAGAAAGCCCTGGTAGCTTTGCCTTTTGCCGTTAGGTGTGATGCCCCAGGCAGGGATTCCCCAGCGAGCTCTTGGAAAAGAGGACAGTTTTGCTTACCATTCAGTGACCCAGTTTTCCCAGTGGTAGTAGCAGCCATGGACAGCCCAAGGGAAACTAAAAACTAAAACTGAGGTTTGTCAGGTGCAGCCTCCAGCCGTGGGGGGAGAAATGAAATTATCCTTTCGGGGGTGCCTTTTCTTCCCTTGCCCTCAACTTTCAGGCCATGCCGTTTCCAAACACCTCCCACATCCCAAAGGACATATTTTATGGGAAGATTGTAGTGAAGAAGATGAGTATTTTTTCTTTCAACATTTTAACTGATTAGAAGCTTGTTGGTTTAAGGGTCTCTTGATGTCTCTCCCCCTTTGAGTGATAAATGTAGTGTGCTGTGATGACGTGACCACAGCCCGTATCGCTCACTTTGTGCTTTCTCTTCTCTCCAGTTCAAGGAACGTGTTCCTAGTTGCTGAGCAGCTTTGTTCTTGGAGTGACTCTGGGGCCAAAGATACTGTCTCTGGCTCCTCTTTCTCTTACGGGATTGGAATGCTCCAGGAGATGGGGAGAGAGAGAATGGAAATACCCCTGTTTCCTAGCTGTCCATCACTCCCTGGGCGAGAACTAATGACATGGCCATTTCTAGATGTAACAAGGAGCTGGGAAGGACAGACTTGGGAAGGGCAGCTACTTTCCAGAGACAACTCTACTCCATGGAAAGGAGAGGATGGTGAGGTTTGGCAAATAGCCATCTGCCTTTGGACAAACTCCCTCAGCCTGTAACATCTAGTCTCCTCTTTAGCATCTAGCAAAATCCTGCTCATCTTTAAAGGCTCGGCTTCAATGCCATCTCATTCACCAGGTCCTCCAAAGCTCTCACTGTTGGAATTAATTGTCCTTCTCCTGTATACTTGGCTCGTGCCCCATTATGGTCCAAGAAGCGACTTGTTTCCCTGTCTGCCTCCCCAACTGTAGAGGGTGGGTCCTTAAGACCAAGGACCAGAAGCTATTTCTTCCTGTGCCCCCCATGTCACCTAAAATTGCACTGCACGCTCAAATCAACGTTTCCTCAGTTATCCTGAGAAATATTGTTAGAACTGAGGCACTTGAGCATTAAGTATATAACCTTCCTCAGGAAGTATGATACCAGCCAATCGATAGGCACTTGTTAACTACTGGCTACGCCAAACCCAGTTTCTGTATTTAGGATGCTTATAACCTAAAAGAGATATAAACTATAAGCCCATTTTACAAAAAAAGAAGAAAGTATTTAAACTCTTGAGGTACTGCTTTCAAAACCATCAGCAGACTGGTATTTAACAGCCTGGAAACTGGGGAGGTCTCAGGGTTGAAGCACTGCTGTGTACACGGTGTGTACATCAAACAGTATCTGTCAGTGAATAAATAACACAACCCAAATCCTTTTTTATGTTTTTTCCAACATAAATGTTCTGATTTCATGAGTTTTAAAAATCCTTTAAGTATAACTGCACCATATATAAAGTATATATAACCATAATGAAGTTCTCTATAACTTACCTATAGATTGAATCCAAAAGTTGAAATCTATAAACAGCATTTATATCATTATGATATATATATATACTCTATATGTACATGTTTGTGTACATATGCACACATTGTATTTACATGGTGACTCTATATATATAGCTTATTGCAAAGTAATATATGATTATATATATAATCAATATATCAATATAATATAATCAATAATATATATAATACAACATTATAACCTCTGTTCATCTCAAAGGAAAATGCTCATATGGGCTGTCCTTTTATACATTTCACCATTAGTGATGGAACATTAGTTAATATAAAGTAAATGTCTCTGTTAATTAATATAACCAATAAAGTAACTAGAGATGTGATAACTTATACTGGGAGGAGGAGGAGGAATGGTAGGAAGTGGTAAATAATACATTCTCATCTATCGTAGCAGGAAATCAATAGTTCAATTGTAAGGCTGATAAAACAATAAATAACCGTGTATAATTATTATTAGAGAAAACCAACTGCTAGAAACACTAAAATCAAAAGGTTAAATATCTGATAAGAAGTCAATATCCAAAATGTATGAGCAGCTCCTACAAATCAGTGCAAAAAACAAATAAGATGATTAAAAAGTGGGCAAAGGACCTGAATAGACATTTCACCAAAGAAGATGTACAAATGGCTAACATGTATATGAAAAGATGCTCCACATCACTAATCACAGGGAAATGTAAATCAAAACCACAGTGAAATATCACCTCACACCTGTCAGAATAGCTATCATCAAAAAGACGAGAACGAACAAGTGTTGGTGAGGACGTGGAGAAAAGGGAACCCTCGTGCACTATTGGTGGGAATAAAAAGTGGTGCAAGCACTATGGAAACAGTATAGATGATCCTCAAAAAATTAAAAATAGAATTACCGTATGAGGGCTTCCCTGGTGGCACAGTGGTTAAGAATCCGCCTGCCAATGCAGGGGACACGGGTTCGAGCCCTGGTCTGGGAAGATCTCACATGCCGCGGAGCAGCTAAGCCTGTGCGCCACAACTACTGAGCCTGTGCTCTAGAGCCTGCGAGCCACGACTACTGAAGCCCGTGTGCCTAGAGCGCGTGCTCCGCAACAAGAGAAGCCACAGCAATGAGAAGCCCGCGCACCGCAACAAAGAGTAGCCCCTGCTCGCAACTAGAGAAAGCCACGCACAGCAACGAAGACCCAACGCAGCCATAAATAAATAAATAAATAAATAATAAATTAATTAAAAAAAAAAAAAAAGAATTACCACTTGACCCAGCAACTCCACTCCTGGGTATTTATCCAAAGGAAGTGAAGTCAGGATCTCAAAGAGATACCACATTCCTGTGTTCACTGCAGCAATATTCACAGTAGCCAAGAGGTAGAAGCAAACTAAATGTCCATCATTGGATGAATGGATAAAGAAAATGTGGTATACATGTACACGGAATATTATTCAACCTTAAAAAAGAAGGAAATGCTGCCATCTGAAACAATATGGATGGACCCAGAGGACATCATGCTAAGTGAAATAAGCCAGACAGGGAAGGACAAATACTGCGTGATCCCACTTTTATGAGGAATCTGTAATAGTCAAACTCATGGAACCAGAGAGTAGAATCGTTGGCACCAGCGGTGGGGGCAGGGAACATGTCTGTGACAGGTTACAAAGTTTCAGTTGTGCAAGAGGGGTAACTTGGAGATCTCTGTACAACTCGAGCCCCTGGTTACAACACTCATTGTGCACTTAATTTGGTAAGAGGCAGACCTTATGTTAAGTGCTCTTACTGCAAAAGGAAAAACAAACTTTTAATGAAAGTAAATGAATAAAGGAGGCAGAAGGAAACTTTAGGAGATGATGGATAAGTCATGGCCTTTGTTGTGATAGTTTCAGGGATGTAATACTTATCCCCCAACTCATCAAGTTGCATACATTGAATGTGTACAGCTTTTTGTGTGTCCATCACACCTCAGTAAAGTGGTCTTGCAAAAAAGTAGTTTAACGTGATTACCTCGGGACTTCCCTGGCGGTCCAGTGGTTAAGACTTTGCCTTCCAGTGCGGTGCGGGTTCGATCCCTGTTTGGGGAGCTAAGATCCCACAAGCCTCGTGGCCAAAACACCAAAACATAAAACAGAAGCAATATTGTAACAAATTCAATAAAGACTTTAAAAATGGTCCACACCAAAAAAAATCTTTAAAAAAATAAAATAAAGGGACTTCCCTGGTGGCGCAGTGGTTGAGAGTCTGCCTGCCAATGCAGGGGACACGGGTTCGAGCCCTGGTCTGGGAAGATCCCACATGCCACGGAGCAACTAGGCCCGTGAGCCACAACTGCTGAGCCTGCGCTTCTGGAGCCTGTGCTCCGCAACAAGAGGGGCCGCCATAGTGAGAGGCCCGCGCACCGCGATGAGGAGTGGCCCCCGCTCGCCACAACTAGAGAAAGCCCTCGCACAGAAACGAAGACCCAACACAGCCATAAATAAATAAATAAATAAAATAAAATTTAAAAAAATAAAATAAAGTGATTACCTTTGTGATCAGGACAAGGCATGCCCCCTATTCAACTAGACTTTAAAAATTACATGTGTATTTATCTTTGATTAGTTATCTTTAAAAAAACAAAAAGTTTAAAATTAATTCTTATGACTTTTAAAAATGTTCCTGAATTTATAATAGCTATTTTTCATTACATAGTTATATATTCTCTTCATTTATGAATATTAAAAATAAATGCTATCATGTAAAGATCTGAAAGTTTGGATGAAAAAAGAGATTTTCATTTTGGAAATATATTGGGGGATACAAAAATCATAGCTCAGAAAAAGTAGAGAAAGGCCAGTAAAATTAATAATTTTCCGAGGATAGCTTTCAGACCTCAAATTTCATATATCTAGGAAAAAATAGATCAAATGAAAAATTTTCTTTTTCCTTCCTACTTTATTAATATACACATTATGTGGGTTTTTAAATATTATGTTTTAATTTGTATATATATATAATGCATTCTGCTTTATATATAATATAAATGTATAACTATATAGTAAATATATGACAAATATGTAATGTTAATAATATAATATATATGTGTTCTCTTGGAGTCAGACTGGGAATTCACATGTTAAGTATGAGTTTCATACTCAAAACTACACAACCTTGATCTTGGGACTTAATGTTGCTAGGTATCTAAGTAACTGACAATCTGAAATAATTCTGTTAAGAAAATCCTTTTAAAAAAGGTCCAGTCCTGCAAAGAGGATCAATTAGAAGGATCTGTTCTTGTTACAAAGAATCCATTACAGAGCTTCTTTAAATAATGGTCTTCACGAATATAAAATTCAATTAAAGTTTTAAAAATTAGATTTATACACAGCTTTTTAGGAACACATCATTTGAAGAATGGAGTCTTGGAAAAAGCAAGTGCTAAGCAGGGTGTGATTAAGATGTGTGATGAATTTTCTGCCTCATTAACAAATGCAAAATGCTCTTTTCTTTCAAAGAAAGGCAGCATAGTAAAGCCATTTCAATGTGTAAATGGATAGGAAAGCAGATTCACAAAGATGTGAATACAGACCAGCATTTATTCCCTAGAGATGCTGTTCACGGACTGTTCACGTGAGTGGAGACCTGTGATTTGATCTGTAACTTCATTTTCAGATTTTCCAGAAGTTTGGAGGATTGTAATCCCATGCCCAGGGACACTAAGGCATTTGAAACAAGGCTAGACTAGGCATCAGAAGGTCATTTCTGCTGGGCAACTAGTCGGTCCATTGTATTTTGGTTTATAGAAAACCTTGACAGTGGTTGGCAAATGTTGATTTCTGAGGAAAATTTTTGTCTGGTAGGAAAAGGAACTGAACATATCAAAGGGATATATTCCTTCCAAGACGCTCCTGAGTCGATGCTGGTGTATTGTATGGCTTCATCAGAGCTCTCAGTCACCATGGTTTCCAAAATAAAAGGAAAAATAGATTCGCACGTCTGATTCCTACGCTTTCCCTCTCCCTTTTGTGGAGTTTTCGGCTCATTTCATGATTTTCACCAGTGACAGGTTTGAATGCTCATCTGCTGGAGAGCCCACGATCTGTAGAAAGCATCTCCTCCTAGATATTTTTATAGATAAAACTTACGGTAGTCTTATGCACAAATAAGGCAGAAAGAAGTAGATTCTCATGCAAAAAAAGAAAAAAAAAGGAAAAAAGGAGAAGTATCACTCATGGGCTGTCAGGCTAAACTAAAGACCTATCATTTTTGGCAATGGTGTTGAATTGTATGGTGGGGTTGAAACTATAGCAGCTGCATATATTAAGTTGTTCAAAGAGAGAAGTACAACAGTGCTACGAAAATCAGTGCACGTGGAGACCCCATGACAAGAATGGAGAGGGGATCATACCTAGGGCGGTTCTCCTGCCTCTGAGTCCTGAGTCTGGGTCAGAGCTGAGGAATAAACATCCTAATCTCATCTCATTAGCCAAACTGGAAACAAAGGCTACAGACCTGCTCTTGTTCATTCTCTCTGAATGAGGACAGAAAATGTTCACGGTACAACATGGGCCCCAGGGGGTATGAAGAACCCATTCTAAGTTAAGGAGTAATTCTTAGGTAACATACCAACCTCCATCATTCTGGGGTTCTGCTTTTAAGATTAATATGTCTTTATATTTTGAAAATTTTGCATAGAGGATATAGTTACAGGGTTCAACCTCTCTAAATATAAAAAGGTAAATGATGCAAGCCACCCTACCATCTCTGTTCCTTATCCACCCAGCCATCACCAGGCCTTACCTTTGTCCCTCAGGTAACCACTGTGACTAGTTTCTTGCCTGTCCTTTCAGAGTATTCTTTTTTTAAAATTTAGTTTATTGAAGTATAGTTGATTTACAATGTTGTGTTAGTTTCAGGTATACAGCAAAGTGATTCATATATATATATATATATATATATATATATATATATATATTCTTTTTCATATTCTTTTCCATTATGGTTTATTACAGGATATTGAATATAGTTCCCTATTCTATTCAGTAGGACCTGTCATTCAGAGTATTCTTGTTTACGTACAAGCAAATCTATATATTCTTACTTTCCTCGCCTTTTTTGTTCATACAAATAGTAATGCACTACGCGCCTTCCTCAGAACCTTGCTTTTTTCAGTTAACATTTCCAATGAACATTCTGCCATATCAGTACACAGAGGGCATTCTCCGTGTTTGTTCAGGCTGCAAAGTATTGCATTCTATAGATACGTGTTAATTTATTCCATCATTTCTTCATTGTTAGATATTTGGATTGTTTTGGGGTTTTGTTTTTGTTTTTTGCTATTAACAACGTGCTGAGATGGAATGTTTATATAGACATAATTTTGCACTTGTGCAAATATGTCTGCAGAATAAATACCCAGGGATTGCATAGCTGGATCAGAGAGTAAATGCATTTGGAATTCTAATAGACGTTGTCGTCAACAGTCCTCTGTAGAGCTGGCACCAATTTACTCCTAAGAGCCTTGTATAGAGGAACCTGTTCGTTCACAGGCTCATGAGGAAGGCTTTATCATATTTCTAAGTTTTCCTTCCTGATAAGTGGACAGTAATTTCTCAGCGTTGTTTTAATTTGCATTTCTTTTATTATGAGAAAAGTTGAGCATTTTCTCATGTGTAAAACTCTTTTGTTTTTCTTTTCCTATTAACTGTTTTTCTGGTCATTTTTCTACTGGGTTTTTGGTCTTTTACTTATGGATCTCTGGGAACATGTTATTTTATTCCCACTTCCTCTTTAGACATTACTTCTAGTTAAAAAAAATTTTTTTTGTAATATAGTATTAAACAATTTTTGTCATGACTTCTGGATTTTAAGTTACAATTAGAAAGACTTTTACCACTCCACAATTATAGCAAATTCTCTCACATTTATTTCTAATACTTTTATGACTCCATTTTTATATTTAAATCTGTGATTCATTTGGATTTTTTTCCTGATATATGTTAAAATGTTCAGCTGCATTTGTTTTCCAGAATGCTGCCTGTTGTCCCAAAACCATTTATTAAATAGTTCTTTTCCCCACTGATTTGAGATGCAACGTTTATTGTAATTTTTCGTAGGTATTTGTGTATATTTCTGGGCTTTTGTTTAATTACATAGGTCTCTCTATTCACGTGTCAGTACGATAGGTTTTTAAAATGTAATTAATTAATTAATTAATTAATTTATTTGTGGCTGCGTTGGGTCTTTGTTGCTGCACGCAGTCTTTCTCTAGTTGCGGCGAGTGGGAGCTACTCTTCGTTGCGATGCGCGGGCTTCTCATTGCAGTGGCTTCTCTTGTTGCGGAGCACGGACTCTAGGCGTGTGGGCTTCAGTAGTTGCAGCACGCAGGCTCAGTAGTTGTGGCTCGCGGGCTCTAGAGCACAGGCTCAGTAGTTGTGGCGCACGGGCTTAGTTGCTCCGCGGCATGTGGGATCTTCCCAGACCAGGGCTCGAACCGGTGTCGCCTGCATTGGCAGGCGGATTCTCAACCACTGCGCCACCAGGGAAGCCCGGTACCATAGGTATTTTAAAAAAAATTAGTGATAACGATTTTATGTTTTAATATTTACCCTTCTTTTTCAGAGTTTCCCTAGCGATTCTTGTTTGTTTGTTTTCCAACATGAATGGTAAAACTGGTTTAATTAAAAAATGAAACAACAACAATAATAGCAACACAACAATAAAAGCACCTGTTGGCATTTAACTTAGAAATTAGCCAAGGAAGAACTGACGTCTTTATGATGTTGAGGCTTCCCGTTCAAGTACATGGATGTCTTTCCATTTAAGTCTTCTTCTGTAGATTTTGAAATGTTCTTTACATAATTCCTGCCATTTCTGGTTTGTTAATTTTGATGTATTTTTCCTTTTTTGTTGCTGTTGCGATTGGGCTCTGTATCAGTAAGGGCTCTGATAAGTAAAGAAACGACAGCATTTAAGTTGGACAACTTGGGGCGATAAAGAAGAGAAAGGTGGTATTTACAAAAATGTGAACAAGGTACAGAGAAGCAAGAGGGCAGAAGAGTTAGTACCTTTGGGCTGGGAACTGCAGACCTCGGGGCCTCCATTCACACACCAGGTGTGAATGGATAAGGGCAAGGAAGCGTTGGTGTATCCTTCACACAGAGATCCTCTTAGAGATAGGAACCACGACCCTGGTCCAAGGACACCACCAGCCTGCTGTGATCCCACCAGAGAGAATAGGAAACTCTCTCTGGAGGAAATAAATATGCCACCTCCCTTTCCTTCCCCCCTCCCCTTAGATCTCTTGCTGGGGCTTTCCATTGGCCAAACCCAAGCAGAGGCAGGAGGTCAGGAGAGCCGACTGGTATAGTTGGTACAGAGCCTTCCTGGGTGGAGTCAGATGCTTCTACTGAATCTTCTACTGACTGTTATTTTCACACTTGAAAGATACTGATTTTTAGATATGGATTTTTTCATCTTTAGGGTAAATTTGCATTCAATAACATTCACAGATTTCTATGATTTTGGCTAATGAATGCAAATATGCAAGGCCCACCGAAATCAAAATAGTACTATATAGTCATTTAATTATTGATAGGACTTATGTTGTCTGCCATTTTTCTATTTGTCACATCTCTTTTTTTTTTTTAAATTTTATTAATTAATTTATTTATTTTTGGCTGTGTTGGGTCTTCATTTCTGTGCGAGGGCTTTCTCTAGTTGCGGCAAGCGGGGGCCACTCTTCATCACGGTGCGCGGGCCTCTCACTATCGCGGCCTCTCTTGTTGCGGAGCACAGGCTCCAGACGCGCAGGCTCAGTAGTTGTGGCTCACGGGCCTAGTTGCTCCGCGGCATGTGGGATCTTCCCAGACCAGGGCTCGAACCCGTGTCCCCTGCATTAGTAGGCAGATTCTCAACCACTGTGCCACCAGGGAAGCCCTGTCACATCTCTTTTTAAGAAAATCTCTCTAGGAAATTCCTTGGTGGTCCAGTGGTTAGGATTCAGCACTTTCACTGCCATGGACCTGGGTTCAATCCCTGGTCGGGGAATGAAGATCCTGCAAGCCGCATGGCACAGCCAAAAAATAAAAAAATAATAATGAAAAATAGAATAAAAAATCACTCTAGTCCTTTTCTCCTGCCTTTTATGTATTAAACAAAAACTTTTTTAGTAAACTGTTTAATTAATCTATTGGCTTTTTAACTAATTTCATTGGTTTTAGTGGTTGCTCTAGGATTGCTATATTTGTTTCTTAAATGTCATTTTCCATTGTCTGGTGTTAATGTATAGAAATAAGAAAACTAGTATAGATTGGTCTTTTATCTCTGATGGTATCTGGGGCTTTGTGCCCTCTTTCTGACCAGACAATCTTCTTAGATCTTCCCTCTATTTGGCACTTGTGCGGCAGTCAGGGTTTGTGTGGCATGGGGTCACTTTCAGGGGTCACAGTGCCCTCTTAAATAGCTGCATTTATATTTCTTTCCAGAAAACACATGTTTTTCTTTTTCTTTTTGGGGCAGAATGTTCCTCATTGTGTCACTGTCTTCATCTGCAATCCTTACACAAAAGCACTCCCCCATTTCCACAATCTGTCAGCATCCACTCAGCTTATGGAAGCTTTACCTTGTAATTGAGATTTAGTGTCTCTCTGAGGTAACAATCCAAAGCAGATGGCCTTAATTATCAACACTGGGGAGCTGAACCCATCCATCAGTGCCCACAGTTATGGCCTAGGATGTTGTCAGTGTATCAGTGAGTGACTCGGGGAAAGAAGGTATCCTATACCTGAATTCAACGGCCTAGGTTGTATAGAAGGAACAAGACCGCAGCAAACACATGAGACGTTTAAAATATGAAATTCTTTCCATTGAGGAGATATTTATAATGATATGGAAAACCTGCTAATATACATTAATCATCCATTTCAAGACGATTCCGACACAGCAATAACATGGAGCAAACTCCTAGTACACAACATGGGTGAATCTCAAAAACATTGCACTCGGCGAATGAAGCCAGGCACAAGGGAGTACATATGGTAGGATTCTGTTTTGATAAAGCCCAACAATAGTCCACACTAATCTGTGGGGATAGAAACCAGAATAGTGGCTGCTTCTGGGTGGGGAGGAGGAGAGACTGGAAATGGGCAGGAGGGGCTTTCTGTTCTGTATCTTTATTAAGATGGTAATTACATGGGTGTGTACATTTATCAAAGCTTATCAAACTGTACATTTAAGATCTGGTTGTGTTACTGTATGTGATTACACTTTAATTTTTAAAAAAGATGAACTGCTTTAATTCAGTTTCCTTAAGGCCAGTGTGGATTCCTCGAGTCAGGACTGCATAACTAAAGCAGTTGCAGTTTTATTTATTTTTTTTACAGCTTTTTTCCCCAAAATGATTTGTAGTTGTGTGTGCAGCACTTTGCCCTGATACGTGTGCTCTACAATAAAAACCAAATCTAATATATTCTGAAAAAAAAAAAATGGGGGAATTTTCAGTTTACTAGAAAGTGCTTTTGTAAAAGCAAAGTTTTCTTCTGAGAGAAATGTTTCCTTAATGTATCTTCTCATTACCAACAAATGGAGAGGCCATGAAAAGTGTGTAAGTTTAGAGGTAAACCAGTTTCAACCACCTCTGTGAATTTGGCCGATTTAACTTAACCCCCAGAGCTGTGGTTTTCTTATGTGTAAACCTGGGATGCAAAGCGAGACCTTGCTGGTTTGCTGTGCAGATTGAGCTATTATACCTCCTAAGGGCCCCGCAGTACACAGTTGGTGACCAATTATTGGTGGCTAGTCCCAGGTACAGCAAGGGAGCACATACGTTGCATTTATCTTAACCTTACAAGGGCAGAGTCTTGACTGAAAAGAATTCTGTTTTGCGTCTGGAATGAGCTCACAGAGATACTGATGTTTGGTCCACTCCTGCAAGCTGTCTCCTTAGAATGTGGCGGCCCATCTCTTGGCAAAAGGTGGAAATGGATTGTCCTTTCTCCCAGCCTATTTCAGAGCCCCCTTGGTCGTCTTCTCACAGCTCCCCGACCGCTCTCCACGCTGCTGCCGGACTGTTCCTTTCAGAAAGCACAGGTGCTGGGTTGCCCCCGCCTGACCCCATCCTCTGGAAGATTCCCACAGCCTGGAGGCTTATGCTGTACCGTGGTCTCCTCAGCGCTCTGAGCCGGCCCACCTCTCCTGGGTCACCTGGCCCTCCTCTCCTGGGTCACCTGGCCCTCAACGGTGAAACCATACTTTTCATTTCTGTAAACTGACGCTCTATCATCTACAAAATGACACCAGCGGTGCCCAAGGAAGGCTGGGCCCACCCACACCATCTGGAGAGTTTAGATGGCCCCAAACCGTGTGCTCTAACAGTCACGGTGACCAAGGATTTCACGACACAGCTGCCAATCCTTAGCCCGCTGTCTTTCAAAATAGTTATAATTTTAAATTAAATCTACGTTCACTGCTCACAGTATCCTGCTTGTGCAACTGTTATTCACAGTTGAATATTTAGTGCACTGTGAACATTCTTTCTGTTTTCTTGAAGTCAGTAATTCCCTGGCGTATCAGTCAATTACTAATTTCCCTCACATCCTCCAAAAACTTTTCCCGAGGCCCAGAAGTTCCAGTGTTTGTTGCCCGCGTGCCGCCTCGGGGGTCTCACCGCCTCCTGTTGGGGTGGCCACTGTCTGGGCTCGTGTAGCTGTCACCCTGTGTGTCCTGCCCTCTCCAGCTGTCACCCTGTGCGTCCTGCCCTCTCCTACATGCATCCGCTTTTGCCTGGATCTCAGGCCTTCCTCTGTCTCGCGTTAGTGCCTGCTTTGCATGAGCCTAGCCCCCGTGGTGCACTCGTTAGAAGCTGGCACAGGGGCAGCACAGTACCAGTGCCCGAGCTCCAGGGTCTCTGCTCCAGGCCGCGCTGACTGTCCTCCAGGCCTGCCCCGCTGCAGCCCTCCCTGGAGAGTCCCTTTGCTGCTCTCCTCCTGTCCTCTGGATCTCACTTTTATCTCGTTTCCAGTTTCCTTCTTTTAGTGGAAGACACCCTTAAGTTAGTTGCTTTCTGCATCTATTTTAGAAAAAGAGAAACTGGTGCTCAAAAGCCAAAGGAATGCCCCCAGGTCTCAAGCTGGTACATGCTGGGCTGGACCTCAGACCAGACCCTTTTGCTGACCTAAGTGCTTCCCTCTCTGCAGCATCACAGGGAGTGGGCGAGGGGAGAGGTGGCAGCGTCTTGGGTCTGCAGCAGGGGCCCAGGCGGCCCGGTGGAGTGGGGACAGCTGGGCCGGGTCCTGGATCTGCTACGTGGGCTCCAGGAAGTCGCAGGTGACTTGGAAAAGAGGATTATAGTAGAACCACGTTTCAGTTCTCAGATTTGGATATGGTCAGGTCCAAAGGTGAGCTTTCTTAAGCTTCCTCCTTGGCTCAGACCGCAGCACCGACATCCCCTCATTTTGCTCCCTCCTGTTCACTGCTGTCACCCGTCTCTGGAGGGAAGCAAAAGGGGGTCTAGAAGGAACCGCTAAACCAGCACAGGCGAGTTACAATAGCAGCACCACTGCCACGCAGCTTTCTTTGATTTTTTAAAGGGAAAAAAAACCTGCAGAAAGGGATAAGACATTGACATATGAGTGACTGAAAAACGAGGCAGCTGGACTAACAGGGGTTTAACTGAAGGCATTAAGGGAAATGTAGACGTCTGTTCTGTCTTTTTATTTTTTTTTAATATATATATATATATTTTAATTTATTTGTTTTATTTATTTATTTTTGGCTGCATTGGATCTCTGTTGCGGTACACGGGCTTCTCATTGCAGTGGCTTCTCTTGTTGCAGAGCACGGGCTGTAGGCACACGGGCTTCAGTAGTTGTGGCTTGCGGGCTCTAGAGCACAGGCTCAGTAGTTGTGGCGCACAGGCTTAGCTGCTCCGTGGCATGTGGGATCTTCCCGGACCAGGGCTCGAACCCGTGTCCCCTGCATTGGCAGGCGGATTCTTAACCGCTGCGCCACCAGGGAAGCCCTCTTCTGTCTTGTGATCTTGTATTTTCACGTCTTTCATGTTAGCGTATTTTTTATCCCGCGATTTTTATGGCCATGTAAGTGCAAATGGGGCTTATCTAAGTGGAATTTTACAGAAAAAAAATAACAGACAAGTGGTATTTTTAAAAATTCAATTAGTTTGTTCATCCCGTGTACAAATTTGTTCTTCAAAGAAATATGATTTGGCTTCCCTATTGCCCTTGTGTGTGTGTGTGTGTATGTTGTTAGTTTACACCGGCTAATCAGAGGCTCCTTCCTGAAAGGGTGACAGTGGCCAGGAGACGTGAAGGGAGTGAGATGAGCCGGGCTGCTCTGTGGGGAGACGTCCAGAAGGAGAGCCAGCAAGTGCGTGAGGCTGGAGATGCACAGTTTAATGGACTAAAAGCATCAACACTGCTGGTTAAATGGCATAAATCCATGTGTTCAACTTTGTATTTTCATTGCTTTGTCTTTATTCAGGCCATAAACACTTTCTTTTTTTTTTTTTTTTTAATAAATCACGTAGCACCCTGTAGCTCAACCTAAGAGTTTGTGTGTGTGTGTGTGTGTGTGTGTGTTTTCTTAATTTATTTATTTATTTATTTTTGGCTGTGTTGGGTCTTGGTTTCTGTGCGAGCGCTTTCTCTAGTTGCGGCAAGCGGGGGCCACTCTTCATCGCGGTGCGCGGGCCTCTCACTATCGCGGCCCCTCCCGTTGCGGGGCACAGGCTCCAGACGCGCAGGCTCAGCAGTTGTGGCTCACGGGCCCAGGTGCTCTGCGGCATGTGGGATCTTCCCAGACCAGGGCTTGAACCCGTGTCCCCTGCATTGGCAGGCAGATTCTCAACCGCTGCGCCACCAGGGAAGCCCCATAAACACTTCTTAACTCAACATGCCTCCTTCTGTGCTCGTGAAATAGAAAGATGGGACAGCAGACTTCTAACATGTGATTTGTCAGTTTCCAAAAGGAAGCTGGTGATGTGTCCACGGGCCCAGCAGGAAAAGCCTCTTCAGCAATCGCGCCTGCTGAGCAAGGGTCTCAAGGTAACTGTAAAAGCATGTGGGGAAAACCTTCCAGAGCCTTCTCCTGTCAGGACAGCCCAGGAGCCTTCAGCGTCTGTGAGCTGAAATCACAAACTTCAGAGCAGTTATTCGTTTTTCAAATGTGAAGTCAGTCGATGTCAAGTCGGCTGGAGATGACCCTGGGGTTTTCCTCTCTGGCCTGTCACTGATATGTTTTATCTCCACTCAAATCTCTTAAAAGAAAATACCTGTGTCCTTTTAGGATCACTTAGCTGCCAAGGATGACATCCTTGCCTTATAGGTTCTGGGCGAGGGGTTTAGTATTTATGAAAGAATCTAAGTGACTTCAGCTTCAGCAAACCAAAAAGACAGATGGACGGACAGACATACACACACACACAGACGATCAGATCATGACAGCAG
Source organism: Balaenoptera ricei (assembly GCF_028023285.1). Classification (NCBI taxonomy): domain Eukaryota; kingdom Metazoa; phylum Chordata; class Mammalia; order Artiodactyla; family Balaenopteridae; genus Balaenoptera; species Balaenoptera ricei. The sequence continues at coordinate 3,286,023 of NC_082656.1, read as the reverse complement.
ACCTAGAGTGCTGGGTTCTCAACATTTACAATTTAAGTGGATTTCAAAAGAAAATAAGATCAGTTCCACAGTGCATGTCACTAAACCATTTATTAGGTTGACATCGAAGAGTGAAATAGCCTGAGGGCATAATCTGAACTTTTTTTGTCACGTGTCCACAATTGAAAGATTCTTCCATTTCAGGTCCAATGCCAAGAAAGAAATAATAAACCTTAAATTTAAAAAGTCAAGCGTCTAAAGAGACTTCCATAAAGGAGCCGGATAAAAAGATAAAGGTTATTTACGTGGAAAAGGGGAAGACCGAAAAGACAGACTATCAAAACCAAAAACCTGGGGTGCAGGGACAGGCGAGCTCCTGCAGTGGCTCGTGTTTGATTAGGGAGGCATTTCTCCTCGCTGCGCCCATGGCACCGGCTCCGATGTTCACACCTGCGTTACAGCTGTAGGGTCGGTTTCCCAGTCTCTCTGTGAATTCCTGGAGAGTGGGAGCGCATTGCTTTGCTTCCCCTGTGCCGGGCCCAGAGTCTAGCACAGGGTTTGTGCTGAATCAGTGCGTATTGAGCAAATGAATGAAGGCTGGATGGGGAGCCAACAGCGCTGACTGAGGGTGTGCTCTGGTGCAAGCTAACATCCTATCAAGGTCAGCCGAAAAAAGTGCCCGTGTAGACGATGATTGTCAAGTAGATGTAACTCGTTCTTCCCAAGAACATGCGCAGGCTAAAATTGGAGACCGTTCAGAAAGGATTTAAATAAGCTAATGGATGATGGATTATTTGAAGGAAGCTAGGAACAGAAAAGACAATACATGTCACTCAGATATGTGTATCCAGGGAGGTGAACATAGGTGATGGTGCCAGGTATGCTGAAGGTGCTCAATAAGAGTCTTTCCACCTTCCTTTGTGGCTGAGGGCAAATAGCCTGCGTCAATTGGAGGCCGTTCCCAGCCATCTCCTCTGACTTACTCTCTCCCCACGTTCCTTGAACCTGCCTGACCCTCCCTTGCCGGGGCTGAGCCCTGTGACATCAATTCCTGTGCGACCAACAGCAGTGCTTGTTTTGCTGCCAAGATGGGAGTTCTGACCTAAGACCACCGACCACACCACCAGCCCCTCTCGGGGGACGCTGGTCACTGAATCGTATTAACCAGAACCTCTCTGCCTTGATTAGAGGCCCCTTCGAATCTGGTGCCCTCACCTCTCCTCACTCTTGGGGGTCCCCATTCCCACCCTGGCCATCTCCCCATCTCCCTCGGCCGTGCTCTTGTCCAATCCCTCGCTGTCTCCAATGCCTTCCCGCCCTTGGGTCATCCAGGAGATCTTTCAGGAAGAAATCTATTCCTCAACCTCCTCTCAAACTTACAAATGCATTTTATCCCCAAATTCCAACTTACAAATCAAGTAAAAGCCGTTATTCATATTACAATTGGATTCTTGGCTTTATAAAACCGTGTTTTACAGAATTCGTCAAATTGTGTCCTCTTTTGATCAGAAATTGCCCTTTATTTTTTTTAATTGAGATACAATTGACATGTAACATTATATTAGTTTCAGGTGTACAACATAATGATTTGATATAGGTATATATTGCAAAATAATTACAAGTTTAGTTAACATTCATCACCACACATAGTTACAATTTTTTGTAATGCTAAGTGTGTCTTTTAAAGCCACACTGAAACAATTTAATTTACAGGAATTAGATTTACACATATGTTATCTCCTCACTATATTTTTATGTCCTTATGGACAACTGCTTTTTTTTTTTTTTTTTTTTTTTGACAACTGCTTTTTTGAAAAAACTCCCCAGGTGCCTGGCATCTTCCTCAAACATAGTTACTGGATAAACAGTTGCTGAATGAACCAGTGAACAAAAGTCAAAGTGGAGAGTAACAATTTGTTATTGTGTCTTAAATAGCAACAGAGCCATGTGCACAATTAATGCGTTGGGGGAAATCTGACTAACAATTCTTAAGGGCTTACTCTGGGGCGAATTTACTAAGAAACCTCAATTGCAATCTCACTTCTCTCCCCTTCATGTCTACCTGGTACACTGAGGGCAGCAGGTGCTTATACGGAGCCGCATAACCACACGGGGATTCTGTGCTACAATGATCAAATTTGGCGTTGGTGGTTAATAACACTGTCAGAGCTTGTCGGTTTTCTTTATGTGCCTATTTCTCTGGGGTATGCAATGAAAATGATAAAAAGTGACTTTAGGATCCCAAGGTGACATGATTGTTTGATGCTGAGAATAATTTAGGGCAGTCGACATGAGTCTTTCTTACCCACTTTTGATTTCCTCTCATTTAGTTCAAGTCCCAATAATGCACTAGAGCAATTCATGGGCATAATATTACATCTGGAAATTTGGAGAGATTGTAGCTTGTGTATTTCTGTCTGCATGTGGCTTAGATAAGGATCTTCCCACATAATTAGCCTAACATTACTTGTGGATTAACTTGGGAGTCCAGGGCGGGGATACAATGCATTTCTGTGTATTTCAAGTGCAGAAGAGATGTTTATCCAAATTAGTTAACCATAGATGATCACAGAAGCTGAGAAAAGAATTAACAGGAGTGGTAATTGAGCCGAATCTCATAGATGACAGTATCCTGCAAAGTATTGGGTCTATGACAAGATTCAGGATCTCCAGACAAGTGGACGAACATTTCACTGTGTTAGCACATGCTAGTGAGAGGCCTCGTTGGTGTTCAGCTACTTCCTTGAGGTCTAGTTGGCATCTCCGGTTGTGACACTGACTTCTGTCTTTCCCGGGTCCCAGTGCTCATGATTCATGGAACTGTGTTTCAGGGTGGCCAACTCCTCACAACTGGGCCTCCCCACCCTCTCTCTGTTGCCTCTTCAGTCTCTTCCTCATCCTTTGTGGGAAGGGCGATCTGAAATCCAGAAGCACTGTCTATATGCTTTAACAGACAAATTGACAGCCAGTGGCAGAAATGTTTCTCACCAGACGCTCTCAAAGTGGGCCCTGAGAAAAGATGGGGAAACATGTTTCAAAGTCGTTTACGGGAATCCACATTAGGAGAAAGGCTGGTCGACAGGACAGTTAACAAGTGCCTACTGCACACACAGAGTGAAGAGCATCAGATTAGACTAGAACAGGGGTGCTTGTTTGTCCCTAGGTCTCACAGTGATTTTATTAAGTCTTCAGAAGTGACTAGAGCACTAAGGAAAACCATGCTGTGTGTTGTCGGTGAGGAAATCGACCTCTCGGATCCTCTTTTGAATCTGTACAATGGTTAGTGGTGGCTGCGGCCAAGACATAATGCACGTAGAGGGCCAGCGGGGCCTCTGTTGGCGTTAGCCTGTCCCCTCCCATCCTATTTCCCTTTGCAGGGAGAGAACTAGAGATAAGGGTCAAAGTTAGAAAGCGAGGTTAGTTCTCACAATCAGGCAGCCGCCACTTTCCAAGGATGTGCCATTGGGCCACCCTCCAGAAGGTGAGACATTATTACAATGGCTAGCCCTATTATTTTTGTACCCCTCATTTATTATTCTCAGCAACCTCTGAGGTGGGTATTATTACCCATGTTTACAATGGGGGCAACCTGACTCGGAGGTGAAGGGTCTTGCCCAGCAGTCTGACCGCAGCGTCCATGCAATGACCATCTGGCCACACGGACAAACCCTCTGCCCCTCCGTGTGCATGCCATCAGCATGGCAACCTTCCCTGCCCACTAAAAACTACTGAAAACATAGCCTAGCCTTTTGTTTGTTTGCTTGAAGAGGAAACAAACTCAGAAGGGTACCTGTATACCTAAGGTCACACAGCTGGTGACCACAGAATTGACCTGAAACCCTGACAGAACACCTGGACTTAGTCTCAGTTGGTTCCATCCAGGAAGTCACGGCACCTCTATACCCTCTGGGCTTCCAGCACCTGCCTTTCTAAATGGCTTTATTTTACTTTATAGCGATGATAACTCCGTGATTTTTTGTTTGCTTGAATTCTGTCTGGCGCTAGAAGGTTGGCACCCAGGGCAGTGCCCTGGGCTGTTTCATTATCATTTATCTCCCCAGAACCCACCATCCACTAGTAGATGGGCACCAGTGAGAACCTGCAGGATAAGAGGATTTCTAACGACCGAGAGTCTAAGCACCTGTAAATAGTGAGGGGAAAGGAGCATGGGTCACCTTTTTGGGTTAACAAATTTACATCTTAACAGGGATTTTTCCATAGGACTTTAACACAGAGGAGTAGATTCTATGGTGAAAGCATCATGGCAGGTCGTTTGGGGGTCGAGTGTTAAGCAGAAGAATTTTGCATCCCTTTAAGTCACCTCCTCAGGGAACAACCTGTACTGTGAGGGGCAGCTGGATCTGAAGTCCGTGATGTGATTTAGTGATGATTCCTATGGTGGACATTTCAGGGAGGAAAGAGAAGCCATTCTGGAGGACCACTTGTCAGGTCTGGGGGAAATAGCTCCCCACCAATGGCTTTTAGCGCTTCTCAATCGGACTGTCCCTGTCCTCATATAAAGTTTCTTAAGCCTGTCCTTTTCCTTGTGCTAGTTTTATTTTCTGAAAATGGGTTTCCATTAGCAACTTAATTGTTTATAAATCAGAAAATCTTTTTTTTTTTGAGCATGGTGGAGGGCTGCACCACATTAAAAGCAGACAATCAATTATGATGAAATTCAATAAAATCATTGTAATTAGTAAGGTCTGCATATATAATTTTTAACTGCCATGAGGAGCACATAGGTCAAATCATCTGTTAAAAATCCTTGCCTCCCCCCAAATTCCCCAGTTAGTCTACTACTATAATTAGGACCAAGGGGTTTAGTGAGGTCCTTCTTGAAGTTTCCTTTGCTCACTTCAGGAATGGAGGAAGGTCGTGTGTGTGTGTGTGTGTGTGTGTGCGCCCTCGAAGCCTGAAGGTGGGGAAAGAAGCTGTGAAACAGGACTCCTATGTTTGCTTATTTATGTGACCACTTCCTCCCCACCTTGTCCTCCTCTTAGTGTTTGTTTCCAAATCGAATCGTCCTCACTTCTTCGCCTGGGCTTCCTCAACCCCGAGGATTCAAAAGAGACGGCAAGCGGCCCCGCCTTCTTATGAATATGCAACAGTAAGGGGCTGGGAGGAAGCCTGAGAGAAAAACCCTGCAAGAAATTCACCCTCTGTCGGCCTGAAACGGCTCCGGGCCGCTCCCAGCCTCTACCACGCCCTGCACGGGCCGGCGAACAATAGCACAGCCCCGGGGCGCGGAGGCGCGCTCGCCGCGGCGGAGGAGCCGCTGGATGTTCGTCGCCCGGGAAACGTGGAGTCTGAACAGCTCTTCAGAGCCAGTCTGAACTCCGGCCGGGAAGGTAGCAACCGGACGGGTTCACCGTCTCCGGCCCGAGGGGCCCGAAGGTCCCGCCCTTTGCCCTGCAAATGAGGGGGGCGCAGGGGCCCTCGCGGCGGCGCCCGCCGGGGCCGAGTTCCCCGCCTGCTTCCCCGTGACTTCCTGCCCACCGGAGCTCGGCGCGAGGTGGGCAGTCCCTCAGGAGAGCCCCGCTAACGTGCAGGAATGCTGAGAAAGGTAGGCGGGTTTTCTGTGCCGGTGGTCACCCCTCCCTCACTTTTGGGGAGGGGACCACCCAGCAGCAGGTGGCGGAACTCCTGCGTCCGTGGCACGCTTTCTGAAGCGAGGGTGAGAGGAGGCGAGGGGGAGCGGAGCGCTGGGTGAGCGGAAGGCTTGAGAAGTTGCCGCGGCCCCAGCAGGTGCAGCGAAAGCGCCACGCTGCGCCCGGGAGACGCGAGCGCCCGCCGGCGACCCGCGTCGCCATGGCAGCGGGGGCGGGGCCGAGCCGCAGCATGCGTCGCCATGGTAGCGGGGGCGGGGCAGAGCCGCGGCGTGGCCGGGTTGCCGGGCGACGGAAGGGCGCGGGGAGGGGCTCGCGGCGTCCCGGGAGCTTCTCAGAGGATCAGCCGCCAAGTCTGGGGTTTCTTTGACGCTTGTTTCCTGGCCGTTAACTTCATTCAGCCTATTGGCAGCGCTGTCCTTGGGATAGGGAATCAGTCTTCTCGGCTACCGCCTACTCAATGCCATAATACTCTTTTGAAAATACTCGGATTGTGGTCTGATGGAAGACGTGAAAAAGAAGATATTCCTTTCTAAAGCAACAAAAACGTGTAGTGTTTCCTCGTTTTCAAGGATATTCCTTAATTATTATCATTTTTAAAAACTAAAATAGAGTACATGATTTGGATCCATGAAAACGAATTGACCTTCGGCCTTTCCGACATATTAACCAAAATCTTTGCTAAAGAAAAGCGCATACAACAGACAGCAGTATTAAAAATTCAGACAGTCGCATCTTAAAATGTCTCAGAAAGACACGACTCTCACAATGCACGTGAGAGAATTAATTTCATTTTATTTCACTGGGTATTTTCTTGCATGTAAATGTTTCAGATAATTTTGGCTTCTTATTTTAAAGGCTGTTTTAGCTATACACTACAGAATAAAGTTGACAAGGACTTTGCATGACCTTTTCCAGAGCAGTGACTGACAGCGACCGTAGTACTTCCCCCTACTCTTTTTTCCTTTTATCCTCCTATAGCTAAAAGTATCTTTTGGTGTTTTTCATCTCTTTCTCCAGATTTAAATTGCCAAAGACACGGGTCTGTTACCAGTACTTAAGATGTGTTCCACACACTAGTTTATTTCTTCCTCTTCCTCCATTTAAAAATTATCTATGTATTATTTATTTATTTATTTGTGTATTCACTCATCAGACATGGATTGAGGTTCTGATACGTGCTGTGTACCTTGCTAGACTCCAGGGAAGAGGAATAAGTGGTAGGAGGGACACACAAAGTTGCGTCAGAAAAATTCACCGTTTAGGGAGAGGCAAAGGCTGGGAAGTCATCAGAATCCATTATGATACTTTCTCATCTAGAAATTCCACCCAGGATGACCCCTGCTACTGGCCAGGAGAGGTGCACTGATTATTCTTGCCCTTTTAAGGCAAAGGTAGCCATTTAAAATACGAGGAAGATGACACTCATAAAAGTACAGTAATATGGCCCAGGACTTACAGTCAGTAAGTGGTAAAGTCAGGATCCAAATTCAAATATGGCTCCTAAGACATGCGGCTTCTGAAGCATTAAGCCATTTGACCCTGTGTCCCTACTAACCAAATTACCATATTTTGAATTTTGTGAATTTCCACCAAAAAAAAAACCAACTATGCACTTTCCTTTTCGGTTGAGCTGTTTTTAAAGTCAGGTATTTCAAAAGTCAGATATGAATTGCATTTCTCAAGAATGTATGGTTTTCCTACTGAAATGTTGATATCGTCAATAATCTTGTTTTCAGGGGTTCCCAAGTAGTTAATGAGAAAATTAAGATTTGGTTATTCAAATCGTGTTTTAAGAATATTGGAAGTACTTGTGTATTTTTTTTTTTAATTTACTTATTTATTTATTTTTGACTGCGTTGGGTCTTTGTTGCTGCACTTGGGCTTTCTCTAGTTGCGGCGAGCGGGGGCTACTCTCCGTTGCGGTGCGCGGGCTTCTCACTGCGGTGCCTTCTCTTGTTGCGGAGCACGGGCTCTAGGCACATGGGCTTCAGTAGTTGTAGCTCACGGGCTTAGTTGCTCCAAGGCATGTGGGATCTTCCCGGACCAGGGCTCGAAGCCATGTCCCCTGCGTTGACAGGTGGATTCTTAACCCCTGTGCCACCAGGGAAGTCCCGGTACTTGTGTATTAAAGGGTTCTGTTGTACAAATTGTTACACAATTAGATTTCATTAAAGCAAAATACATTACTTAGTTAGCATTCAGGTTTTTATTGCCTTTCCTGATTTTAAATGTTTTCTATCAGATTTGTTAGCTTCTTCTGGCATTGTCTTTAGATAGGTGATAATTGGAAATTGCTGTGTGGAAAGTTGTCCTAAAAAGTTCAGGTATGTACCTAGCTTGACCTGCAGTGAGATTTGGCTCCATATACCCCGTCACAGCCCTGAAAACCACGTTGAACTAATTTCATAAGTGTTTTTACAGTTAAAATGTTATTTTCCTGAATAGATTGCAGGATCGATGAAGGCAGGAACCAGATCTTTTGTGTTTTTAGAATCTTTCTCTTAATACCAGCTACAACACTCTTCATAAATATTAACTGGCAGGAGAAACAAAAATAAACTTTATCAGGCCAACAAAATATAGAGTAGAAGAAATAATCCTTTATTCAGAGTCACAGAAGTTCTAATTATTTGTTGATTACTTTTTTTCCATGATACCTCACTATTAAATTCTAGGTAGTACCTATTTTGCAGATAGAAATTTTTACCCAACTTAATTATCCATAGATGATCACAGAAGGTAAGAAAAGAATTAACAAGACTTACGGTGACTAGTATTTAAGTATTTTCCAGTGTGTTATCTTAATTGAACCTCACAACAACCCTGAAAGTGTAGGGGAGGAAAACTTTTTCCTATACCCTCTGGGTTTTTTGGCTGGTCTAATAATTTAATTGACATAAGACAGATTAACAGGAGAAAAACAAATTAGTTATGTACGTAGGGGAGTCCCAAAGATATGAGACCCAAGGGCAAGTTGGGCAGCTGAGGCTTCTATACCATCCTGAGCTGAGGAATGGGATGGGGGCCTGAGGCTTCCAAGGGGAGGAGGGTCATTCACAGGACAATAAGAAGAGAGATGTTTGGTAAGTTGATGGCTGTCCTGCCATATATATAGGTCATTCAGATAAAAGTGATCTCTGGTAATAGCTCTCTCTCTCTGAGTCTGGCCCCAGTCTCAATTCCTTTAGGAAATTGAGGGGGAGGTAAAAAGCCCCTCCTGGGTCTCTTGGGCCCCGATTCTCTTTAGGTCAAAACTATCCACGTGCCAAAGTGACACATTTTGGGGAGGCTCGTTCTGAACCCCTTCAAAGGAATTCACATCACCAATTTTTTTTTTAATGTATGAGAAAACAGAAGCTCAGAGAAGTTGAGCGACTTGGTCAGAGTCACCCAGCAAGGGAGAGTCACATCTTCTGATGAAGTCAAGTGATGCCCTTGCAAACCAGACACGCCTGTGAGCTCTGGGGTCCTGAGCCTCTTGACAGACCTGGGGAGTCTGGGTGCAAAATGCCTTCTCTCCCTCTCACCTTCCCCAGGCTCCCACTCTGTCTGGGAAGAAGGCGAGGGAACCTCTTTTAAAAGACAAGTAAAGAAAGAGGCGGGGCAGAAGGAAGGGGGAACCAGTGTTCCAAATTGGTAGTGGGGAGACCCCGGGGGAGGGGTACGCTAGTCTACTAGGGCTTCTGTAACAAAGTATCCCAGACTGTCAGACTTAAACCACAGACCTTTACTGTGTCACAGCTCTGGAGGCTGGAAGTCAGCAGGGTGGGTTTCTCCAGAGAACTCTCTCCTTGGCTGGCTGATGCCTCCTCTTTGCTGTGCCCTTATGTGGTCCCCCCTCCGTGTGTGTCTCTGTCCTAGTCTCTTCTTGTTATGACACCTGTCATATTGGATTAGGGCCCACCCATCTGACCTCATTTTATCATAATTGCCTCTTTAAAGGCCCCAGCGCCAGATACAGTTGCGTTGGGAGGTCCTGGGGGTTAGGACTTCAGCAGATGAATTTTGAGGGAACTCATTTCAGCCCATAATAGAGACAAAGGAAAGTGAACTTGGTCTATGACCCAGAAGACAAGACATTTCAATTGCTTTACGGTTCCCATTAGTTTTCTCTCCTGACACCGATCAACGTTTGGGTGAGTTGTGGCAGTTTTTTACAACAGTATATTCCACCGGACGTATAAAGAAAACAAAGAGATTCAGAACTGAACTCTTCTGTATGTAGCTTGCTTTATACTTTATTTTCACTCTCACCTCTGCACGGCCAGCTTCCACCCTTGTCACGTTTTGACGAGAGCAGACAAAGCTGATGATGACCCCCATTTCCAGCTAGGTATGACCTGTCTCTCTGCCTTTTTTAGTGCCGTGGAGTGATTTGAGTCACGTGCACTGCCTGGGTAGCATGATAAATCCATTGGAAATGAAATCACAGTACTGAAAGGAGAGGGAAGCGTAGATTTTACAACCCTCAGAGCCATGAAGATAAAAGCTAGGGCAACCTTCCATCTGAATGGCATTTTCCATGCTTATTTCTAACAAGATATGCTCAGCATCGTGTTTCAGACTGTGGAAGGTAGCCAGAAGAATTTGAAGGTTTTCTCTGAGGCACTGAACAACTCACAAGGTTATAATTGGAATGTATTGCAGAGACTCAAATTATGAAAATGCTGTGGTCATAGACTATCAGGGACCAGAGGGAAGCCTGCAGGTCTTGTAGCCAGTGCCTGGCCCTTGGCTGCACTCCACAGAACCTGCTTTGCGAAGGCAGGAATCCAGGCTAGGTTTCAAGGTAGCCCGAGAAGCTTCCAGAGTTTCCTGCAATAAAGGTTTCGGTATTCACCAAACATCAGGGTCTCAAAGGACTTTTGTTTGTCTCCTCAATTTCCTTCATTACTTCATATTTTGCCGTCAGAAAAGGTAGAGCGTGGGTGTCCACTTTTTTGCATGGAATAGCTTGTCATTTGCTAAAAGAGTCTTACTACGTCATTTCTTGGCTCTTTTTGGTAAGTTGAATGGAAACTCTGTCCATTGTCACGAATCTGTTTCTATCACAGTCCCAGGGAAGCCGCCCCTCACCATCCTGAGTTGTGGGTTGTTTTTTATGTCTTCACCGCACTTGCTTGAGTTGTGACTTTTGAGGGCTGTCCTATTTACTTCTAATCGTGAGGCCCTGGACTCTATTCTGAGATATCCTTACGGAAGAATGTGTATCCCATACACTTGGGGAACCTTTTTCCAGGAATACCAGAAGCTTTCAAAATGTGCTCTTTGGATGGGATCCAGCAGCTTTCTTTCTTTTCTTTTTTTTTTTTAACATCTTTATTGGAGTATAATTGCTTTACAATGGTGTGTTAGTTTCTGCTGTATAACACAGTGAATCAGTTATACATATACATATATCCCCATGTCTCCTCCCTCTGGCGTCTCCCTCCCACCCTCCCTATCCCGCCCCTCTAGGTGGTCACAAAGCACCGAGCTGATCTCCCTGTGCTATGCAGCTGCTTCCCACTAGCTATCTGTTTTACATTTGGTAGTGTATATATGTCCATGCCACTCTCTCACTTCGTCCCAGCTTACCTTTCCCCCTCCCTGTGTCCTCAAGTCCATTCTCTACATCTGCGTCTTTATTCCTGTCCTGCCCATAGGTTCTTCAGAAAGATTTTTATTTTTTTTAAGATTCCATATATATGTGTTAGCATACGGTATTTGTTTTTCTCTTTCTGACTTACTTCACTCTGTATGACAGACTCTAAGTCCATCTACCTCACTACAAATAACTCAATTTTGTTTCTTTTTATGGCTGAGTAATATTCCATTGTATATATGTGCCACATCTTCTTTATCCATTCATCTGTTGATGGGCACTTAGGTTGCTTCCATGTCCTGGCTAGATCCAGCAGCTTTCCACGATGGGTGGTTTCAGAAACAGGTTCATGTGTGAACCAGCTATCATTATCCCAGCCCAAAAGGAATGTGTCCTCCTCAGAGCAGTGCGTGCTCAATCAGTGAGGGGCTGGAGGCTAGTGCCTGGAGTTTGAAAAGTCAGCCTTGAAAGTTAGTGCAAGTTCCTGAAGGGCAGAACTCTACATTTCCCCTTCTGATTCGAGCCAGACATTTGTCTCCCTGGTCAGTTGTGCATATCGGCTGGCACAGGTCCAGGAGGTGGGCTGGTCTGTTCAACGGCTGCTTCTAGAACACCTTTAATTAAGATCTCCCCTCAGAGGCACTCCCCTCAACTTAGGAGAAAAGAAGCCAGCACTGTTGTACGAAGAGTGAGGAGGAACTTCTGTTCATGGCTGTCCGTGGCTTCCCCAGGTTTGGGCCAGTGAAGTACCCTTCATTCCTCTACACCACTGGAGAAGGTCATGACCTTGAAGTGGCCTGGACGTTCCCAGGCTTTCAGGGAGTATTTATCAGTCATTCACGATCTTCTCAGCCTGCAGGGCATGAGAAGACATGTCATGGGCTTTCTCCTCAAGCAGCTGGTACTCTAGTTCAGGGTAAACAGATGTGAAAATAAGAAAGCACAATTCAAGGCTCTGTCGTGTACACGCCGGTAGGTGTGCCCCAGACACGAGGAACAGCTGCTCGAGGGGGCTCAACAGCCAGGGAATTGCATCCTCTTTGTTTTTTCTTTATTTTCTTTATGTTTAAAAAATTTTTATTTTATATTGGAGTCTAGTTGACTCACAATGTTGTGTTAGTTTCAGGTGTACAGCAAAGTGATCCAGATATATATATATATAAAATAAGATATATTAAGATATATATTATAAGATATATAAGATATATATATATATTATATATATATCTCTTTCAGGTTTTTTTCCCATATAGGTTATTACAGAGTATTGAGTAGAGTTCCCTGTGCTATACAGTAGGTCCTTGTTGATTATCTATTTTATATACAGTAGTGTGTATGTGTCAATCCCAAACTCCTAATTTATCCCTCCCCACCATGTTTCCCCTTTGGTAACTGTAAGTTTGTTTTCTAAGTCTGTGAGTCTGTTTCTGTTTTGTAAACAAGTTCATTTGTATCATTTTCTTAGATTCCACATATAAGTGATATCGTATGGTATCTGTCTTTGTCTGACTTACTTCACTTAGTCTGATAATCTCTAGGCCCATCCATGTGGCTGCAAATGGCATTATTTCATTCTTTTTACGGCGGAGTCGTATTCCATCGTGTATATGTGTACCACATCTTCCTTACCCATTCCTCTGCTGATGGACATTTAAGTTGCTTCCGTGTCTTGACTGCTATGAACATTGGGGTGCGATGCATCCTCTTTCCTCGCTGTGGCTTCCCAGATGCGGATCTCCTTCAAGTTCCCATCACCCCAGCCCCTTAACCTGGCCCTTTCCTGCTTTTCCAGTGAGGATGCTCAAGAAATCCTATCTCAGATGAGTTTAAACCAGGGTGAATCTGGCCACAGGATTCGAAGCCTTTATACTCCTGGGAGCTCCATCAGGATTTGATGGAAATAAAGGAGGGACTGGGCTGAAGGAGCAGAAGAGAGAGCCATTTCTACTGTCTCATCATGCATAGAGTTCATAAATCCTTGGAAAGCCATAAAAAGACTGCCTGAGTATTCATTTCAAGGACAGAAGGATATGCAGGCAACATAAGAACAGGAGACTGTGTGGATGGCCACAGCAGGGCAGAGAGGGGAAAAAAAGTGGTCCAAACCCTAGTTGGTGACAGGATAGAGCACCGGCAACTGGTCCTTACCCTGAGACCAAGGGAAGAAAATAAACATGGCGGCTAGGAAGCCAGCTCTGGGATACAGACGTGTCCCCTGGGGTTATACCCCTGGAAGCTCTGTGCTCCCCACTCCTGAGCTCTGTACTCCTCACCCACTGGGGCCCAGACCCCCCTCCCCCATGATGATCAGCAGTGATTTGGAGCTGGAGGGTCCACTGCAGGGAGAATAGAGTCTCTGATTCCATCGGTCCTGGCACTTGGAGTTGGCACAGTCAATTCTGTTGTAGGGAGTTAGGTTTGCAGGTGATTTTTAGCACACCACTGTTTCTTGTGCTTGTGTTAGGTATTTGGGGCTGGCCCAGGGACCAGTTCTGTATATCCTATTTGTAAGGAAAATATATGCTGAACTTGAAGCAAGTGAAATGTATGTTTGAGCAGCAAGCCTTTGTGAAATGAAGATCAGGGCAACTGGGAATTTTATCTGGACAGCCAAGGCATAGAGGAATGAGCATTAGAGGAAGGTGGGGAGACCTGGGTACAAATATCATCTCTAATACAAATTCACAAATTTTAGCAAAAAGCGAAATTCCCCGGGAGTTGTTATCTGTAAGAGGAGGGACTTGATTAGATGATTTCTGAGGTCCCGTTGTGTTCTGGAATTCTGCTCTTTCTGAAAGGCAGCCTAAAATGGGATGTGTCACCTCTAAGTATCGCAGATGCTGGTCAGGTATCCATCCCTTTGCCTTTTATTCGTGAGTCTCCTGGTGTCCCCGTGAGTCTGTCATAGTCAGCGATGCTGCTTCCTCCCTGTGTCCATACACAAGGTTGGGGACGTCTCTCCAGGAAAAGGTTTAGAGGAGAGAATTTGTCAGTTTTCCTTAACTGATTCTTTTGTTTCATGCCTTTGTAAAAATAAAGCTGTCTCCACGTGCTCTTGGCTTCCATGTCTTGGCTGTGAGATCTCAGCCTTGAGAAACCATCAGGCCAGGTAAGCTGTTTTTGTTGTTATTACATCACATCTCAAGGAGAGCATCCCAGAATGCATCCCCAGATCAAAGGCCTGTAATTTCCTTTGACTGGAAACATGGAAGGATCTCCTTGTGCAGTGAATTACAGCATATACAAAGTGAGGGACAATTCTTGGTCACTTTACACGGAGCAGGAAATTTTGAAAAGTTTAGAATTTTGGTATTTTGGATTTATGCTTTAAATGAACAAGGGGATCAAACTAAATGGAACCTACACTGAATCTGGCTAGTGAAAGTAGGTCTCTTAGTTTATAGAATTTATCATCTTGGGATCTTATGTATCAGGTTTCCTTGTAGTGTCTCTATTTAGGTAGTAAATGTGGTGTTTTAGAAACTTTTTTCCTTTCTAATTATATATTTATTTATCTATTTTGAAAGGAAAAAGAGAAATCCACACAAACATTTCTCAAAAGCCTTCCAATTAGGCAAATCTTAGGAAAAATGCATATTACAATCTGAAATGCATATTATGATCTGTAGTTAAATTAGAATGTTTTGGTTTATAAGCTGAGTGTACCCATACCATCAGCATGAGAAGTATATACAGTTTTCCCTTTGAAAACATTTCTGTCCAAGATCCAAACGATGGACCTTTATTTCCTATCTCAGATCAGAGAGATCATTAAAAGGAATTCTAGCTTGGTACTTTGCTTACTTTCTCATCAGAGATAACTAATTCCGTCTCACCTGTGTTACAGCCGGGTAGAAGCATTTGATAGTGTTTCACAAGCTAAGGAGTGGAGAAACTAACAAAATTTCTGACTGTGGTGGTTACAATTTTGAGAACTGTAGTGGGATACACTTAATTCTTAGCATAAAAACATGTCATTGATTTTTTTTTTTAAAGAAAGGGAAATAACATTAATGAGTGCTGACTGTGAACCGGACATTGATGTATTTATGGTATTTGGAGCTGTTGTTGCTTTTATGTTGGAAGTTAGTAAAGTGAGACATGGAGAAGTTACATCACCTGTCGGAGGACACACTGAATAAGTGGCAAAGCTGGTGTCCAACCTCAGAAAAAAAAAAAGAAAAGAAGAATTTTTACTGCCTAGCTCTTGAATATGTATGTCACTTGAAAATGAGGAACCACATTATCTCTAAGATACCCATGTTTTTTGTGGGATGAAAGATAGCTGGAATAATGTGAAAATCAGCGGTTCCTCTGATTGTGGGAGTATATTCTCTGGAGTAAAGTTTAAGCACTTCTAACATTAAATATTATATTAATCACTATTAGCTCTGGGAATCTGCCCAAACAAGTCATTCTTCCAACAATGTCTGTCTTCAGCCAACTTAGGCAATCAGCCACTGAATGAGGCATTTTTCCCCCTAAAAGACATGATTTGACCAGTAAGAATTTGGTTATGCAATTAAATGTTGACAAATTGGGAGGTAAAAGCTCTGGACTTGGAAATCTTGGTATTTTGATGATCTAAAGTATAAATGGTTTTTCCCCCCTCAATAAATAACAGCTGTACAAATTTTAATTTCAAATCGGCCAATCTTCAAAGCTACACTGCAAGCTATAAGTTAAGATATGAGGATAATAATCAAGAAAAGTCAAAATGCCATCAGCAGTGAGAACCTGTTTTTTAAAGAAGAAAAGGAAAAGAGGGAAAATTCCTTTAGAAAATGACCTAAGACTTTTTTTCCTGTTAAAAAATGAGAAAAGTGAAAGAATTTTCAAAGAATGTTGACCGATGATAGAGTTTCTTGTAAAAACTATACTTTTTAGTGGAACTCTAATCAGAAGTTTAGGAGTCAGTAGCCTCTTCTAAAGGCAACAAGAGATAGTATCATCAGGATTTGATGAGTATGATATCTGCCATAATCTAGTCAGCGGCACTTTGTTTTAGTTGTGGAGTGATGGGCTTAGTAAAGTGGGCGTCTGCGGCTGCTGGAGGGAAGATACCAGCCAGCAGGGTCATGGGCACCAGTGGAGCCACAGTGGGACCAGGGGATGCCAGGGTGGACCGGAAGGAGGGCGGGGTCTTCACTTTCAAATAGTTCATCCTTGATTATTTCTTTGGAAAAGGTGCTTCTGGAATTTCCATTGGTATCTGATATATGAGGACAGATTATGAGGGGTGAGAAAGCTTTAGCCCAAGTAGTTGGACTGAAAGCAATGTATGAATTAGACACATGATAGAAAACAACATCCTTTGTTAATATTTTTATTCAAGTGGTTTTATATTAAAAATTTAGTGTTCCTGATAGTTTAATTGCTAATTGAACGTAAAGATATATCCCACTAGTTTACTTAAAAATCTATTTTTAATAAACTGATTATTTAAAACATGGATTTTCATAGTGGGAAAGATGGCAGTTTTTAGGAAAGCAAGAAAAACTCTATTAAAATTTTTTTAAATTATGTTAATTTAAAAATTTTAATTTTTAAAAATATATAATTTATTTACATGCTATAAAATTAGAGGGTTATGAAACAGCATCTGCTGAAAAGTAATCTCCTCTCTCCTCCAGCCTTTCACCCCACTAACCCTTGCAGGTCACCCAGCTGCCCCTCTGGGAGGGGCTGGTATTACCATTTTTTCCATATGCTTCAGAGAAGGTCTGCTCCTGTATAAGGAAATATGTTTTCTTCTATCCCCCTCTATTTTTTACACAAGTATTGACATAGTATACATAGTATTCCGGATCCTTTATTTTTACTTAATGATATATTTCAGAGATGATATATTATGGTATATTTGACATATTATGATATATGATGTATTAATGATATATTTCATATCAGTACATAAAACACTTCTTCATTCTTTTATTTTTATTGTGGTAAAACATACATAACATGAAATTTTCCATTTTTAAGTGTACAGTCCTGTGGCATTACATACATTCACATTGTTGTGTAACCATACCACCATTTATTTCTACAACTTTTTCATCATCCCAGCTGAAAATCTGTACCCATTAAACAACAACTCCCTCTACCCCCAGCCCCTGGTAACCACCATTCTACTTTCTCTCTCTAAGAATTTGACTATTTTAACTACCTCAGAATGAGTAGAATCATATAAATGTTATCCTTTTGTGTCTGGCTTATTTCACTTAGCATAATATCCTCAAGGTTTATCCGTGGTATAGCATATATCAGGATTTCATTTCCTTTTCATGGCTGAATAATATTCCATTGTATGTATATACCGCACTGGGTTTATCCATTTGTCTGTCAGTGGACATTTGTGTTGTTTCCACCCTTCTTCATTCTCTTTAATGGCTGTGTAGTATTCTGTTCTATGGTTGTGGCATATTATATAAACCAGTTCCCTGGTGACAAGCATCAGGTTACTTCCATGTTTCAGTGAATAACTGTGAACCTAAACTATTTGACACATGCATGTATCTAGTAAACAAATTTCTTGAAATGGATTGGCTAAAACAAAATGTTATGGGCATCACAAATTTTGGGCTCTTGCCAACTTGTCCTCCATGGACGTTGTCCCCATGTGCACCCCCCCAGAGACTGCCTGCTTCCCAACCCCTCGCTAACACAGTGTCGCCAGACTCCTTTTCCCCTTTGCTCATCTCGTGGTGGAAAACGCTGTCTCGGTACAGTTGCAACTGACATTTCTCTGGAGTGAACTCTGAGTGTTTCAGGGCCGTTGTATTTTCTTTCACTGGGACTATCTTCATTTCCTTTGTTCATGTCTCAGGTGGGCTGTTGAGTTTTTTCCTCCCTCTTCTCTATATTGGCTGTTGCTGAAAAATTTGCTTTTCTTTGGCATCCTTACCGCAGCCTGTGGGAAGCTTTTGGAACTCTGCTGTGAAACGGGAATTTTGTCTAAGAATAGTGAAACCTGCTTTTCAACACCATTGACCAAATACTGGCTCGGTGACAATAATTTTGTTAAGGGGACAGACTTTAGGAGGTAGGAGCTATAGGGGGCTTTATTGAAGAGGTTATATTCAGAAGAAAGTTTATCTACTCTCCCAGTGTGTTTAAAGGACTTATTCATCTTTCAAAAGGTGGATGCATAAACATAAGACAATATATAACATGAGATATACTGAAAGAATAACCGAAAGATAGCAGGCTTTCACACCCACCCACGGACCAGGGCAGGGTGTTGGCAGGTGTGGTTTCAGGTATGATGAGCCCTGAACAGAATACGGTTAGGAGGAAGCTCTTTAAGAAAAAGAATCCAAAGTGACCAGATTGCTAGCTCCCCTCGCAGGCCTGGGGAGGGGCCCTGTAGCCCCGGATTCCGTGGCCTCTTGGCACGTGGGACTCTGGAGTGCAGGCGGCACCAGCTGGGCCTCGGGGTCACAGCCACGCTGCCCGCAGCGTCCTGGGAGCACGTCCAGCGAGGCAGGTGACAGCTAGAGGTCTCAGTGCAAGCACCAACGTGCTTCCAACAGCGTCCACAGGGGGCGACGGTGAGATGGCCCCTTTAGTGATGGGGATGTCCATGTCACCTGCTTGCCCTCGGTGGCTTCTCAGTACCGTGTCACCCACATGCTCCGCGCACCCGGCCTCATGCTGGCACCACAGAGAAGCTTAAGGTCAGTGGTAAGTCTAGCTGAAGAGAACGAACATACAGAAGCCTGACATCAAAGAGGCTTTGCAGCGTCTACACCTGTCATCTCCAGAGCGGGAGTGGTGGGTACTCCTCTTGGGGTGGGTAGACGGTATCAGAGTGTGTGTGTGTGTATGTGTGTGTGTGTGTGTGTGTGTGTGTGTACACACACGTATACATAAACATACATATACGTACACGTATGTACATATATGCGCATATGTATGTATGTCAGAATGTATGTATATATCTCCTCATCTAATAGAACCTTAATATTATTTATAAATTAATAAGTAAATGTGTATAGGGATGTTCAGAGTTTTTACATTTTTTCCTTATTGGGCTGTGTCATTGGAAAGGCATGGAGACCATTCATCTTGACGGACAATGCCCTAGAATCGGAACTGATGATGTAGCCCTTTAGGGTTGTACGTGCAGACCTTTGAGACTCGGGGAAGGAAGACACTGTGCGGGCAGGGCTGTGCGGCGGTGAGCTCTGTGTGTCCACTAGTCTGGGCCACGAGGTGCCCGGGTACTTGGTGAAACACTTTTCTGGGTGTTTCCGGGAGGGTGTTCCTGAATGAGCTGAACGTTTGCGTTGATGGACTCAGTAAAGCAGACAATCCCTCCCGACGCGGCGGCCTCATCCAATCCGCCAAGGCCTGAATAGACAGCAAGGCAGGGCGAGGAGACTTTGCCCCCTCTGCCTGCCTGTCCTCCAGCTGGACAGCGGTCTGCTCTCGCCTTCGGACTCGGACTAGGCCTTCAGGCCTCCTGGGTCTCCAGCTGCCAGATTCACGCTGCAGCTCGTGGCCTTGTCAGCCTCCGTGACTGTGTGAACCAATCCCTCCTAATAGACCCCTATCCAGCGTCTGTTGTTTCTGCGTCTCTGGAGGGCCTTAATGGCAGCTGCTGGGCCCCCTGTAATCTCAGGCTGGCCCACGCTCCCGAGCCCTGGATCCCTGCAGAGCCACGCGGGGAGCTTCAAGAAATACCAGTGCTTGGGTTTCTCAGAGAGTCTGGTTGATTGATTGATTGATTGATTGATTTTAGAACACTAAACATTTATTACTTTTCGTGATTCTCTGAGTTGTTTGGATAGTCCTCTTGGTCTGTGTTGGCTTGGCCAAGGCTGCGTAGTCTACAAAGGTATCATTCACATGACCGGCCATTGTTGGACTGGTTAGTCCTGTTTAAAGCTTCTCTAGAAGCTTCCTTGGTCAGAGACTCTGATTTAATTGGTATTTTTCAAAAGCTCCCCCAGTGGTCCGGATTGAGAACAAGTGACGCAAATTCTAGCGTCGCAGGTGTCGGAAACCTGATTTGTCGGCTCGGAGACACTGCCCCCCATCTCAGGTGTGGCCTCAGGCTGGCCAAGCATACAGGACAGAGGAGGACACCAGCCACCTGGTTACACACCCTCCTGCCTGACGCTGACCGAGGGGCTTTAGAAGCTGGTTCTGAACTGGGAGGGTGGCTCTGCGAGCCTGTGGGCGGGAAGGAGGGGCTGAGAGGCTGGATGGGGCCGTGGTCAAGGGCCCGGCCTCCTGCCTCTGCCGCCTTCATCCACCAGTCCTCAGTTTACCCTTCTGTCGAATGGACACGGTTAAAGACAGAACTACCTCCTGGAGTTGTTGGGAAGATTCAGCTGACACAGAAAGAGTGCTTCGAGTGATAACTAGTTGTCACCTCCACAGGTGTTAGTTACTGTCACTGAGACATGCGTCCCCCTCCACGTGCACATGCACCTGCCCCCAGGTTTGCGTTCTTGCCACGTTTGCCTTGCTGGCCAAAACGCTTTGGCTGGTTCCTTAGTGTCCATGTTAACTGAGGTCCTTGTCTGGCTGTACACGAGTTCTCCAGGCCTAGGAGTCCATCATATATGTAAGGCGACTTTGGATGTCTCTGCTCTGGACCAGTCTGTGTTCATTTTCAAAGTGCAGTTTTCAAGGGCGTCTTCGTCTGGTTGTATTTCTAGGAGGGATGTCTCACTTCTCCTCATGTCGTGTACTGACACCCATGTTGGTGCTGTCGCCTGTGCTTTCAGGAAAGGCTGGAAGCACCAGAGAAGATGGGGTTTAAAAACGTCAACAACCTGAGTTGCCACACGGAGGGCAAAACGAGCCAGCTCTGTGGCCCGCGTGGCCCCTCAGGATCCTACGCCTGACACTTTGTACCTGCAGGGTCACAGCTTATGGCCCTGCACAGGAGAACAGAGCATCCTGGGGCTGGCTCAGTGACATTTGCCGTCCAATGCAGCAGTTTTGTATGGACGACTACATTTTTATTGATGGTTTTAGTAGATCTGATACCAACTAGTCTGTGACCCGTGTCAGTGGTATTAATATGCTGTTATTTTTAAGTGGCTTGTGCATGGAATCAGGCATACTGTCTTGTCAGCACATTGAATTTAGCCCAGTAAAGGAATTTACAGCAGCACTTCCTTCCTTCTGGAGGCCCTTGGAGAGAGTCCATTTCTTTGCTTCTTCCAGCTTCGAGGTGCCGCCTGCATTCCTTGGCTGGTGGCCCCTTCCTGCATCTTCAAAGCCAGCCATCACCTCACTCCGACCTCTTCTTTCATCCTCACTTCTCCTTCTCTGGCTCTCCTGCCTCCCTCTTTTCCTTATAAGGACCTTTGTGATGACGTTGGGCCCATCCGGGTAATCCTGTAGGTAGGTGTTGCTCTTCTCATGTTATGGGTCGGAAAACACGGCTTAGAGAGTCCTTGCTGTTTCTGGTGCCCCATTCCTCTTAAGAGCAGTGGATAATGGAACAACCCATACTCGTTCTGGGTTTCTCGTCACTCTTGTAAGGATCCATTGTGATTAAAAGAAAAATCTGGGTTTTTAAAATGATTATTTTTCTACGTTTTCCTTCCAGTTTTATTGAGGTGTAATTGACATACAGCACTACATAAGTTTAGGGTGCACAACATGACGATTTAACTTACGGACGTCATGACATGGTGACCACAATAAGTTCAGGGAACATCCATCATCTCGTATAGATATGAAATAAAAGGAAAAGAAAAACTATTTTTTCCTTGTGATGGGAACTCAGGATTTATTCTCTTAACAACTTTCATATATAACATACAGCAGTGTTAATTGTATTTGCTGTTGTACGTGTTGTGCATTACCTCCCTAGTACTTATTTATCTTAAACTAACAATATTGTGAGTGAAATGGTCTCCATTTTTGTTTTGCCTTTGCTTTTTTTCTACTGAGGTATAATGGACATACAATACATTGCACATGAATTTAAAGTGTACAGTTTGATCTGTGCATGGATCTACTTCCTATCACTATAGATTACACTGCATTTTCAAAGACTTTATATAAAAGGAATCACACAGCGTGAACTCTTTTTGCGCCCACAGCCGTGTTGGGATTCATCCTAGCCTTTGGGTGTGTCACTGGTTCGTGCCTTTGTGTTGCTTGGTGCCATTCCCTTGTTTGTCCAGTCACCTGTGAATGACCATTTAGCTTGTGTCCAGTTTGGGACTATGACACGTACAAGCATTCACGCACAAGTCTGGGTGTGGGCCTGTGCTTTCTTTTCCCCTGTGGTAACACCTCCTAATTGAATGTTGGGCCATGTGGCAGATTGTTCAACTTTTTAGGAAACTGCCCAACTATTTTCTGCCATCGCTGCACCATTTTCCATCCCCGCCAGCCATGAATGAAAGTTCCAGTTGCTCTGCCCTTCTAAAGAACACTTGGTGTGGCCAGTTTTTCAATTCTTGCAGTTCTGACATGTGTGTGATGGTATCTTAGAGAAGTTTTAATTTGCATTTCCTTAGTGACTAAGGATGTGGAGTATTTTTTCATGTGCATATTTGCCATCTGTATATCTTCTTTCGTGAAGTATCTATACAAATATTTTGCCATTTATTTATTGGATTGTTTGTTTTCATATTATTGCATTTGAGAGTTCTTTATACATTCTAGACAAAAGTCCTTTATCAAGTATGTGATTTGCAAACATTTTCTCCCAGCCAGTGGGCTTTTCTTTTCATTCTCTTTACAGTGCCTTTCAAAGAGAAGAACTGAATTTTGATGAAATCCAATTTATCAATTTTTTCTTTTGTGAATTATGCTTGTTGTTGTTGTATCTATGAAATTTGCCCAATACAAGGTGGCAATGCTTTTCTCCTGTGTGTTCTTATGGAAGTTTTATCTATCTAGTTAAGTTTTATATATTCAGATTTTACATTTAGGTCAGTGATCCAATTTGAATTAAGTTTTGTATATAGTGTGAGATATGAATCAAGGGTTTAAAAAAAATATGTACCGGACCATTTGTTTCAGGACCATTTGTTGAAAAAGCTATACTTTTCCCACTGAATTGCTTTTGCGTTTTTGTTGAAAATCAATTGACCATATAGGCCTGAGTCTATTTCTAGACTCTATTTTGTTCCATGATCAATTTTCCACCTTTCCATCAATACCAGGCTGTCTTGATAACTGTAACTTTCTAAGTCTCAAAATCAGGTACTGTGGGCCCTCCATCTTTTTCTTTTCAAGGTTGTTTTAGCTATTCTAGGTACTTTGCCCTTCCACATATTTTAGAAACAGCAGAAAGGGCAACTGTTTGGAAGTAACTCAGGGACTAAAATGTGACAATTGGGTTTCACAGTGCCCTTTGCCCGAGCTGTTTTGGGGGTGATGGAGGAAGCCAGCCGAGGACGGAGCCGGGGGAGACGTAAGGGCAGCTTTGTGCTCAGCTGAGGGGGAGGCAGAAGCTAGAGACGCACGCGGGGTTCAGAGGGGGGAGAGCCCTTTCAAAATGGGGGGATTTTAGTCTGTTAAGATGCTGATGGAAAGGTTCACATTTCGAGGAAGTAGTCAAACACACAAGAACAGAGAGAGAAATACTAGTGTAGGGTTATTGTGGGGATGCGGGGGAAGGTATAAATAGTTACAGGGATGGTGAGGGGATTTGATGGGGTTTCTGTCTGATGACATCTGTCTTCTCTGAGAATTAGGGACTGAGGTCTGCTGAGTAGGGGGAAGTTGGGGGCGGAGTGGTTGGAAGTTTGAGGAAAGTGCAGAAAGGATGAAGTGGTCCGCAAAGCAAGTGGGAGAAGGAGTTGACCAGAGAAATGGGGCAGGACCACCACCAGGCAGGGGGATCCTGAGTCACCTTTTCTGAGCTGCTGGGCTGCTCCCTGGGAGGGAGAGCCCTGCAGAGGATAAAGCAGGGAGCTGAGCTGGTCCAGGTGAGCATGGGGGGAGTTGGTGGGGGGGGGGGGTGTGCAGGCCGGGGTATGGATGCTGTTTAAACGGCGGTTTGTCAACATAAGAAAGCAGGGGACTGATGGTTTGGAGAAAGTAAAGGAGTTGGTACCTGAGCAGCTCTGGGTGGAGGAGCAGTGGGGATGCCTGAAGAGGCTGCAGGATACGTACTCTCGAGACTTGGACGTGAATGTTGGGAGGACAAGACCCCGCGTGTGCCTGGGGAGGATGGGGGGACACAGGGAAAGATCATGGGAGCTGGGGAGATGAGGGGGCCAAGAGACCAGGAGGCATCCGCGTGGACCCTGACCTCGCCCGAGCGATGGTGGGACCAGGGATGGAGAGGGGGGCTGAGCCAGGAGCCAGGGGCAGGAAAGGGCAATGGCAGAGACAGGCTCAGGAGCACGGTTGAGGCATGAGCTTCAGAGAAGCAGCGTTAGAATTCTCTTCCTCTGAGGCAAGAGGTAGTGGTACTAGAAGAGGGTTAAGATTCATGTGAGTGACTCACCCATACATCCGTTCAATAGCTCACCCTAGCGCCACGGCTGTGGTGCAAAAGGCTTTCAAAATTTTATTTATTTGTGGGTGAAATTTATTTATTTATTGAGTGAAAATAAATTGAATGACAGGAGTTAGGCTTGCAATCACAGGGGTATAGAAAAGAAAAGAAAGAAAAAGAAAAGTCTCTTCTGGAGATATTCACAGCCGTAAGCAAGACTGGCGCATTAACACATGAATTCCAGAGGCAGATAATGTCTGCTGATCTGTATTCCATAGAGAGAAGAGAGAGTTCAGGTATTTGGCTGGACGAAGCAGGGATGCTGGTGATAGTTTTGTAAGACAGCACCTGGGACTTGGGCAAACACACGATTGTCCTAAGTGGTTTGAGGTGTGGACAGAAAGGGGAGTTGCACTGGACTTCAGGGTCCCTCAATCCCTCCCTGTTGGACCAACCTGACTACCAGGAGGCCAGTGAATTTCCCCAATTCCCTCTGAGAGCCTCTTTGAAAGAAGACTGCCTTGTCTAGTCTGGCTTCTCCAGGGAGGGAGCCGGTATCTCAGGGCGCCGGGAGGCCGTCCCACAGGGAGGTGTGGGCTGTGCTCTCTGATGCGGTAAAGCCCCCCCATGCTGCTCTGCTTCCCTTATTCCTCAGCCATATCCTTAAGAACCCACACCTCCCAGTCTCCCCAGTAGGTAATTACATGCGTTATTGGTAAAGCATTAAAGTCACAGGCCAGCCGCTATCAGAACATTTGCTTCTCATGTTCCCAGAAGCGGTGCAGTTAAATATTTTTCTTTTTCGGACCCTGGGGCCGAACAAAGGAAATCGCTGTTATTTCTTCTTCTGTTGATTCTCCGTGTGAACTCAGGCCAGGGCTGTGTGTGCAGATCTAGGTTCCCGAGGCCATTGGTTCCTTCTTTAAAAAGGCAGCCTCTGCGCAGTTATTCAAAATCCTGTTCATCTGGTTCTACATCATTCTGTTGGTGGCATTTTCCCCACATGGGTCTATAAGTGCAGATTATAATATGTGTGTGTGTGCCCATCTGTGTACACGTAGAGATGGAGTGGGCGTATGTATCAAACACTCAGGGAGGGGGTGGAATGAATTCACTGTGATTTTCAGTAACAGAAATCTCAAGCTAAGCGTGGCTGCTCTGACACCGGTATCACTGTCGTCACTGGGCCTGGAGTGACAGCAGGTTTCCAAGAGAAGGTTTGGTAAATCAGACTTTAAAAAAGATCGACAGCTCGAATAATGAATGGGTCCCACACGGAAAAGACAGTGTTGTGCGTATCTTTGCAACGAGCCTGAATTAAGCTGGTGGCCGTGCTAACATGTCACGATTCTTGGGAGCCATGAAAGGATTTTGATGGTAGCAACTAGCTTTTGATAAAACCTAGAATTAAAAAAATGATTGATTTTGGCTCTGAAACTTATTTAAATGTAATAATTTAGCCTGAAAAACCATTGGTATTTTATTAAGAAGTCCAATAAAGAATAACAAATAAAATATGATAAAAAAATAATAATTGAGTTAAGTTTAGAATCTTCATTATGAAATCAGCTCTTTATATGCTCTATCGATAGTACACTAACACATAGTACATTTCAAGCAATTTTGGATTAAAGCAGAATATAAATTATTAATGATATGAATTTAGAAAGTCCATTTTTTTGCAAATGCAAAATACTTGCAAGCAACTGTTACATTATGCATCAGCCATTATTCACTATATTAATATCTTAAAATACTTTACTTTTAGTTCTATGTTAAATTCAATTTATAAATTTAATACAATATCAGAGACATTCAAAATATATGAAAAAACATAGTACACATCTGTGTACAACAGTACCCATAAAAAAGAACCAATACAGGTGAGGCCTCTTCCCAGTCACACTCTGTCCATGAATCGTTATACATTTACTGCATATACACATACACATAAACCATCTGTATTACTATTGCTTTTAATATAGAGATTTGCTTTCGTTCCCTTTTGTAATTCCTGGTGAGCTGTCCAGAGTTCTGGTCTACCCCTTGAGGTCGTTCAGAGACCTGGGTTCCTCCCAGCCATGCTCTGGCATCATCCTCTCCAGGGCAAAGCTTCTCTGTCTTTGGAAAAGGACTGCTTTTAAAAATCTACTAAGCATCATGAACCAATATTTTGTAAAATCACAAAAATGAAGACAAATTATTAGAAAAATGAAATTAAAAAACAGATACACAAAATACTGCTCCTTAGCCATAACTAAATGAAGAGCTAGGAGTGAAATAGTGACTCCATGTACCAACAGCCTATACGCACACTTTGAATAGATACCCTTTCTACCAGTGTTCCAAAGTTTTTAACCTGGCAGATATGCTTGCTTCTTGCTTGCCAAGTTGATCAGTGTAGGTTGGATTGAAATCCATCTGTGTGAGGTTCAGGCAGTACGGAAGCTGTGCCATGGCTCCTTTATTTTCAGGCTGTACAGTTCTCAAGGTTTTGTTGTCTTAACTCATTGGCCATCCAGGACTGTGGTGCTTCCCTCAGGGGAGAAGATGAACAGTCAAGAAAGAAGATGGGTATTGGAAAAGAATCTGAAAAAGAATGAATATATATATACCGATGTATATATATGGATAACTAAATCGCTTTGCTGTACACTTGAAGCTAATGCAACATTGTAAATTAACTATACTTCAATTTAAAAATAATAATAATATTAAAAAATGGAAAGAAGACGGGACCTCCCGTTTCATGAATGTTCCTTGATGTCTCCTCCCAGAACTGGCAGTAGGCAGTACAGGTATTACCAGGAAGACTTGGAATGGGGCAGAACATTGCATCAATTTAATCAATTCCAAGACGACTCTGTTACACAGGCCTGAAAATACGCTTTCCATCCTATTTATCATGCCAAATTACATTCAGTCACATTATCCAAGGTGAACTACCAGAGATTCTGCAGTGAGATAAAGCCAGTAGTAAAATACAAAAGGGCCCTCAGATAGCAAGGCGCTGCCCACCTGGAGAGCCCCAGTTGGACTATAAACCCCTTCCCGCCATCAGATTCCCAGCGAAAACTTAAAGCTCATCTCCTGCCTTTAGCTTCTCTGTTATTATTACAACCCACTGTGTGTTCGAAGAAGCCCAAGGAATTCATCGATATGCATTTGAAAAATGCGTCCACATTCCCTTTTATATCACTACCTTTTTCTAACCTATAAATTATCTTTGCCGACTTGCTTTCAATTTTAAAAGCTGTAAGATTTCCTCAAAGTAAATAATATTTTAGCATCCTGATTTTAAGAGGGCTCTACTTTTTCTGCCTCTCTAGGGAAGGAGTTAAACGCTGGAAGAAGACTTCAGCATTTAATGGTAAAGAAATTCTGCTCTTTCTTGGGCAGCCTGTATGCAGTGCTCACATTTCAAAATTGTTTTCATTCTTACGTTTTTATAATGTTTAACCAGTCTGGATGGACATATGAAACCATGTTCCTAAAAGAAATGCATATGCTTGGAGGCAAGAGTCAGGGATCCATTTGGATGGAGTGAGAATTGCCTGGTGTCTTAGACCAACCGAATGCCCACTGAGTGCCTGGCAGGGGTCCGGGGTCCTGGGCAGGGGCTCACACTGAAGCAGGAGAGAGAGAGTATTTGCAGTTGTAAAATGAAAACAAGTTTAAGGATGCTTGGGGAATATGGAATGGTTGGTGATGAGGTACAGCTACATAGCTTTCTTGCCTGTGAAGGAACGAATTCGTGTGTTTTGATCACTCTTGGAGCAGGCACGGGGCAAAGGACAGGGACACAGGGGCGAGAAAGCTTTGAGTTCATGAAACTGTCTTTCAAGTAGTCACTGTGAAGAAGAACAGCTGGTAAATGTCATGAAAAGGCTCTGAGGACACACAGTGTTTAGAAGGGCATTTCCCAAGGGCTGCACATTCTTTCAGATTTGTCAACAAACCATCAAAGTTGAATACAGGACACAAGAAGTAACAGCCTCGGCATTTTTGTCAGTGGAGGAGAGGATTCCTTGCTCTGCACACAGCGGCATAACTGACATTTTTTCCCTCCTTAGTAAAGACTTCCACTCCCTTGACCTTGTGAGTTGACCTTCTAAACAACAGTACAGTATT
This sequence comes from Balaenoptera ricei, assembly GCF_028023285.1. Taxonomy (NCBI): domain Eukaryota; kingdom Metazoa; phylum Chordata; class Mammalia; order Artiodactyla; family Balaenopteridae; genus Balaenoptera; species Balaenoptera ricei. The sequence continues at coordinate 3,257,291 of NC_082656.1, read as the reverse complement.
TGTTGCATAATTATCACCTGTTCCAATACGAAGTCACCACGCTCAGACTCACTTCTGGATAGAAGAGACATTCAAAAATATATGAAAAAACACAACACACGTCTGTGTACACAGTACCCATAAAAAAGAACCAATACAGGTAAGGCCCTGTTCAGAGCCGTTGGCTACGGGAACAGCCGTAGGTCTGTTACATTCTGTGGGGCTTCAGTTGAAACGCAGGGAAAATACAACAATTTGTGAGTAACTACCCGAGATTCTATTATTAAGTGGGAGGCTGATGATGGACGTAGTAAAGTGTATCTGAGAGGCTACGTGGAGGGTAAGTTAAATATCAGCGTTGTCTCCCCACCCCCGTGTCTCTGTGAGCTGTCACCCTTGAATCTTAGGAGACCCACCAATTGATTGGCAGGTAAACATGCAGGCCTTCCTAGCATCCTTGAGCATCTTACAACATCAGGCTTCCTTGGATTGAGAATGTGATAGAAAAAAAAAAAATCTGTAGATGGTCTTAATGAGCAGCAGTTTCAGATAAGGGTGTGGCAAGATCGTCCCAGCCTGTCCCCATTTCACCTACTGTGCTACATGGAGGAGGGAAAGGCCAGAGGGAGCCCAGCAAGCGGAGGGGGGAGGGGCTCTCTGGGGCCAGCGCCAGGCCAGGCCCGTCCTCGTGGCAACTGCCTTGGCCCCTGATAATAACAGCCATCGCAACAGCCCCTATGGGGGCCCGAGCACCGAGTCCCTGAGCTGCCCATCTGAGCCCCCGCCCGGCCCAGCTCATCGACTCCTAGCAGGAACCCCGGGGTGTGGGGGGCTTATGGTCCCATCTCACCCTGAGCAGCTCAGTCTCGGGGAGGCTGGCACCTCACTCACGGGGCTGCGAGGTGGCCCCAGGGGCCCACGTGACACCAGCCCAGCTCCTCACGCCGTCTGTCCTGCGTCACCAGCTCCCAGGCAGGGTGTGGACGAGGCTTCCCGTGAACGGGAGAGGAGAGGCTCTTGCTTTGCGCTGGACAGACGGCGCCTTCCTCCTGGGGACCTGCAGGTGTGCCCACTCCCTCCTGGGCTCCCGCCCACCATCCTTACACACCCGAAGACCCTCCTCTCAGATCTTCTTCACAAAGCCTCCCGGGGCCCCTCAGCCCAAGGGCGTCCTTCCCAGCTGGGCTCCCGCTGTACCTCTTAGGACCGGGCGCTCTCCAGGGACCCACAGGTACAGGACCTGGCCTCGCCCACGCCGCATCTGTAAGTAAAGCTTGGCGATGGGTAGGAGAGGGTAGGGCCTTGGGCGTCCTGCAGGCGTTGCCTCTGGCCGTTGCCTGTCACCACAGGGCCCAGCAGGGTGTGAGGGACCCAGGCACCGGCAAACACGGCCAAGAAGCCAAGGGTGTAGCTGACCTACGATGAAAGGTTGGTGCAGGATCCAGTCACCTGCTGCTTCCACCTTGCATCACGGCCAGACCCTCCATCCCGCATCGCGAGCACGGGGGTCTCTGGACCACTCCAGAGCAGGGAGCTTCCTTCCACTTTCCAAATGAAACACTTTTAGACTTGGGGACACAGGGCAGCTCGAGGACAAAACTCTCATCTGTCTTGTCCAAGGTTGTCCCTGGGAAGGAGGATGTCGGCCTCAGATGGTCCCTGCTGGTCGGTATCTGGGGGACCCTGTTAGGGCGTGCCCCAGTGTCACTGCGACGGGTACAGAGTTTACACCTACTGGCTGCCCACTGGCGGTGGGTTAGGACCCTTCGAGTTGGCCGAGGTGACCAAGGTCGTGGCCCTCCAATCTCCGTGGCTCCCAGAGCTCCCCTTCCTCTGCTCGGACGAGCTGTGCCCTGCTGTCTCCAAAACCAGCCCACGAGGGACTTCCCTGGCGGTCCAGTGGTTAAGACTCCACGCTTCCACTGCAGGGGGCGCAAGTTCAATCCCTGGTCCGGGAACTAAGATCCCGCATGCCGCGTGGTGCGGCCCCCAAAATGAATAAAATGATGGAAAAAAAGTCAAATGTTAAAACAAATTTTAAAAACCCAGCCCCACGAGCAAGGAGGGGCGGCAGGCCTCAGGGCAGCCGTGGGCACTGCCCATCTCCTGTTCCCACAGAAACGCCACCTAACAAACCACCCAAGTCCAGGGGCTAAAGCAGTAGCATTCATTTAGCCCATGTGCCTACAGGTTGGGCCTCAGCTGGGCTTGCCTGGTTGGTTCTTCTGGGCCTGACTGGGCTCGCCCCCAGGCTGGCAGCCAGCTAGCTCTGGGGCTGCAGCTGGGCAGGTGCCCCCTCCTCCAGCTGCCCCTCCTGGACGCGCTCTGAGTGGGACGGCAGAGGGAAGGCCAGCAGGTCCAAACCGTGCAAGAACTTTCCGAGCCTCTGCTGCACCCCACCTGCCGATGCCCAGCTCATGTCTGAACCCAGAGCCGGGGCGGAGGCCGGCCAAGGTTACGTGGCGAACCTTTGCAAATGGGAGAAACCTCAGCGCGACCCGTGTGAGGCTGGAGCACACGGACCCCCTTGCGGGCTGCGCAGCTCCTGGGCCCTTTCCCCCGGGCCCCACTTCCCGCTCCTGGAGCAGGCCTCTCTCACCTGGACGTGAGTTCCCCGGTCTCCACGGCACACGATCCATCTACCTGGCTTCCCTCCTCTTCCTGACTTCCTCACGCTGGCCGTGTCCACGCCCTGCTCCGTTTCTCCCTCTGCCGTCCCAGCTCTGGGCCCGGGGGCGCCCAGGTTGCCACGCCTCGCCCTCTACCTCCGCCCGGCACCTGGGACACAGCCTGGGGACCGTGTCCTGGGTTCCAGCTATTCTGAAAATGGGGACGAGAGAGCTACAAACAATCTTCAGTCCCACTTAGCCTAAAAAAGTACTTCTTTCTTGACCTTGTGAATCCATCCAGGTCTCATTTCTCTCTGACTTTCCTTTTCCCAAAAAAAGGCTTTGAAAGCGTAATCCACACCCACTTTCTCCCTGCTTCCCCGCAAGCTGAGTTTTTCTCTAGTGTTTTGCCCTGAAAACTACTCTCTCAAAAGCGGGCAGAGTTAGGAAGGTCACGTGCATGCTTTTATTTAATCCTCGCAAACCCCCTATGAGGTGGGTCCGAAGATTATCGTGGCCGTCTTACAAATGAGGGAATCAAAGCTTGGGCTGGTTGAGGCGTTTATGGAGTTGCTCAGGGCAGGTAGTGGCAGGTAGGCCTGTCTGATTGCAGGCTCTGTTTGGGGCCATTTTCCTCACCCTGACTGCGGCACTGGAGTGAGACTCTCCGCTTCTGGCCTCGGGAAGGGCGGTGCGTGAGTCTCCTCAGGCTGCCGGGCAGTGGGGGACCGAGGGCCTGACAGCAGGCTCGGCTGCCTTCCTCACAGCTCTGGAGGCTGCAAGTCCAAGATCAAGGTGTCCTGAGGGCCCCGCCCCCTCTGCAGGCTCTCGGGAGGGACCTGCTCCGGGCTCTCTCCCACCTTCTGCTGGTGTATAACCCCCGTCTTCAGTGGCTTCCTCTGCGTGTGCTTGTCTGTGTCAGATTCCACCTTTTTTTTTTTTTTTAAATTAATTAATTTATTTATGGCTGTGTTGGGTCTTCGTTTCTGTGCGAGGGCTTTCTCTACTTGCGGCGAGCGGGGGCCACTCTTCATCGCGGTGCGCGGGCCTCTCACTATCGCGGCCTCTCTTGTTGCGGAGCACAGGCTCCAGATGCGCAGGCTCAGTAGTTGTGGCTCACGGGCCCAGTTGCCCCGCGGCATGTGGGATCTTCCCAGACCAGGGCTCGAACCCGTGTCCCCTGCATTGGCAGGTGGATTCTCAACCACTGCGCCACCAGGGAAGCCCAGATTCCACCTTTTTTTTTTTTTTTAAATTAATTAATTTATTTATGGCTGTGTTGGGTCTTCGTTTCTGTGCGAGGGCTTTCTCTACTTGCGGCGAGCGGGGGCCACTCTTCATCGCGGTGCGCGGGCCTCTCACTATCGCGGCCTCTCTTGTTGCGGAGCACAGGCTCCAGATGCGCAGGCTCAGTAGTTGTGGCTCACGGGCCCAGTTGCCCCGCGGCATGTGGGATCTTCCCAGACCAGGGCTCGAACCCGTGTCCCCTGCATTGGCAGGTGGATTCTCAACCACTGCGCCACCAGGGAAGCCCAGATTCCACCTTTTTATAAGGATATAATTTAGATTGGATTAGGGTCCAGTCAATGACCTCATCTTAACTAATTACATCTGTACCAACACTATTTCCTAATAAGGTTCCATTTACTATGCATTCCAACACGTGAATTTGGGGAGGACACAGTTCAACCAATACCAGGGGTCCATGGATCACCCATAAGCGGGCAGCCCAGGTGTCACCCGGGAGCCCCTCCCCAGATGTACTGGACCAGAATTTGCATTTTAACAAGATACCCAGGCAATTCCAACACACATTAAGGTGTGGGCAGTGCTGGTCGGAAAGAAGTGTGGCAGCATGGAGCAAGATTCTCAGGATGGTCATGATTCTTGAATTTCACTTAGGATAGAAATAATTTTAAATACGGACAAAGCAATGCATACAAAGATGCTTATTCCAGGTCATGCCATAGAAATAACACATTTCTGTGCAGTAAGTGTTACTTTCTACTATTTTTAGCTGGAAAATTGTTCTGTTTCTGGTGACATGTAAGTTAAAGATGCATATGTGGGCAATGGTTTCTGAAATCTAAACAATGGACTTATAAACAAATTTCTGGAACAACATCTATTTGGGTTTTTTAAATTTTAATTTAATTTTTTTATACAGCAGGTTCTTATTTATCTATTTTATACATATTAGTGTATATAAGTCAATCCCAGTCTCCGAGTTCATCCCACCACCGCACAACATCTATTTGTAAATTTGGGTATTAGAGCAAATAAATCACTGGACAAAAGAGTGAACTAAAGAATAATAATTTTGGTTAATGTGTTAATGGCATTGTGACTATGTAAGAAAATGTCCTTTTCTGAGAGGATATTGAGTGATTTAGCAGTGAAATGGCATGAGAAACTAGATTTACTTTTTAAAAAATACAGCAAAATAAAAATAAATGAAATGGGTGTAACAAAATGGAGATGGTTGTTGAAGCTGGGTGAGGAGTTCACAAAGGTTCCTTGAAGTCTACTTTTGAGTATATTTGGAAACTTTTACTATAAAAAAGTTTGAAAATACAGTCATATAAAGTATTAAAAAATTAACTAATTTTCCCTCAGGTGTTCTCTTGACTGCTACTTCTCCTTCTCAGTTATTTTGGTCAGACTATTTGGAAGTCTGTTTACCTGTTTCCTTAGTTTCTTCGTTTGTAACAAAACTGTGTGTGTCTTCCCCCCAAAGTTTATTACTGTTATTTCATAGTCTCCTTTAAAAGCACGATTGTGTGGTGTAGCTGGGACTGAGGAAATAATTGCTTTAATTGTTAAGGAAAGCTGTAATTCACACAGTATTCATCCTCATGCTGTCTTCTCTTTCTGGTTATAGTTTCTGTGGGATTGGTGTAGTTCTGGAAGATCTACCTTTCTGGGCACTTTCTGGGTTTTTATGGTAATAGCGATATTTTCTCGACAGAGCAAGGCCTGTCATTTCCAAATGATGACCTCTTTGAAGTTTTACAACTTCACGGTTGTAAGGTCAAAATGTCTTTTCTGATGGATGGATGGAAATGTTGCAAAAGATCATGTTTTTCATCTTAGCATTATTTATAGCTGTGATTTACCTATTGGGTAACTAACTAAAGACTAACAAGTAAGGTATCTAAGGAAGGCCATTTAGGTATTGAAAGAAATATCCTTTCGTATTCCTTATTCTCCAAGTAAAGTGGATGGCAGAGCGTGAAAAGCTTTAACTGAGCTCAACCATGCAAAGTTTAGAAAATTTAGCTTGAGATCACATTTATATGTCAGAAACCCAAAGAGGTCTACCCATTAATAGCCACTGATGACAACTAAGTTACAGCTTATCAGCTTGGCGATCGGCTGGGCTTGTTTGAAGTTCAAACAGGATTATTAATTGGTGCACCATCGGCCTTTCCTGAAGTTGACATTCATTTGCCATTTACCGCTGACCTGAAATAAAGAGGCTGTTTTTTCTATATTTTGCCGATTTAATGCATTCTTTTTGAATTTTTAGCTATTTGTGTTTGTGGAAAAATGACATTATGGCATTTGGATTCCAAAGTTTTGCATGTTATGTGAAAGGATCATCACAAATCTTTACACCTTACTTCAAAAGCCTTTGGTGTACACTCAGGTGAAAAGAAATTATGAAACACTATTAAACACATACTCCGTCTGTTTTATAAGGATGTTTTCAATATTTAGGATGAAGGTGAGTGCTTAGCCCCCATCCACCCCCTGACTTCAGAGGACATATGGTCACAGCTTGGGTGGTACTGAGGGAAAGTCAGTGTTTCTAGAGAAGAGGGAGCCTGAAGGTTTATGACTTTTTTTATGAAAGAGAAACATAGTATGTATTTTTATAACGGTATAATCAGTACAAGTTTGATAACTAGTAAAACTAGTTATAATTTCTAGATGTTTTTTGCTGTTTTGTTTTTTGGTAAACTCATCATTAAAGGAATCGATTATTCAGCCATATTTTTATGTACATTTTAAAACATTTTTAATGTCATGTGCTAAATGGTTATCACACATTATCAGACAGTGGGTTTCCTTTTTTTTTTCTGTGCAGCCTTCACAAATAGGATAAATATCATTAAGGAAAATGCTTCTCTGAGGTTAGATTTTATTTAAAAATAAAACCGTAGGGGGAAAACGCTATAGAAATATTTCTAAAAGTGTGATGTTTGGAAATAATTGTTGGACTCCCGGGCAGTTTAGAGGTTCTTTGCAACCATGGGAATCCAGGGGGAAAGGGACATTCAGGGAACAGGAACAGCTTCTATTAAATAGATTTCTTATCTTCCAGACGAGGCCGCATTGGCAATCATGGCACAGATTCCTGTGCTACCTCCCTTATTTCTGTCCTCTCTGGAGCCCACGAGGCGGGGGGTGGGTCAGGATGGCCCCCCGTTTCTCCCTGAAGCCCTTCTTTGGAGTCCTCTGGCCAGCTGGATCTCTTTGTTCACGGGATTCAGACTCTCTACCTTTATTGAACTTCTGCCCTCACCGTGCAAGAGGGACTTCAGCTGCCCCACTAGGAAGCCCACCTCAGAACGCAGACCCACCAGCAGCCAGACTGCTGGCATGAAGCTTCTACCACAGACACTGGTGACTTGAGGGATTTGGACCTCAGTGGGAGCTGTACTTGGGGTTGAATGTTTAAGAATGTTACGTAGTTTCTTGTTTTAAATTGTTGCATTTCCAACTTGAGCATTTGCTTGTCTAGTTAGCATGCTTGAACTTTTAACTTATCTGCAATTGATATTGTTCCAAATTAGGAAAAAAGCAAAAGTAGAATGCTATATATATTCTCACTGAATTCCCAGATTTATTCGCTCCCACGCACTGAAAAAGTATATGTGACTTTCTGAAAAAGTTTGCCTTTTAACCTTCATAAAATATTTTATTAACACAAATAAAACTATACAAATATCTTTTAAAGTAGGTTTACAGTCATTTGAGATGGAAACCACTGACCTAAATTTCAAATAACTGCTTGTGTTTATTCTCGGCCTAAAAACGACACTTTATGCCAAATAAAATTTACCATCAGTGGTAATCTCAAAAGTGAAGTTTTTTGATAACCTCAAAACTGAAATTGATTGCGAATCACCTCAAATTCAAGTTCGAAAAATAAACTGAAACTCTGGCTTGACTGTTAACCTCTCATGGTCAGCAAACCCAGTTTCCCTCAGAGGCCACCAGAGGGAGCTGTTGAATTTTAAATGAAATGTATTTGAGCTTTAACAAACCAGGTAAAACAGGCCAGATAATCGGCCTATAAAATGTAATGTGATGTAAGTAAGCAGTAGCATAGTTTTTAACTCCTATTAAAACAAAATTTATGCATATGATTAAGAGACACTGCAGTTAAATTCAGTGAATACTTTTTTAAAGTGTAAAAATCTGATGAAGCATTTTTAGAATCTAAAAAAGTAGTTGAAAGTGATCTTCTTTTAAAAATGATTAATAGGTGCTTTGATTATCTTTACTAAGACAATGGCGACTCCTTAGAGTACTTGAAGTAGCTTTAAAACATCTGTGGCCAGGTTGTTTTTTCATTTGGTTATCACATGCAGAATCAGAAGCTTCCCTGGGATTAAACTCAAGCAAGAATGTATAGTGTAGGTTCTTATATAAAAGGAACAGGACAATAGCTTCCCTTATTGTTTGTAAGACACACATAGCGGTGGTTCAAACATGCCTGGGTCCTTTGCAAAGGCTGCTCTTTAGAGCAAAGGGACATCCTCCTTCTAATTGCTTTTTAGTCACCAGACTGCGTATACATTTTCGCTAAAGTATTTCATTGTGCTTAATCCCAGAAAGTGCTTGTATGCATCTTTTTTCTCCTATGGATGAAGATTTATTTCTAGTCTTAACTATCATGGACAAGCTTCTGTGGACATTCTGTTCATGTCTCCCAGAATCCGTGTACGAGTTTTTTAGGGCACCCATTTAGGAGTTACTGGATTATACTGGAGTTGATGTTCAGCTATAAAAAATAATCCTAAACTCTTTCCCAAAGTGTTTGTACTAATTCATGCTTAAAACCAGTAGTAGATACAACTGAAATTCAGTATTCTTGGTTTTCAAATTTCTGCAGTTTGGTGGATAAAAAATGGTATCTCATTATGATTTGAAGTTTACTTTTTGTGACTTCTAAGGAAGTTGAGCATCTTTTTTTTATAATTATTAGCCATTCATATTTCTTTTTAATAAAATATATGATCATATATTTTGTCCCTTTTTTAAAAAATTGGCTTGCTTGTTATTCATATATTTTGGATACTAATTCTTTGTCCATTATGTAAGTCCCAAATATCTTCTCCCCAATGAGTGGCTTGACATTTCAGCTGTTTTTACGGTATCTTGAGGAACAGAAGTTCTTAATGTATTCAATCTTTTTCCTTTTATGATTAATGCTTCTTGTGAGTTAAGAAGTCCTTTCCTATCCCTAAGTCGGGGTCTCCTATGTATATTCTTCTAGAAGTTTGACGTTCTGTGCCCTTCACATTCTGGGCATGTGAATTATTATTTGTTTCTGATGTGGGCAGGGTGGGAGAGCTTCTCTCCCATCTCCCAGGTCTGCTTTCAGTATTAGTTATTGATTCTTTTTCTGTTCTCTGATCGAGTTTGGGTGGGATAGAATTATCTGATCCTTTACTGTTTGGTAAGATTGGTTACAAAACTGTGTACAGAAATTGGTTACAAAACTACTGTTTCTTCTATAGGAAGATTTTAAACAAATGATTTACTTTCTTTAATTCTTATGGGTATTGTTTCTTTGTAAGTCAATTTTCTACTATTTTTTCTAGGAATGTGTGCATTTTGTTTGTGTTTTCAAATATGTAGGTCAAAAAATGATTATAGGTTAGTCTTATCTTTTGGATCTGTGTTATGTTACTGTCATATCACTTCACTCCTGATATTTTTGGTTTTGTCTTTTTTTTTGGTTAATCTTCCTAGAGGTTTATTAATTTTATTAATATTTTCAAAGAATCAACTTTTGACTTACGTCATAAACTTTGGGAAAGAAAAGGATTTTTGTTTTAATTCTTATTATATTTTTTCTTTGATCCATGAATTATTTAGATGTTTTTATAATTTCCAAACATATAAGAAGGGTTCTTTAGTTATTTTAAAAATTGATTTATCAATTATATTGTGGTCAGAAAACATGGTGTATTTGATATCAGTTTTTCAAAATTTGTGAGACCTGATCTGTGGTGTAATACGTCCTTTTGTGAGCTTTGGTTTGTTTTGGTTTGGTTTTATCCCCACAAGGTAGACTAGCACTTTCTTTGCTCATCATTCCCTTTTGTAAATGGGCTCATTTTCTTTCCTCCTGTAGTAAATTCTTCCAGAAGCCTTTTAGAGAGAGTCTCTTGTTTATATACTGCTCCCAATTTATCTGAATGTGTCTGTGTATCTGAAAATGTCTATATTTTGCCATCATTCTTGAGAGATAGTTTTGCTGAGTGCGGAATCCTAGATTGACAGTTATGTTTCTCCTAGTATCAATAGTTTACAGATCATATTCTTCTGACTTCCATGGTTGCCATGGTGAAGTCAGCTGAGGGTCTAATTAGATACAAGGTAATAATCTCTTTTTTTCTTTGACTGCTTTTAAATCTTTTCTTTGGCTTTGGCATCCTTCAATTTTTTAGTAATGTGTCTAGGAGTGGGTTTTGTTTTTTTTTTAAGTGATCTTGCTTAGTATTCTTTATGCTTTTTAATTCTGAGGATTGATACCCACTGTCAATTTTGGAAAATTCTAATTTCCTGTCCTTTATTCATTTTACTATTTCTTTATGGAATTTCAATTAAATGTCGGTTCTCATTCAAGTTTCAGTATGTTTACCTTTCCTCCATATTTTTCTGTCTGTTTCTCTGTGTTGGACTGTGGCTTCTAGATCATTGCTTTTTTATTCAATCATGTATGATCTGCGATTTAACAGTTTCTTTGAGTTTTTCATCTCAATAAGTATATTTCCTTATTTTAGAGGTTTGTTTGTTAATGTTTCTGGTCATTTTTGAAACTCTCCTTGCTAATGGTTTCAGTTTCCTCTTTTATTTCTTTAAACATGTAAACATTTTATTTTTTATCTCTGACAATTCTAACATCTAAAGTCCTGGTGAGTCTTGTTCATTATTTTTTTCTGTGGCTCTTTTGTTTCCTTGTATGTTTGTTTGTTTGTTGTAAATCTATTTGTGGGAATTCTTTGAGTCCTGGGGTAAAGATGCACTTTTAGAGGAAGAATTTTTTTTTTTTCTTTTACCAGGCTTGTAGGAACATTAAAATTTTGATCTATTTAATGTAAACATTTGGCCTACAACTTTTTGGCAGATAATGTGAATTTGAGACCCAAATACGTGTTAGGGCTGACTAATAGCCATGGATTCTCAGGAAGTAGGGTTGCCACAAAAAATACTGATGCTCAGTTAAATTGGATTTTCCAATAAACAATGAATACTTTTTTAGGAAAAGTATGTTGTTTATATAAAATTGAAATTTAACGGGGCACCTCACATTTCTTCACATATATAGACTTTATTTTAAGAGCAGCTTTGGGTTCACAGCAAAACTGAATGCTAAGTACAGGGCTCTCACATTCCCTGCCTCCTCAGAGATACACACAGCTCCCCCCAGCGTCAGCATACCCCACCAGACGGTGCGTTTATTACAATTAATGACCTTACATTGACACACCATTGTCACCCAAAGTCCATAGTTTACAGTAGGGTTTATTCTAGGCGTTGCGCATTTTATGGATTTTGGCAAATGTGTAATATTGTGTATCCACCATTATAGGATCATATGAAATAGTTTCACTGCCCTAGAAATCCCCAGCACCCTGTATTTTTATTTGCTATGTCCGACAAACCCAACTTGGGAGATTGTTTTCCTTCCACTGAAAGCCAAACCGCGACAGATCACTTTCCTTGTCCGCTGCTCGTAGGGTGTTTATGTTTCCCCGTTAACATTTCTCTAAGGGCAGAGCCTTTTATGTGTCTTGCCTTTCTTGGTCTCCCTGGTTGTGTTCCCCCCCCCCCCCCCCCCCCCCCCCCCCCCCCCCGCCTAACCACCCACCGCCCAGGTTTCCATTGAGACGAAAGCTCTCGGCCCTCAGGGGCTGGAAGATGCCTCCCAGCTAGAAGAATGGTCGGTAATCTCTCACTTCCTTTGGTCTGTCGAACAGCTTCATTCCTGATTCCACAGGAGTGCTTTATGCTCTTGCTAGTCACCCATACATTTTAAAAGACGATTTAAAAAATGACTCTTATCTGCTCTGTATCAGGAGGCTTTTTAGGATCTCTGGTCCATTCTGTTGCCAGCAACGGAAGGTATAATGTAGATTATCTCTTTCAATCCTCACAACCTAAGGAAATAGACAGTATTATTATGTCAATTTCACAGAGAAACTCCAGATTTGGAAACGTTCAATAATTTGCTCAAATTCACAAAGTAACAACCCCAATTCAACCCTAGCTCTTCTGATCTCCAAAGCCTGCATTTTCACCCAGTTGGCTGCATTCTCTTCCATTTCTCAATACCCTTTACTATTCAAAGTAGCCCGAAGTTTTAAAGCTTATGTCTGTTTACCTAGTTATGATTTCTTCATTTATTTATGACTCGGTCTGACCCGCTGCCTGTGGGAAAAGCCCTCCCGTGGCTGGCCTTGGTGCTAGAGCCAGGCCTGGCCTGTGGTTTAGGCAGGACCTCCCCTCTGCTTCGAGGGTCGCCTGAGGGATTTAGCACAGACCAAGATCTTGTCCTTGGCTTTACTGGTTCGGAAACTTGATTGTGTCAGTTTACCTGGAGCTAATCTGACTCCAGTGAACTGATTCATGTGGACAAATCTCAGAGGCCAGAATTCCAGTTCAAGGGTATTAATTTACCCTGGGGGGTGGTCTTTTTTTCAGTGACCAGAATCCTTGCGTCCACTCTCCAGGGCCTTTCCAAGTGGCAAGGCAGTGGGGGAAACACGTCAGTGACCAGCTTGGTGAACTTGGAATCAGAAAAAGGAGAATTCAGTGACCTAAGAAAATTACATGACCTTCAGGCTGTGGAACATCCGACCAAAGTTACCATTTGTAATAACGGAGATTCCCACCGCAGACGGGGTCGTCGGGAGCATACACTGAGCGTCTGTGTGATCGCCACGCCACGCACTGTGGGTGCGAAAGAGAGTAAGATGGTGACCTGCCCCTGGGGAGCGGATCGTCTGGGATCCGCTCTCTCCCCCAATCAACTCTAGAAAATTCCCTTTTATGTCTGTGTGCAGCATGTTCCAGTTAATTCCAGGCCTGGGAAACCGGATGCCCGGGTCCCCAGGGTGTTCTCAGCACTGTGTATACAAGCTTCCCTGTAGGCAAGCTGCTTCTCTGGGCCCCTCTCCTCCATTTTTCGGTGATCCTTCACCCGTCGTTGTTCTCTGTGTGCTGAGTTCTCTGTGTTGCTGAGCAACACGGGGCGTTGCTCCTCAGCAATGACTCACGTGGCACCGGCAGGAAGGGGGCATACACTTCTTGAGTCAGTCCCCTTTGGCTTCTGCCAGAGCGTCCCCAGGAGCGATGACAAACATCCTGGGTTTCCTTGTGTGTTTGTTCACGGGGTGGTTGACACAGGAAAGCCTGCTGGCGTGTTCCTGTAGTGATGGAAAACACGGAGAGGCTTTGGGTTACAAGTAAGACATTAGAGTTTTGGGGAACATGGGAACGTCTAGTTCATGAGCAGAAGAACTTCAAAATAACTTGACACTGGACAGCTCAGTTTGCCCCAAATGCACTCGATCCATCGGGTGGCCCTGCCCTGGAGGGTCGCTGTAGTTCTGGCTGGTTCTCGTCCTTATGGTTCAGTTCAGTTTAGTTGAGTCAGTAGGTCTGAGGCTTGGTCTTTGTTTTCTGGGTCACCAAAACTGGGAACACTGGGCTTTTGAAATAGTTCTGGCCAGGGAGTGTTTGACTCATTTATTATTTTGGCTCAATTTGGGTGGTTGGAAAGGTGCACTTCATAAAATACTTTTAATGGAGAGAAGGAAGAAATTCACATTTTCATTTAGCTAAATAAGGCACCAATTTAACTTTTTTAAGGCATTTAACTCTTGGGGGCCCACAGCAGTTCCCCCGGAGTTAGGTAAGGGATGGAGGCACCCGGGATGTGCGGGGTTTGACTGGTCCACCTGGGAGCAGGACCACTCACCCAGCCTCTGCACGGTGTGTGAATCCACCACATCGAACAAAAGCTGCTCAGAAAATAGAGTTTCCAAAAGCGAATAAAAATGAAAGTCAACAACAGTTGAGTTGAGAGGCATGTGGAAAGGTGCTGCTTCGTACTTGTTTTTTGATGGGGCCGGAAGGGCACCAGGGTTATCGAGGGCCAGACCCTTGGGTATCAGAGGGAAACTCATTTCCACTGGTGAGAATGCTGATTGGACCTGAGTGCACAAGACTTTCTGGCGCCTTCCCCAGCCCCAATGTTCTGCTAACCTCCTGGTTCCCGCTCAGGCTGGTAAAATGACTTTGTACTTGACCTGACATGAAGGAGGGCTTAGTAGAAAATGGACACAAAGCAGCTGATTTGGCCTCAGTTTCAGGGACTGGCGAGGCTCTGGGTCCCTGGCCCCAGCTGCTGAGGGGCTTCCCAGCATCCCCAGGTCTCATACCAAGTGAGGGGCAGCTCCGTTTAGGATATTGCTTGGTGTATTGCTGGGGAAAATCACCTCTGCCCCGGCTGCCTTGCCATCCACCTTTTGGCAGGTGAGTCCTATGGTTCAACCGCATGACAGCCTTGGGAGGTGAGTGCCAGGAGAGACGTGATAAAGTGAGATCAGGAGGCCTGGGTAACTGCAGCTATGGGAACCACCCGTTCGCTTTCCTCATTTATCCAGAATGGGCTTTTCCCTAAACAGCAGGATGGAGGCTTTAGGTTTGCTGTAGCAAGTCCTTATTTATGGAAGAGAAGGCTGTTTATCGACACCGAGATTCTGAGAATTCCATCCTGTTTCTTTCATCCCCTCAGTCAGCCTTCAACATGTAACTAACACTCGGGGGCGGTGGCTTCCCCCACCCACAGACAAATTCCTTTAAGGAATCATGAGACCATCAACACTCAGCAGCTGTTTATAAGACTGTTTAGACTCCTGGAATGATGCTGGGAAATTCTTGGATTTGTGGTCTTGAGCAAGAAGGGAGCTCAAGAGTGAGAAATCAAGCAGTGGGAAATCAAGCAGTATAATAATCTCAATTCAGACCCAGGGGAACCTTCTTTACAAAAGCTACTAGTCTGCTCCTCTTAATAAAGTTACTGCCAAGTAGCAGAGTTTAATGGAAAAAAAAAAAGTTAATATCCTTTCTGCTCTGGATCACGTATAACAAGGGAGACCAAATTCTCCATGAAATGGATTCAATCATTTCATGCTAAATGCTTACTTTAGAGACTGTAGTTCTCATTGTTGGCTAAGAGCCAGTGAATTCTAACAGGTCCTGATAAAGTGGTTTGGGATGCTGGTCACTTCTCCATCAATTCAAGTGCTCTCTCCCTATGTGATATTCTTAAGCCACCTGGTTTAGCTTTGGCCATGGAGACTTGGAACAGAGTGGTGGGAACCTTAGGGGCAGGAATTCCTGGACACACAGCCTAACTTAGAAGAAATAAGAAGCAGACATGAGCAAACACAAGCCAGAGAAACAAGACTAATGGGATGCATGTTCCTGAGTGTATCTCGTTCATATGAGCCAGGGGTTCTCAAACCTGTTGGTCTCAGGACTCCCTTTTGCTCTTAAAAACTGAGGATTTCGAAGAGTTTTCATTTATAATGGGCTAGATTACTAATATTGACAATATTAAACAAAAATAAAGTTGAGACGCTTTCAAAATACTTATTAATTTATTTTAAAAGCACAGTAATAATCCCATGACATAAATAACATATTTTTATGAGAATTAAGTATATTTTTTCAAGACAGAAAAAAAAAGGAGTAAGGAGAGTGTCACTGCTTTGAACTTTGCAAATGTCTTTAATGTCCGTCTTAACAGAAGACAGCTGGATCCTCAAATCTGCTTTTGCATTAAACCTGAATCTGTCGCAATATGTTGTCTTAGTTGAAGAATAAGGAGAAACGGAAAAAGATAATTTGCGGGGCCCATTGCAAAGTGAAAATGCTGTCCCTTTATTTAAAAATTATTAGAAATTTTAAGAAAGTAGGGACTTCCCTGGTGGTCCAGTGGTTAGGACTCTGAGCTTCCACTGCAGGAGGCACGGGTTCCATCCCTGGTCAGGAAACTAAGATCCCGCAAGCCGAGTGGCACGGCCAAAAACAAAAAGAAAAATTTAAAGAAAGTGACAGCAGAGTATTAAGCCAGACACCCATGAAGCCTACTCTGCCCAAGATATGCTCTTGGCCCAAACACAAGTCACCGTAGCGCTGATAGTCAAGGTGTGAGACACGGGGACAGTTTATAAAGATCTCTGAAGCCTCAAATTCTGGCGACTTTTAAGGTGACTGCTTTTTAGGTGTGTTTTAGGTGCTTCTCTGCTAGGGGCCCACACAGAAGAACCCAAGACTCAGAACTCTCTGAACCTTGAAGACATTTGTAGTCCAATCCTTCCTGCCCCTTTCTGCTTGCCTGAAACCTAGCTGTTCTTTCAGATCTCAGACAAATCACATTATTTCTGTGAGGCCTCCTCACCTTACTTAACAACAATAATCTTTCTTCTCCCAATTCCAATAATGTTGTTATCTGTACCACTTATTTGGCACTTAGTAGATGCTGTTAATTTTAAATTAATTGCCAAGTAAGAGCTTGCTAATTGTTAATTAAGCTAATTGGAAAGAGATTCTTTGACTAGTGCTTTAAAAAAATTTTTTTTTTTTTTTCTGGCCGAGCATCATGTGGGATCTTAGTTCCCCGACCAGGGATCGAACCCGTGCCCCCTGCATTGGAAGTGCAGAGTCTTAACTACTGGACCGCCAGGGAAGTCCCTTTTTAAAAAATTTGTTTTCCTCACAGAGAGCAAAAAAAAATTTGATCAGTGTTTCTTATTCTCGTGGATTAGCTTCTGGGGGTTCAAGTGCCCCCAGAAATTATAAGTAAAATTGTGAATGGCTACGTATATGTCACTTTTTCAGAGGAATGACCCTCTCTTTTCCCCATAAAAAGGTTAATAACAACTAAGCTAGATCCTCAACAGATTGGTCATTGGGGCATTTTAAACCCAAGATCTGCTATCACGTGGTCAGGAAGGGTCACACGGGCAGCCCATCCTTCAGACCCTCAACTCTAGAAGCAATTCCTTCCCTGATTGTGCCAGTGGGCATTGTTTTCTCTGCTGTGTGTTTATGTGGGAATTCCAGTCATCTGGTCACCTTTGAAATTCCAAGGGGGGGGGGGTCTACGTTTGGAAGGGAAGAAGCCTTGGTTTACCTCTCGATTCTGTCCTGTCTCACACAAACATGTGCTTAGTTCCAGGGAAGCAGGACGTGTGCTGAGCCAGGCACCTCCTTTCTGCTGGGAAACAAGCAAGAGGTCAGCAAACTTTTTCTGTAAACGGTAAATATTTTAGGCTTTTTGCAGGTCATATGGTCTCAGTGGCAACTACTCAATCTACCACTGTTGCAGGAACGCAGCCAGAGAAGACAGACTTGGGTAAACAGTAGGCGTGGCTATGTCCAAGATCAGCTCTATTTACAAAAACAGGCAGTGGCTGCATTTGGCCCCTAGGCCAGAGTTTGCCGACCTCTGATCTACTTCATGGCTCCCTGGGACCTAGGAAGTCCCAGTTACCATCAACGAGCATGACACTGAAAAGCTGGGCAGGTCTTTCGGATCCGTGCATTTCACCGAAGCACCACACTGTAACCTTGGCTGCAAACGTGAGCACACAAAGCCAGAGGGCCAGCTCCTCCTCGTCTCAGGTAGCGGCCCAGACAGGCAGCCCAGTGACGTCTGCAGGGAAACAGGGGCAATTTTGTTATCACCCTGCCAGTTCTCATGCACCCTTTATCGGAGACAATAAAAAAGGTTATTGTTTACACCATCACAAACAAGGAGAGGGCAGGTCCTGCTGTAAAACCCGGATCACTCCCTGATCAGCCTCCTCTGTAATTACTGACCCTTTCTTTCTCTGTCCTGGGCAGAGGATGAATAAAAAGTTCACGGTGTGTGATGTCACCAGGGCTCTGAAAACAGTCTCTCAATTGTTTAAATTCTGCCTTTGCGCCCGCTGTCACTGGACCGCTGGCCAGCTCTCCATCAGCTACTCACTCACGCTCGCCCGGGCTTCGTCAGTGCCCCTCACCGACCTTCCCGGCGGAAGCAAGGCCCAGGTGGGAGCAGGGATCGGAGGTGGAAACTCATAAATGTGGAAGCTGATTCACAGCTTTTAATGATCTGAAAACACAGATTTGCAAG
The DNA here is from genome assembly GCF_028023285.1 of Balaenoptera ricei. Classification (NCBI taxonomy): domain Eukaryota; kingdom Metazoa; phylum Chordata; class Mammalia; order Artiodactyla; family Balaenopteridae; genus Balaenoptera; species Balaenoptera ricei. The sequence continues at coordinate 3,239,267 of NC_082656.1, read as the reverse complement.
TTCAACTTGCAAATCTGCATCTAAAAACTTGGCAAGCGCTCAGACTTCCTTAGATTCCCTTTTCTTACGGTTTCACCAAAGGCAACATTTCTGGTTTATTCTCAGCAGGAAGCCTTGCATCTTACTGGTCTTGTATCTCGCTGCTCTGTCCCCTCGCGGGATCCATCAGTTGTGTGTTTCTTGTTTGCCTCTAGTAAGTTGCGCGGGACGGGGACTGGCGGGGGTGATTCCGAAGCTGGCTCTGATCCTGTGTCTTCTCTGCCTGAACTTGGTTTCCCGGCAACTGTTAATGCTGCCCTCCTGGATTTGCCCCAAGAAAGCCCCCTTCCCGTCACCCCCGGTGCTGGCTCCACTGCCCTCGCCTGGCGTTGCTCTCCTGCGTTAAGGTGCGCGGGGGGTCCCCGTGGCCGGCGGGGGCCAGTTGTGCCCCAGAAGCTGGGCAGCCTGCGAGGAGGCTGCGTTCTGACCACCCCCCCCCCCGCCCCCCGTCAAGCACCATTTGGTCCGATTGGCACCTTCAGCCACGACTCTCCTAAACTTCCACTAAAGCCCATTCGGCAGCGATTCTGCAAACGGAGGCCCGGCGGAGATGCTGGGCGGCAGATCAAATGGCCAGCGCCTCTGCGGCCGCTGAGCCGGGGCAGGGCGTATCTACCTGCACAAACCGTACTTCCACACCAGGCACTGGGGCTTTGAGCGGAGAGGTTCCGAGGCCTTACGGGTCGCTAGGCGGCCGAGCCAGGATAGGAAGCAAAGTCTGTCTGAGCTCTTTTTAAGAGGACACAGGTAGTAATTAAAGTTTGAGGTGGAAACTCATGACACCCCCGTGCAGGGAAGCCGGCAGGCTCCGCTCTTGTGTCCTCGGGCAGGATGGGGTTGGAGAGGGAAAATCGCCACCACTTGATGACGCTGCAGAAGATGTGGACCCAGCCGTCCCATCGGTCCGGGGAAGGCGGCCCACAAGGCTCAGCTTGGGTGATGGGAAATCACCCGAAGGGAATCCAGGTAGGATTTCTTTGTTACGGATGAAAATTTTGCCAATTGAAAGGGAGAAAATAAGGACTTCAAGGCACTTCAGTTTTAAATCCTTTAATAGTTTAAATTTTTTTTTTTAATTTTTATTTATTTGTTTATTTATTTATGGCTTGTGTTGGGTCTTCGTTTCTGTGCGAGGACTTTCTCTAGTTGTGGCGAGCGGGGGCCACTCTTCATCGCGGTGCGCGGGCCTCTCACTATCGCGGCCTCTCTTGTTGCGGAGCACAGGCTCCAGACGCGCGGGCTCAGTAATTGTGGCTCACGGGCCCAGCTGCTCCGCGGCATGTGGGATCTTCCCAGACCAGGGCTCGAACCCGTGTCCCCTGCATCGGCAGGCAGACTCTCAACCACTGCGCCACCAGGGAAGCCCCCTTTAATAGTTTAAAGCTCTCCTCTCTGGCTCTTGCTAATCATTGATTATAATTCCTTTATAAAGCTTTTTCGAGATCAGAGACTGTGGTTGGCCAATCACAAGAAACTTGCTCAGGTTTGATCATAACGTGAACTAAAATACTGTAGTCGTGGCTCCAGCAGGGGACCCCAGAGTGGTGATGGCAGCAGAGAGAGGGCAGCGTGGGGTAAGGTGCCTGCAGACCCTGCAAAGCTCCATTTAGACGAGAACAATGAAAGCAGTTTTACTTTTTGAAGCAGCAAACAGAGCAACCTGTGCTGTTATCTGTAGGAACTTTGTGGGATGGGGCTAGGGTGGAGCCGAGCTGGTTCCAATATATCCACTTCTCTTGGTTCAACCCTCAGTGTGCTGGAAACACACAGGAAAATTGGGAAAGCTTGACTCATAATCAAGGTGACATGTTCTCTTTGTCTCAATATAACCTCCTGGCAATTTCAATGTTATACAGGTTACTTGGATTTTTAAAGGGGTTTTCAACCTGAATTTTTTTTTTAATTATTTATTTATTTATTTATGGCTGTGTTGGGTCTTCGTTTCTGTGCGAGGGCTTTCTCTAGTTGCGGCAAGCGGGGGCCACTCTTCATCGCGGTGCGCGGGCCTCTCACTATCGCGGCCTCTCTTGTTGGAGAGGCACATGAAGATCCCACATGCTCTGCGGCATGTGGGATCTTCCCAGCCCAGGGCTCGAACCCGTGTCCCCTGCATTGGCAGGCAGATTCTCAACCACTGCGCCACCAGTGAAGCCCCAACCTGAATTTTCGATAGAAAGGGTTTTTGGTTTTGCTTCCTCCCTCCCTCCTTTCTTTTTTAATTGAAGTATAGTTGATTTGCAATGTTTCAGGTGTACAGCAAAGTGATTTAGCTATATATATATGTATAGATTCTTTTCCATTATAGATTATAAGATATTGAATATACTTCCCTGTACTATATAGTAGGTCCTTGTTGTTTATCTTTTTATATGTTCTTTCTTTCCTCCTTCCCTCTCCGTCCCTCCCTCTCCCTCCCTCCTTCCTTCCTTCTTTCCTCCCTCCCCTCCTCTCTTCCTCACTCATTCCCTTCCTCCCTCCCTTCCTCCTTTCCTCCCTCCCTCTTTCCTTCTTTCCTCCCTCCCTTCCTCTCTTCCTCACTCATTCCCTCCCTCCCTCCCTTCCTCCTTTCCTCCCTCCTTCCTTCCTTCCTTCTTCTTTCTCTCTCTCTTTTTCTTTCTATATTTTAACACTCATTTTCCCAATTGAAACCCCTTGACTAGCATCAGATCAGCATAGCCTATGATGCCTGTGTCAAAGTTAAACTCCTCAGAATCAGACTCTCACGATTAAATAGCCCTGGTATAAAAGACGTTGTTACATAAAACGAACCAAAAAAGTATCAGTTTTGTCAAATAGCTTTTAGCTCAAAGGTTTTAAAGATATTGGAAACACAGACAAACCTAGAGCTGGGTTAGGAAATCATCGTGGTAAGAAAACGCTTTCTTTCCCATCTTTTTGTTCTTCTCCCTGCCCCCTCCCCACTTCCATAGCTCGTATTTTCATGCCTCCAAATTTGTGGGGAAAACATCAGAGAGTAGAAAAGTTGGGAGGTGAGGGCTGGTGTGGGAAGGGCCGCTGTTAGGGTAGACGGTAGATCAGGGGTGTGAGGTTCAGTCTCACTCACTCAAGGACATGGTCACCCTCACTGCACCTAAAAGGACGGAGGGAGGGGGTGGGCACAGGAAGCCTGCCCCCAGCCTGAGGACGCCCAGGGCACCTGGTAACCAACCACAGCTTTGCGAAGGCCAGGTGGGGTCAGAATGAGCGTAAAGGTCAGTATTAATGAATTTGACATTCAGCCTCCACCTTTGCATCATCGTATTTGGGAAACGCAATGGGAATTCCTTGCTCTGGGATTGTGTGTGGGACACAAAGCAGGCTGTGTGTGTCTCACCTTTTAAGGTGTGTGGACCAACTTTAGTCACAGGGTCAACCTGCCCTTGGGCACATTTGCTGAAAAATTGTGACATCCTCTGTGTTACAGGAGTGTAGGCTGTAGTCGATTCTTGTAGATCATCAGAGAGAAGGCAGAGACAGTTTTGTGACTTTTCTTTTTATTCCTAAATTTTAGGGACACAGTATTTGCCCTGAAGGCTTATGGATAAGCAATGTTGGTCTCACTGGGAATGTTAAACTCTAACATTCCCAATGGAATGGGAGAAGAAGGGAAAAGTAACCTAAATTTAAAAAGCACAATGGGAAGGTGGGTGATGAAGTGCTAGGCCACATTCTTAAATGCTGAGTGTTTACAATACCGCAGTTTTCAAAGCACATCAGGTTTCCAGAGGAAATCACTGTTTTCTCCCCACCGACCACTTAGATCAGAGACAGGACTGCACGCTCACACACGTACCTGACTCACCATTTCACAGCATGGGTTCACACGTAGTCATCAGGTGTTCTGACCATCAAGACATGAGCCTTCCTGAATTAATTTAAAGGACAGACCTCAGAATGCCTTGTGCATGGACTTAATCTGAGCAGCTTGATCAAAACAGAAATTCCTCCATGTTAACCAAAGAGGCATGTACCACAACGTTCATTGCAGCACTATTTACAATAGCCAGGACGTGGAAGCAACCTAAATGCCCATGGACAGGTGAATGGATAAAGAAGATGTGGCACATATATACAATGGAATATTACTCAGCCATGAAAAGGAACGAAACTGAGTTATTTGTAGTGAGGTGGATGGACCTAGAGTCTGTCATACAGAGTGAAGTAAGTCAGAAAGAGAAAAACAAATACCGTATGCTAACACATAGATATGGAATCTAAAAAAAAAAAAAAGGTTCTGAAGAAACTAGGGGCAGGACAGGAATAAAGACGCAGATGTAGAGAATGGACTTGACATGGGGAGGGGGAAGGGTAAGCTGGGACGAAGTGAGAGAGTGGCATGGACATATATACACTACCAAATGTAAAATAGATAGCTAGTGGGAAGCAGCCGCATAGCACAGGGAGATCAGCTCGGTGCTTTGTGACCACCTAGAGGGGTGGGATAGGGAGATGCAAGAGGGAGGAGATATGGGGATATATGTATATGTATAGCTGATTCACTGTGTTATACAGCAGCAACTAACACACCATTGTAAAGCAATTATACTGCAATAAAGATGTAAAAAAAAACAAAACAAAAAACCAGAGAGGCCTCCCCAACCAGCCAGTGGCAGAGCCCAGGAATCTGCATTTGATCAGGCCCTTCAGGTTGATTTCGACACTGATGCTCTAAGAACCGCACTTAGAGAAACACCGCTGGGAACTTCCATTAAAAACTGGTTCGCGGAGGTCTGCTGTTGGCTAAATTCAAGTTCAAAGCTTTAACAACAGTGCAACAGTTGATGGGATGATGCAAATGTTGTATGAAGATATATGTGTAAACATATTTTAAACAGGTCTGAGTCGATAATGAAGCCTTTTGCACGTGGGTCTTGGTTAATGATGCCAGTCGTGGCTTAGTTGAGCGGAACATACAAACTCACTCAATCTAAGTGCTTCCTGTTTGGTGTTGCCGTAGTCCTTTCCTTCTTCAGGGTACATTCGCAGACAGAGAGATGTCCCAGCCTAGCTTGGCTTCCTCCTCGTCCCCCTCTCTGACTCGGTGCTGTGTTACTTCTCTGCTCGACCTGACGTGGACGCTTGCTTTGGCAAACGACATGTGGGGGACATGGGGGTACAGGAGCTTAGGTGATGAAATATCAGCCTTGGTTTCCCTTCCAGGGTTATTGAGACGTTATTGACATATAACACTGTGTAAGTTTAAGGTGTACAACATAATAATTTGATAAATTTTGAAATGATTACTACCAGTTTAGTTAACCTACTGTGAACTCACAGTTACAATTTTTTTCTTTCCTGTGATGAGAACTTTAAAGATCTGCTCTTTTAGCAGCTTTCAAATGTTGTCTTTTAATTTTTTATTTTTAAAAATTTATTTATTTATTCATTTATTTAACTTTTGGCTGCATTGGGTCTTTGCTGCTGCACGCGGGTTTTCTCTAGTTGCTGAGAGCGGGGGCTACTCTTTGTTGCGGTGCACGGGCTTCTCATTGCGGTGGCTTCTCTTGTTGAGGAGCACAGGCTCTAGGTGCACAGGCTTTGGTAGTTGTGGCGCACGGGCTTAGTTGCTCCGTGGCATGTGGGATCTTCCTGGACCAGGGCTCGAACCCGTGTCCCCCTGCATTGGCAGGCGGATTCTTATTAACCACTGCGCCGCCAGGGAAGCCCAATGTTGTCTTTTTAAAAATCAAACTTCTCCAATCTCAGCAGCTGTGGCCCCTGCAGTTTGGGAGATGCAGGAAAGAGTTTTTGGCAACCTCTTGTCTACTCGGTGGGGGGAGAAAAGTGAACGCTCCATCTCCCAGATTCTGGACAGGGATTGTTTGATGGTTACATACACACACGTGCATGAATACACGTTTACATGCATACACGTCACACACACACACGCAGTGTCAGGTCCACTGGTAGTTTCCAGGCTGTAACCCACGACTGTCGGCTTCCAGGAACGGAGCGTGCTCCTCTGGGAGAGCAAGTGCTCAGTGAGTTTCACCCCACTTTTTGTGTCTCTCATAATTTTAAATGGGGGACTTTTGTGTTTATAGGCTTGTATGGGGGGGGCGCAGAACATAGGGCCAGCACAACTCAGAAGGAAAGGTCACATGGTTTTAATTCTGTGCTGATTCATCACACATTGATATTTCCTAATAAATGCGCTTCCTGACAGAATTGCAAAGGACAGTGAAGGGAACAAATGACATCATCCTCAAGACAAAGGCTGCGAGGAGAATGACCAATGTTAACTGCTTCTCAACCTTGGAAACATGAGTTGTGGTTTCCCTCCACCCGCCCCATTTTGATGGCACTGGTAGAGGTCAGATGATGGACATGCAGTGGTCAAGCATTTTGCATTTCCCAGAGTGCTGTAATGTGAGGTGGCAGGGAAAGTGTTGTTTCCATTTTTTCCCTGTAGGGAAACCGAGGCACAGAAGGTGCAGGGCACATCTGGCCCCGTGACTGCTGAGTGACCCCTGAGGGTGACCTGCTGTCCTGGCCGCCGCCTGGGCGGCCCAGCGTGTCTCTGCTGCCTTTTAAAATCCACAGTCTCTCTTTGTTTCTGTTTTCTTTTGTTTTTTCCTTGGAACTCATTCTCAAAAAATAAAATCCAAGGCTGTTTTGTTTGTAAAAGTTTCCTCCTAAAATGGACTTCTTTGTATCACTTTACATCTACATATATCACTCATTATCAGACCTTTTGTATAAGGTTTTTGGCATGCCTCTTGGAAATTTGTATCTGGAAAACTGTCTTCTTTGAATAACGGATCTATTTTCTATTATCAGATTAGGAGATTTACGTACTTCTTGTCTTCCAGAAAGCTTAGAGCTAAATTTAATATTCAATCACGGCCTTTGTATTAATTTCCTAAATTAATTTCCTCTCCTTCCATGAGGTTTTAAATTGTGTATTTCAGCTTTATTTTACAGGCACCTTTTATTATGCACCAACGCTTTTTGGAAATAGACAGGGTGTATACATTTTGAATAAATATTTTTCGATCTGAGTTTAATTTACTACAAACACATCAAATGCCTTAAGTAAAGCTGTAATATTACTTCATGGAATTGGGTGAATCATATAATATACTTTTTTTAAAGTTACAAATACTGTAAGAGTAAAAACTTGTTGTGGAAGAAATTTATTGTGTAAAATGACACTATAAACAACACCAGGCTTTATGACGATGGGGAATGAAATAAAACCAGTGTGGAAGGGAACTTGGGAAGTTAGATGCAGGAATGCTACCGTTTAATTTTAGTTTGAATTATCTCTAAGCAATTCATATGAAATATCTTGAGGGAAGATCGTTTTTACACTTCACAGAAAAAATAATCTGCACACAGGTTCCTGAGATTTGTCCTCACTCCAGGCTCTCGGCTTCAACAAGGCTACCTCATCATCACCGTGTGGTCACCACTAGAACTAAAGAGCTCCGCTTCCTCCTCCCCGCCCCTCAGAGAGATCTGCCCTGGAGCACGTGTGTGGTCTCAGACGCCTCAGATTCCACTCAGAGCCTTGTTTGGCTATTCTGTAAAATGGGACCATAACACCCACCTCAGTGGGCAGTGCTGGCCATTTAACAACGTGAACGGAGTCTCATAACAAAATTTAGGACAAGAAATTTGCGCAGCGCCTGACACATATTTCCTGGAATTTGCATTCTACCTTGTGAAAAAGATAAAGGTTGCATTTTCTGTTTCATTAACTCCTGGGTGGAGCCCTGTACTCGATGTTTACAAAGCAGGTTTGCTGGAATATGTCGCACACACAGAGAGAAGTGCATAAGTGATAAGTGTGCAGGCAGCGCTGGGATTTTCACACACTCAACACACCCAAGTACTAGCACTGAGATTAAGAAACAACTTCCAGGTCCCCTCTGGTCCCCTCTTGGTCACTGCTCTGCCCTAGGAAGGGACCCACCCACTGTACAGACTTCTGGTTTTGCCTATTTGGGGATTTTCCACAAACAAGTATAGCACACTCTTTTGTGTGTGGCTTCTTTCATTCAACAGGATGTTTGCAAGATTTGTGCCTGGTGTGTCTACCACACACCAGCCGTGGTTTGTTCATTCCTGTGACTGCGTCTACCGCACGACACCAAATGTATGTGTCAGTTCTACTGATGATGGAAGTTTGGGCTTCCAGTTTGAGGACGTTATGAGTAAAGCGGCTGAGGGCCTTCTCGAACTGTCTTACGGTAAATGTATATACATGTTTCCATGTGATGAATACTGAGGGGTGTAGCTGCTGATTTGAGGGTATGCAGATTGGTGAGCCTTAGTAGATCCTATCAGTTTTCCAAGGTGCCAATTTTTATCCCCACTGGAGTGTGGGAGTGCCTCTTCATCCTCATGGCCACGTGTCATGTTCCCTCTTTCTCATTTTGGTGTTCCCACTACACGGCTGTGTAGTGATAGCTTAGGATGCTTTTAGTTTGCATCTCCGAGGCGACAAATGAATCTGATGTTGCTGTTAACATTACCTTATATTGTTTAAAGTAAGATGCCTGCATACCTAACATAGAAAGCAAAAGCTACTAGAAATATAAGCAGAACTTGATAAAGCACAAATATAATGAATGGTTGTAAATATTCTTATTTTGCAATGCAGCGGATCTAGTAAACTTTAAATAATCAAAGATAAATAGGATCCTCACACATCCACAATCTCATGTAATAACACACGTGAAGTTTGTATCCTACAAATACATAATATATCGTTTTCCCTTAGGTTTTGTTTTGTCCTTTAAAATTAAATTTATAAAATTCAATTTGGTACTTGATGATGAAGGACGTTTCAACTAGTTCACGAAAGTCGAGATTTTAGAACCCTTGGTCTCTCATCAAAATGCAATAAAATTAGATGAACTGTGTAAAGACCCAATCAAAATGCTTGGGAATCAGGGAGCACACTCATACAGTACCAGTAGAGCAAAGAGGAAGTCGAGGGTGAAATTACAAGTCATGTAGTGCGCATTAAAACTAGAGGAACTTATCCCAAACCTATGGGGTCCAAGGAAAGTTGTAATTCAAGGAAAAAGCCTTAAATACCTTCGTGACCCTAGAAGGAATTTTTAAAATACAGGTTAGAATTCATTTTAAGATGCTGGAAGAAAAAAAATAAGCAAACAAACCCGAAGGATCTAGGAAAAGGAAACAGATAGGAGCTGGTAATAATGGAGTAAACACAAGGACTATTAAGTGTTTGGCTACGGAAATTCAGTATTAGGTTCAGAAATTGTTACCAACCCTTTGGAGTCAGGCCCAACGAGGGTCCTCCTGACGGTGTCGTTGGAAACAATACAACGAGACGGAGCTCGGTTCAAAAGCAAAGGAAAGTTTCATTCTTTGATCAAAGAACGAGGAGGAGCCGACTTCTGGAGCGCACGCTCTCCCGGCAGGCTGTGCGGGGGGCTTCTTTATTACGGGAGGGGCGGGATTGTGGGCGGGGTTCTTGCGGGGCGGGCGCAGGCGCAGCCGAGCTGCTCAGGCTCCAGACCCAGTGCCGGGCGCCGCCTCTCTGCACACGGCCCACTGCGACCGCCATCTTGAATTAAGCGTCATGAGTGGCGCTTCTGCCCCGGGCCCGCTGCGCTCTGGGGTGCGAGGCGTCTGCTCACGGCCCTACAGGCGAGTGCAACTGGACTAAGCACGAAAGGGGAGGTTGGACTTTGTCACCTAGATTCCAGCTTATTTTTCCTGAGGACCCCAGTGGGCTTTGCTGGTGAACAAAATACCTGAATCTGACCCTGGACAAGATGAGCGGCCTAAAGACAAATGTGTCGCCTCTCTGGTTATTTTGTTTCCTTTGCTGTAAAAGAGCAATAGCTGGAGCAGAAATAATACCCAAGACAGTGTAAGTGGTCATAGAAAGGTCTAAAAAGGCAGTATTGTTGTAAGTATCATGATTTCCTGTCTGCATCTGCCAAGACGCTCGCTTTGGAATACTGCAGACACAAAAGTGCACGCGCGTTTCAAGGGATCGTGGGAGCTCTGTTCATCACGGAGGCCTCCACACCGCGTGTGAGGATATTCTGCAGGAAGTTCCTAAACCACCTTTACCGCGGAGCCGCATAGACAGACGCCTGCAGGGGCCATACGCGCCAACAAGAGGTGAGTCTGATTACTTTTGTTTGCAGACACGTTCAGACTCTTTCTGAACTGTCTGTAGAAGTCGGAGGATGGATGTTAACCGCAAATTTATGAGAAATTCTCATAAGGTTCCTTGTCTATAGTAGATATTAGAAAGCAGATATAAAGTTGATCTCAGTTAGTAACAAGAGATGACAATCTTCGGTGAGTTCTGGTTCCTTGAAATCTGATAATGCTGACTGGTCAGATTCCCAGAGCCCAGTTTCCCTGCTGGACCAGTTCTCCTGAGAGACCAGCATCCCTGTTAAAAGACGAGACCAGTGAAACAGAACAAACGCAGGCAGCACAGTTAAGGTGCCTTATGTTTATAGGACAAGAGGCCGGCTCCCACCATGTACCATCGGGCAGGGGCCACTCTCCCTGACTCAGGCAGCATCTGGGGAAGGAGGAGGGGAGCCTGGGACATGGGACAGCGGGCTGGGTCTCAGCCATGGGCGAGGACTCACGGAGGTGAAGCCGTTTTCTGGGCTGCGTCTCAGGCAGGGGTTTAAATACAGGGATGGTACTGTACTTTCCTGATGTTGCGTGAAACCTGTCCTCATCCAGCTCCAAATTCAGGATTCCGCGTCATGTTGGCAGTTGGCGTCTCTAGGTTGCAGGGCTGGCTCCGCCCTGCAGGCTCTGTGGGCAGGAGCTGCGCGCCGCCCACGTTTGGCGGTGCTGGTTTGCACAACATAGACTCGACATCTAGAGGGAAGCCTTCTGCACTGGTGCCTCTGTGACGTCCCAGGAGGCCTCCCCACTTCTCAGAAACGTGCTACTTGTTAACTTCTGAACTAAACCATCTAAGTTGTGTGCTTGAGGGTTTTTTTCCCATCATGTTCTTCCAGGTGAGTGTATTGTGAGCTAAGCTGACTTCTAGATCCAGGTCTGCCAGGGACTGGTTGGGGTGCCATAAAAAAGCCTTTTCGAGGGGCTTCCCTGGTGGTGCAGTGATTGAGAATCCGCCTGCCAGTGCAGGGGACACGGGTTCGAGCCCTGGTCTGGGAAGATCCCACATGCCACGGAGCAACGAAGCCCGTGCGCCACTACTACTGAGCCCGTGTGCCACAACTACTGAAGCCCACGCGCCACAACTACTGAAGCCTGCGCGGCTAGAGCCCGTGCTCCGCAACAAGAGAAGCCACCGCAATGAGAAGCCCGCACACCGCAACAAAGACCCAACGCAGCCAAAAAGGAAAAAAAAAAAGAAAGCCTTTTCTCTTCTCTGGATTTCCTCGACATATGTGAAAGGGAGAGTCCATGACCTGTACGGGACGCTTTGGCACTAACCCCCATAGCTTCTCCCTTTCTTTTCTCCCCACACAGCTCGTGCCTTGTTGCAGGGTCCCTGTGACCTGCCATGAGGACGTGACCTGCAGATGCAATTTCCAGTCCGGTAGACAGGCTGTGTCTGTGGTCATCAAGATTGTCTGTCTTTGTCTGGACATTTTGGGTGGACGACCTTATCCTGGAGGAGACGACACTTCCTCAGACGCCGGATATGTTCCGTCCTCGCTGTTCCTGCCCAGTGCCCCCCGCTGACCCCTGTCACGGTCCCCTCCCCCCATGCCCTCCGGGTGCAGCCTGTCCTGTGCCATCAGACACCCCTCGTGGGTGGCCTCCGGGCTGTCTGGCTGGCCCCCTTGCAGCCACACCTGCTGACTCCCCTGTGCAGGCTCTGACCACGCTCACCAGGACCAACTGACAGGGTCTTGCCCCAGGGTCACGCCCCTCGCCTCCTGCTGGGGGCTCCTGGACGATGCCCGGGCGTGGGACGTGGGAGTCCTGGGAAGCACACGTGCACAAGCCAGTGCGTTGGGGAGGTTAGTCTCCGGGGGGTGGTCGGTAGAAGGAAGCCTCGAATAACGCTGTGCCCACTGGTCACGTACCCGGAGCCCTGAGGAGAGAATGGTCCCCATCGGGGCTGGTCCAGGGACAAGGGGAGGAGCCCGCTGGTCACGAGAGAATGGTCCCTGTCGGGGCTGGTCCAGGGACAAGGGGACGAGAGGAGAGGTTCCACAGAGGGGGAGAGCCTCCGAGCTGAATCTTGAGAGGAGTGGGTGGCTTCAGGGGCAGGTGGTGAGAGGAGGGGCGGGACTGGCTACAGAGGGGGCAGCGCCGTCAGAGTCACGGGGAGGGGCTGCGGATGGTTGGTTCCCCAGGACCAGAGGAGGGCAGGGAGGGCGCCGAGGGGGCGCAGGCAGCAGGCCCCCGTTCTGGCTCCTCACCCCGGAGCAGCCTCTGCTGCTCGCCTCCGAGTCCTGGCTTCCCTGTCGTGTTCTCTTCCCCCCATGTCTCCTCTGCCGCATGCAGATGGAAACCTGCCTGGTCACTGAGGGGCCCCAATGGCTGTAGGCAGAGCTCAGCTGTGTCTGCCTGCCCCATCCTCGCTGGGCCTCGGGGCCCCTCGGGTCTCTGCCCTCCGTACAACTGCCAGTGGAAGGACGGGAGGACCAAGCCTGATTCCAAAGGCTCTCTCGGGCTCAGTGGCACAGTTTGATCCTAACGTTTTTGTTCCTTGGTTGTCATTAAGAAATGATCGTATGTTTAAATTCAGAATGGACCTTCACCTAAGTCAGGATCCTTCCTATTGATACAGACTCTGTGCGTGCGTGTGTGCGTGTGCGTGTGTGTGTGTGTGTGTGTGTGTGTACTTTTAATCCGTTGTCTGAGGAACAAGTGCTCCCGGCGGGTTGCTAGGACTCGCCAGCACAGCGTCTCTGCCTGACTCCCCCGTTTGCAGCTGAGAACTGGTCTCCGTGGACACCAGCCTGATGACAGGGGGCGACGGATGGTGTAAAAGGGTCTTACTTTAGGGGACTCTTTGGACACAGTAGAATGTGACTAGTTTCTCTATGAAAGACACATTTGATAAGAAGAACATAAATATTCAGCGTCTTGGCCTTGGACGACCCCCCCCGCCCCCCGGCCCCTACCCTTTGCGCGGCGGGAGGCCTGCACCCAGAGCCTGCCCGGCCGCTTCCCCCCCTCCCCCCGCTGGGCTCCTTGTTTGACTCACAGTCTTGCCCAGCTTTTTATTTATAAGAATGTGTCTCCTGTTTTCCGTGGAAAGTTGTTCCACTGAGCTTCCTGCAGGGATATTTGGGGACTAAGAACCTTGGCTTCCGATTTTTCCCCTCTACGTGACGTAACTGCTCTGAGGCCTAATTCTTTTGAATTTTCTGCTTCCCCTGCTGCTCTTTAGGCTAAAAAACAGCAAGTCTCCTTTAGCATCTTGTTTTCAGTTTAGGAGACCTGCCTGTACCTGCAGCACAGATTTCTTTAGCTCCGTGGTATTTTCCTTTTGGATCTAAAGCATCAATTGTTTGAGGCGCGAGAACATTCTGTCGGCTTTTGCGTTTTATTATCGTGAAACGCAGAAAGGGTTTTGTGTGAGGGATGTTTGCAGAGAGTTTCAGAGCTAGCTGAGACGTTTTCTCCAAGACTATTTTGACCTCTTTTTCTTTTAGACTGGAATGTGAGTTTCAATTTTTTTTTCCTTTTCATAAAGCAGTGCCATGATCGATAAAAGATGAGTGATAGAATTTGGAAAAATCACTGCATTTAGATGCAAATACCTAGTGAACCTTGAGCCGCTGAAACTCCCTCTCGACGCTCACGGTTCATGGGTGATTTGCCTGGAGCTGCTGCATATTCGTGTTCAGGTAGAAATGATCTGTGGGACAGAGGTGCTAACACCACCTATTGGAGCCATGAGATTGGGTGGTTCTAACCCTGGACCTCAGCTTTCTCACCGGGAAATGAGGGTCAGCCAGCTTGCCGTCTGACCATCCTTCTGGACCTGCCTTGCTGTGAGGTGGCAGGTGCAGGATGGTACTTCTCTCCCCGGCCACGAGGTGTCCGAGGAGCACACACCTGCGGGGCTGATTTTCCCGAGAGGCCAGGGGCTGTCTCCCCTGCCGGCTTTGTCCTCCCTGGGAGCTCGGGAGCCCCTCAGATGTGAGCAGGGCGATGCTTTGGTCTCATGTTTGTCATATTTGGGGGCTGGTGACTCAGCCATCCAGACTCAGACAAGAATTTTAAGAGACACCAAAACAATCCCTTTGTTTTCTTTTTCTTTTTTTTTTAAATTTTATTTTATTATTTTTTTGGCTGCGTCGGATCTTCGTTGCTGCGTGCGGGCTTTCCCTAGTTGAGGGGAGCACGGGCTACTCTTTGTTGCGGTGCGTGGGCTTTTCATTGTGATGGCTTCAGTAGTTGTGGCACACGGGCTTAGTTGCTCTGCGGCATGTGGGATCTTCCCGGACCAGGGCTTGAGCCCGTGTCCCCTGCATTGGCAGGAGGATTCTTTTTTTTTTTTTTAATAAATTTATTTATTGTTATTTATTTATTTTTGGCTGTGTTGGGTCTTCGTTTCTGTGCGAGGGCTTTCTCTAGTTGTGGCGAGTGGGGGCCACTCTTCATCGCGGTGCGCGGGCCTCTCACTGTCCTGGCCTCTCTTGTTGCAGAGCACAGGCTCCAGACGCGCAGGCTCAGTAGTTGTGGCTAACGGGCCTAGTTGCTCCGCGGCATGTGGGATCTTCCCAGACCGGGGCTCGAACCCGTGTCCCCTGGCAGGAGGATTTTTAACCACTGCGCCACCAGGGAAGTCCCTCCCTTCATTTTCTTGATGGCTGTTTGAAACCTGGCTGGGAACCAGACCCTTTCAGGAATGGATTTTCGTGTGGGCCACGAAATAGGAATTTACAAGGGTTTTTCAAACACGAACACATCGACAAAGGAAGAGTTATCATGGATTACTTATACAATTTATGTGTAGACACCTTTAGAAATAAAATGGCAGGCGGCAGGCTCAGGCTTCCCTCTGTGTCCAGGGTCTGCGGGGACTCTTGCAGAGCTTTGCCTGTGCTGGGTCACCCCGAATAACAGGTGCCCTGTGCTCGGGGCAGCGTGCAGAGGGAAGGATGTAAAAAGCCCACAAAGAGCCGTCACTTCAAGGACGTGCCAGATCCTTCCTATGCTTCTTCCCACAGTGGAGGGGCCAGTTCCCGTCACACCCACAGCAGCCCGGGGTGGTGGGCCACTGGTTCATTTAGCCAGGAGAGAAGGGAAAACCCTCCAGGGGGGGAGTTCATGAGGCCTGCACATCCATTTGCCATAAGCGTGGACAGACAAATGTGAAGTTTAGCAAAATAAGTTTTACCCCAGTGAGTCTTGAAGGAGGAGGTTCCTGGGAATAACCACCAAACTACGTTTGGAGGTGTCGATGGTGAGACCTTAGAAATGTCAGCACCAGAGAGAACCTTCCAGTGTAGGTTGGGAAGTTGTATGATGGTACAAGGATCGTAATCCTGACATTCATGCAAGAATAGCGCTAACTCCTTGTGATACTATGCCCTTTGCCATTTAAAAAAGAAGTAGATTTCAGCTAGCTACCTTTCAGAAGGTGTTATTATGACTATGATTTTACATTTATAATTCAAATTTTTTATGAACAACAGAATGCCAGTTGCTATAATTCAAAATTTATGTGCCAAGAAAGCAAATGTTGTGCCCTGTCTTATGTTACACAGTCTTTGCGGTTTGGGTCAGCAAACCTATGGTCTCTGTCAGTCCGGAGGGTGAAGTCCCACTCAGGGTAAAGGGGTCTCGGCCTCTGGTCCACGTGTGGATAGTATGAAGCATACATGTTTGTGGTAATACTGTCCTTTCATGTGACACTCAGTTTCCATGTTGCTCTTAAACTGTCCCCGGTCTCCCTTCCTCCTTCAGGGTACATACGTTGCTCTGTATCCATCCTCTCGTCCTTGGTACTCGGAGGCCTGGGTTCAAATGCTGCCTCTGTCCTTTTCTAACTGTGTTGTTTTGGGCACTTCCCTTACCTTCCGTGTGACTCAGCACATTGAGGATATAAAGGTTCTGACCCCGCTGGTGGTTGTGACGAGTTAATAATGAGTTGATGCTGCACGCCGGCCCAGAACACCTGACACATCCCCAGCTACCGGCCTCGTCCACCTAAAGCATGTATCGCATGGTGTGGCCTGGTGCCACGAACCAGGCACTGTGCCGGGCTGTGGCATTCAGTGCTGGTGAGAAGAGCCCTCGAGACCAAGGGCCCCAACACCGGTCCTCGGGTGCTACTGGCCCTACTAGCCAAGTGACTCTGGACAAGTCACCCGACCTCCTTGGGCCTCAGTTTTCTCCTTTCTCAAGTGGTAAAGATGGAGTCAGTAATCTCAAAATTATGTTCCAGCTCTAAGTACTCTTGGAAGTCCTAATCCTCAGCCAGGTGGCCTCATGGAGATTCCTGGTCTTCTGTCTTCCCCCGGCCGTGACTCAGAATAGAGCAATTGCGACATATTAGGTAAATGACCTTGGCAGTGTCAGATCTTAGTACGGAAAGTGTCGTTTGAGTGTTTGGGTTGGAAGGAGTTATGAGGATATCACATATTAAGATTAGTGGTTTGACAATTTAGGGAGTATATTAACAACAGGTTTTACTGCTGTAGGGAACCAGCATAAAGCCCTGTAAGACGTTTTAGCTGGTCTTCATAATGGGAAGTGGGGTAGAGGCAGCTCCTAGGCGTTTCATGGATGTTGAAACAGTTGAATGGAGGAAATTAGTCACTTTTTACCAAATGAATAAATAGATAAAGTTAAGACTAGAACTGATGAAAGAATAGAAGTGCCCAGAACAGCTTCAAGATAGGGTCTGTTGTTTGCCCATCTGAAAGTACTTTACAATCCGTTTAGAGATGCTTTGAAAGTTCCAGAAAGGGGCAGGCAGGCAAAGGTTACACATCTGGCTCAGCAAATCCATTTGCCTTTAAAGTAGTAAAAGAGTAAACTTAACCTCAGATTCATCATGCCTTTTCCATACAAAATATACGATTAATTCAATCCTCCTCCTACACTCTCCCATGGCACCCTGTTCTTCTGTCCTGCATGTCAGCTCTGTGGAGGTGGCAGTGTTATCTGACCATTCACTGTCATCCCCTTAGAGCTAGCAGTGTCCAGCACCCAGGTGGAGAATACCTATACACATGTGTACCTTGAGTGAATGGAAAGATGGCTTCTTTTAGCGACTCATTTTCTGAGCTGTGCATACTCTGCTTAGAAGACCGTTACCTATGTCTGTGTGTTTTAGTGGCTTTGTTTTGGAAGAGGAGTGAAACTAAGAATAAGCACGTTGCTCTGTGTGTCTGGCTAGACAAGTGAACTGATCAAGTCATGGGTCTGATTTTGCTCCTCAGATTGTTTGAGGTGAAAGGGGAGTGGCCTTCCTTACCTACTGCCGCTTCCAGGAACCTTGAGTTGGACATACGGGGGAGGAGGATGGAGCTCTGGCCTAACCTGGCCCGCTCCTCAGCTTTGGCACCTTGCTACCCCCCTGCACTGGTTGGTCCTCTCAAGGAAGTCCTGAATTTTCCCTCTCTGTCTGGGGAGGGGCTTCCTGATGCTCCCCCCACGGAGAGGGCCTCAGGGAAGTCCTGTGCCCGGGTGCTGGGACCACGTCGAGTCAGACCACGTGGCTGTGGATCTAACACGGAAGGCATTGAAGGTTTGGGTCCAGGGCAGGGAAGCTGATTTCCGTGTTGGGACATAAAGTGTTTCTTTGTTCTCCTGGCTCTTCCTCCGCCTCTGCCCTTCCCCCACCAGCTGCAGCCGACCACCATGTTACTAGAGACCCAGAGTCCTGGAGGCTGGCGGTCGTGGCCTTTCGGAATCTCCACACCGGGTGTGTCACTGTCACTGCTTTCTTTCCTCTTCTCTGAGCGCTGTGACCCTACACCAAACTGCAGTGAGTGGCAGAGGAGGTTGCCCGCCGGCCCTGCCCTCGGGGTCCCGGGGCCCAGTGAGAGGCGGTCAGGCTGAGGTCTCCTCCGCACGTCTCCTCCCGTTTTCCTTGATCTCAGTGCGTTATTGTACCTTTATCCCACGGACACTGTGACAGAGGACTGTAGAACTCAGAAGGGAACGTTCGAGGTCAAATTCACACTTGGCGAGCTGCCGTCCGCGCAGCGCCGTGGGTCCTCACGCGCCCAGGGCGATCCAAGAGGAAGCCCCGTTTCACCACGCGGACGTCCTGCGCATCCGAGGCCACACGGGGTGAGGGGGGGAGTCACATCTTTATATTTGTTTCTCTTTTCATAATTATCCTGCTACATAAAGTTTTGCTGACTGTGAAGGGAAACCCAGAAAGTGGACTTTGTTTTTTTTTTTAATTTTAGAGTTTTATTTTTTTTTATACAGCAGGTTCTTATTAGTTATCCATTTTATACATATTAGTGTATACATGTCAATCCCAGTCTCCCAGTTCATCCCACCACCACCACCCCCCGCCACTCAGAAAGTGGGCTTTGGAGGGCATCTCTTCATCACAAGGGGAACGAACATAGGCTCCCAAAGCAGGAAGCTGTCTGCATCCCATGATGTGACAGCATGGTTCGCGCGTCAGATTCAAATAACAGCAGCGGCACAGGCTCTCTCTCTTCCTGGCAGCGTTTGAACCGTTTACATTGTATGGGCTCATTCACACCTCACCACCGTGTTAAGAGAAGGCGATTCTAATACCTCCATTCCAAAACCGAGGAAATCGAGGCAAAACAGAGGGCTTTAGACTCCCTACCTAGGGTGCTATGGCTGTACACGGGATGAAAGCAGTTCTCAAGTTTACGACTCATCTTTAGGTTATACGAGCTACATGTTACTTAAATTAATAACGACCCTATTAGAGATTCTAGCAAAGGAAATTATCAATAACTTTCTTGGTTTGAAGCCCAAGGCTTGGAAAATGCCACCTAATTATGACATTCAATTAATGTATTAATTATTTTTGCTTGATAAAACCATGCCAGGTTAGTGAAGAATAGCTGATTATCTGGGGAATTGTCGAATTGTTTTTTCTTACAGCTTAAGTAAGGATGCTACAGGTCCATTGTTCAACGTATGAAGTAGCAAAACTTGTTTCTAAACAGTTTCTGGGCTGTCTTGGACCCCACGCACATCACCTGGGAAGAACCTGCCTCTGAGGAGCGGGGCGTTGTCTTCTCCAGCGGCGATGTCGCCGCAGCTCACGCAGCCCCGCGAGCTCCACGGGACAAGGGCCCGGTCACTGCTGCGGCCACACCACCAGCCCAGCACTGGAACACGGTGGCCGTCAAGAAAAGTGTCTTTGATCTCCAGGAATCAATCTCACACTCACACAGCAGCCCCACCCTGCACTGTCTGCTCAGTTACTGGTCTTATTTATCTCGCTGGAATCCTGTAGCTTTGGGGCAGTTTCAAAGGTATAACTCATCTTCAGAAGATAAAGATTTGGCACCGTTAAGTTACTTAAACTAATGCTTCACTTTTGAGGGCAATTCCCAAAAGAAGAAGAGAGGAAGCATTTCTGAGAGTCTGTCATGTACCAAGTACAGGTACATTCATTTCCATTATCTCACTTAATCCTTACATCAGTTCTGTAATGTAACCATGATTCTGTCCATTGTATAATCGAGGAAGCTGAGGTTCAGAGAGGTTAAGTAACTCACCCAAGGTCACACAGCTAGCTAGTGTGTTTTAGAACTAAGATTTAACTGAGGTGCCTTGGACTCAAAACCTACTTTGCACTGCTGGTGCCGTCTGGAAGAGGAGGCCCAGAGCTGGAGAGAGACGTAACCTCCCAATGGGAGTATTTTGAAGGAGAGCATAGTCATTCACAGGAGTAAATCCTAACAGGTCTGGTTTAATGTCAGCGTGCTTTGCTGTGACCTTGGGCACGTTATTGTCTTTCAGTGCTGATGCTATTCCATGAAGAGCTGTGGGAACTTCGAGCCCCACACCCACCTCTCGTGGTCACCAAGCTCTATTTACTGAGCACAACCAGAACGGCTGTGGGTCTGGGTGAGGGGACGGGGAGACTTTGGGGCACAGGACTGTGTGGAATTGACCTTCTGACGTGCTGACCTCCCCGCAGTGGGGGTAGGGCAGGTGCTGTGAGTGAGGAGGGCTCCGGCCGCCCAGAGATCCATGACCCTTGGTCAGGTCACCTCGCCTTCCTGGAGGCTGCCTTTCTTACCTGCAACATCGAGGGCATTGGATCAGGTGACCGAAGGGCTTCCATCCAGCTCTGGTTTCCACGTTCTTACGGTGCTAGGACCCAACCCGCGTGAGGATTAAGTATGGGAAGAATCGGAGCTTCTGACTCTGACCCTGGCCTCTGCGGGCACCAGGCCTCCCAGTTGGCTGGACGGCGACGCCTGCGGGCGGGAGCTGGGGCCCAGCAAGGACGGGGCACACTTCTCGCTACCGCCTGGAGCCCCAGGTGGCAGCCTTGACCCCGAAGGCCTTTCTTTGCAGCCAGTGTAACCAACACAGACGCACATCGGTAAGGCTGGTGTGAGTCTTCCCGGGGACCTGGACTCCTCTGGGCCCACAGAGGGTGGGCGCCCTGGCGCTGAGAGCCCATCAAGGCCGAGGCCGCCCATCCCACAGGCCGTAGTCCCCTCCCCAGAAGGCGTCCGTTTCCCATACTTCACGAGTCTTGGAAGCCAAAGGCCCCACTGTCTCCTGCCAGCTCACTCGGAAGGAGACCAGCACGGAGCTGGCTCCTGGGAACCGGGCCACACGCGTCCTCCTGGTGCCTTGGGCCGCGGGCCTGTGACGTGCTATCAGATCATGGCACGTCTGCGTGCAGAGCACCCCTGGCCTGGGGTCACGCTCAGAACCAAGGTTGCAGACCGGCCAGGGCCTCGGGCCTGCCTGCTCTGACCCTTTCCTCCCCTCCCTCCCCGCACACGGGCCTCCAGCCCTCACCCAGCCGCCTTCCCCGCACCCCACGCGGCTGCACCGCCTCCCGCGCTCTCTGCTTGGCTTCTGCTCAGCAGGCCCACGTCTGCCCCACGAGCAGGCAGGCGCCGCGTGGTGAGGCCCTTGGGCGGGTCACGTCTGCATCCTCAATGCCAAGCTGCCATCTGGCACAGAGGATGCACTCAGTAAATACCTGCGGGATGAGCCCATGAATCACTGTCGTTCTGGACCCGTGCCCAAAATATAAGCCCTCTGGCCAGCCCCCATCCTCTGGCCTTGACCCCTAGCTGGCCTGGGCTTCCTCTCCCCTGGCCCAGGGGCCCCGGTGTCTCCCTCCCAAGCGCTTTGTCCTACCCTCTGGACCCTGGCTGCAGGAAGGCAAAGTCCCTTACATCACCCCTAAGTGCTCCCCGACCTCGTCGCCTGGACTCAACCCTGGCTGTCACCCAAGAACACGCTGCCCCAAGGCCCCTCCCTCCCCACATCCTCTGAACCTCAGGGTCAGGAAGAGGGATCAGCATCCCCTGCTTCAGTTTCATCTTTTGTAAAACAAATGGAAACAGAAACCCGCTGCCTGCGGCCCGTCGTGGGTCATGAAGCTGCCCGCTCCATTTGTGGCGTTCCCGTCACCCCCTCCCACACTCAAGGTCCCAGGGTCACTCTGGGAAGCTTCATGCAGTGACTCCTCAACTGCCCGGCGTCCCAGGTGGCTCTGCCTCGGCTCCGAGGGCCTCCCGTGGCCACACCTGGAGCTGCTCCACCTCAGAGTCTTCAATCCTCCATCACGACCTCCCACCCTCCCGGCCCTTCCTCTCCTAATCTCTCTTGCACCTACTCGTCGGCTGCACCAGACCCAGCTCCAGACTCCTTTCCCCTGTGAATTGACCATCCTGTTCCCGAAAACTGAATAAGTTCTCAAGATCACAGTCAGCACATCAGCATAAAAGCAAAGAAAATCTGCCGAAAATGGCCTGTGACTCACAGCTCCGTCAAGCCCGTATCTTATGACTTATTGACTCAGTGACATTTGGACATAAAGCATTACAAGTAGGGCTTCCCTGGTGGCGCAGTGGTTAAGAATCTGCCTGCCAATGCAGGGGACGTGGGTTCGAGCCCTGGTCTGGGAAGATCCCATGTGCTGCGGAGCAACTAAGCCCGTGAGCCACAACTACTGAGCCCGCGAGCCACAACTAGAGCAAGCCCGCGTGCAGCAGCGAAGAGCCAACAACAGCCAAAAATAAATAAATAAATAAATAAATAAATTTATCAAAAAAAAAAAAAGCATTACAGGTAAATCAAAGGGAAAGGAGAAACGCACAGCAGAGAAACCTGGGAGAGAGCACCTGAACCAGGTGAAGAAGGCTAATGTCACCACTGATGTCATGAGGATGCATGTACCCCTGATGCAATAATTCCCTAAACCTAAACCCGGTCTAATTACGAGAAAAATAAAAAACTCAAATTGGAGAAAATTGTATAAAGTATTTCAGTTCTTTTTAAAACTGTCGTGAGAAACAAGAAAAGCCTGAGAAACTGTCCCAAGCCAGAAGAGATTAAGGAGAGGTGACAGCCCCGTGCAGTGTGGCGTCCAGACAGGAGCCCGGAACAAAGGGAAGGGCGGTCACTGGCTGCGTCTAAATCCACGCCAGGGCTCAGGTCATAGCTGGGCACCCATCTTGGTTATGTAGTGACAAGCGCCCTTGACAGTGAGGTGACAAGTGTAAAGTGGTGACAAGTGTAAAGTGTTAACAAGGGGGGAAACTGGGTAAGGGACGTACAAGAACTCTCTGTACTATCTTTGCCACTTTTACCAAAATAAAGAGTTTATTTACAAAATGAAGTTTGAATTTACCTAAGACCCCTTTCTGGTGGTCCCAGCATCTCTTTGTGCTGAGTCAGTTATGCCAGGGCAGAGCGATCTCTAGGCTCCCACACTGGGCCCCCCTGCAATTCCTCACCCCAAACACCGTGCTGAACAGCAGGACAGAATCTGCAGAAGGAACTGAAACCATACTCTGGTTGGAAGTTCCGAGAGGCCAGAAAGACCGGAGAATCCATCCGTCCATCCATCTGTCCGTCTGTCCAGTACTGACCAGCACTCCAGACCAGGCACTGTGTGAAATGCTGGTGAGAAAGTGGTGGGTAAAACAGATGTTGTCCGTCCCATCTTGAAGGTCACAGTCAGCAGAGAAGACAGACAAGTACGGGAAGACACTGAGTGACCTGGCACCGTGGGGCACAAAGAAGGAAAAGCAACCCAGCTTTCAGCCAAGAGTACCTGTAGAGTATCCTAATCTGGGATCTCACAGTCCTACCTCAGCGCTACTGATACCTGCATTGTATTATAGAACTTCATCACACTTATATAACTTTAACTGATGGACAAAGCTAATAAATCGTTCAGTAGTAAAACTCTAGGATGCTGTACCTGTCAACAGGTTGTCCGATAATGCACGTGGAACGGAAAACATATTCGATGACAGCTGCACAGGAAAGAACTTTTTAGGAGGCGGTCAGGCACCAAGGCCGCCGTGTAGTTGGAGGGCATGTTTAAGACCCCCTGGGTGCCGAGCTCCACAGCGGGGGAGCGGGTAGGAGGTAGGGCGGGCACTGGAGGACGGCCAGCCTGCCTGGGTTCCATTGCCGCGCGGATCTGTGCAGCAGCAGATTCAAGAAAGCGAGACTGGGCCTCTGGAAATAACATCCCCATAACTGAATCCAAGTCTTGCCTTGGAGCAAGTCTCACCTCAGTAAAGCATTGAGAACTCACCTGACCATTCAGAGCGGAATCGGGATAATGAAAATGGAACGTCCTCCCAGCACGGTCCCTGAGCCACACCTGGCTGAAGATACCAATTCCTTAGTGATGAGAATGTAAGATTAACGCTAGAAACGCATGGTATCGCGTTGGGGTTTTGTATATGTTTATGATGAAGCCAACAGTTTGGTAAACCAGCTGTAATTCTTTTCATAACGTTGTGCGTTCTATTATTCTCATTTAAACAGTAATAATGATTCTAAGTTCTAAAGCATGGGCTCTGGAGTCAAATTATTGGGGTTCGAATCTCAGGTCTGCCACACACAACCTAGGTGATCTTAGACCACTTAAGCAATCTGGCCTAAATTTTGTCACTGGTAGCTTTGAGTTTATTGTGGTCTCCGTAGGGTTGTTATGAGGATTAAATGAGAGAGTGTGCATGAAGTATTTTGTACAGTGCGAAGAACAGAGCACGTGTGAGATAAATGTAACCTATTATCATTATTTTTTATTATGTATTATTAAGGTAGGTACCTGTAATGTAACTTTAGGTTACAAATGGACCCAGGTAATGGTTAGATGAGTTAGTCAATTTATGATCTGAAGGGGTTGGACCAGGCGGGTAAGGAAATCCTTCTACCCACCCCTTCCCCGCCCCACCAGAGGTCAGTGACTTCAGGAAGTTTTGTTTTATCCAAGTATGTCACACGTGAATATGTCACATACTTTGTTTCATTTGATCCTCTTCAAAACTCTTGGAAACAAGCATTCTTTCCCCAACTTTGCTGATGGGAAAACCGAGATTCAGAGTTTAAATGATTTGCCCAAAGTCCTACAGCCAGGAGGTTGGAATCTCAGGGCTTGAATGTTTGTTTCCGGTGTCAGGCCCTGATGAGCCAGCTGCCATTTGGGGCCTCTGGGGCAGAACTGCCTTTAAACTGCCCCTGAAAGCGGAGACCCTTCTCTGAGGCGGTAGTGCCTCATGCGTGGAGGTGGCAGCAGGTGCCTGGCTGTGCCCACGAAAGCCCTTTCATCGCTGGCCTGGGCCCTCTCTTTCCTGGGCCGGAACCCCTCAGGCTCCCTCTCCAGCTCTGTTCCCCTCGTCGATCTTTCAAACGGGATTCCACTGCCAGTGCAGCACAGCTTAAAACCAGTGAGCAGACCCAGGGTAACTTCTGCTCCACGATGAGTTGGCAGCGCCAGCCCGGCTGTCAGCCTTCAAACTCCAGCAAGCACAGACCCTCTGCAGCATGAGGTTCAGAACGTCAGCCTGGGAGAGGACAGACCATTCCAAGAAGAAGCCTGGGGTTGCCATTTGCAAGATCCTAGCTAAAGCCGCCTCTGCCAACCTCTGCTCGCACCCAGGGCTTCTACCCCACGCCGTCCTGAAGATGAGAGTTCAGGGCCATATTGGAGCAGATGAAGTTGGTTGTACTTCCTTCTGTCCCCGAACTGAGTTGTCCCCAACCCAGGCACTGCTGCCCTTCCTAGACCAAACCTCTAAGTCTTTACACCTTTCTCATCCGTGGTCAGAATTTAACTCAGTTGTGACTTTCGTGAGTAAAGACCGTAATCCAGGCAGCAAACACCTGGACATCCCTCCAGTCCTAGATCCCTGACTCTTGCTTCGTGGTCATTGTTCTTGAGCTATAAATACTGTCTGTAAATTGAAGGATTATGATTAGGTTGAATAAGGATCTATTCATTAAACTTCAGAGCATCAAAACTAGGTGGCTCAATAAAAAGATGTAAAGAAATACCCAGCGTTAAGCCTAAACCTGGTCAAAAATGTAAATAGATTGAGGATGGTTATATGAATAAATTCACAGATGACAGATCTGCAATAATATGAAATTGAAAAGTCATTGTCATGGGACGTTAAGGCTGATAATTCTTTTTAAATTAGCAGCATGGAAAGCAACTATTATGCTCTTTCACAAACTACCTCTTGTTTCTTTCCTCAGGAAAGAATCTTGGGAGAGAAAAAGCTACTGATTTGACCTAATACTGTTTTGTTTCAAAAATTATACTCGCCAACAACAATTCTCTATTTAATCATTGATTCTCTATTTAATCGTTGATTTTGTTATTCCTGTCATAGTACCAATTCGGTAGTTCTTTCCCACGTTTGCTCAGAATCCACGACCAGATGGCTGTGGCTGTTGTGAAAGGAGAAAGTGGGAATGGGCGGGGTTGGGGGGCCTGACCCCCAAAAGGTGACCAGTGGCTCAAATCTCAGGGATGTTCCAAATGTGGGTTCACTCTGGGACAGCATTGCTATCTGCTTGAGATTTGGGGGGCAAGATGGGGGACGTCCTGGTGAGCTACTCATGAGATAAGACAAGGCAGAGGTGACCTTGAGGGACACTGTCACAGCTCCGGTTATCGTTTAGCTCGGGCAGTGTCCCAGATACTGCCTGCTGTGCGGGGAACAGAGCTCCGGGACAGGAGAAGCATTGCTGACAAGACCAGTCCCGGTGTTGGAGGAAGCAGACCCATTAGACTTCACACTTCGAGTCACAGAAAACCCAACCAATTGGGTTACACAGTAGAGATGGTGGATCCACTTGGGTAGCTGAAACATCCCAAGATGATCAGACTTTACATGCCTTGATCAAGGCTGCAGCATCCTTCTTGGATTCTCCTGTCCTGCTCTCTCCTCCTCACACTGGCTTCCCTCTGGATAGTGAACAATTGCAGTGGATCCAGGCATCCCATTGAAAGGCAGAGAGAGAGAGGATGTCCTTCCCAGGAGTCCACAGCATGTGACTTCTCTGGGCTGTCTCACTAGTGTATTGTCAGGTGTCTACCCTGAACCAGAGGACTTTTATTGATTAGCATAGGCTGAGCCCTGGGACTCTATGCTTATTGTCATGGGAAGTCTGTGTGTCAACTTGTCTGGGCCACAGGGTGCCCGGATATGTGGTCAGACATTATTCTGGGTGTGTCTGTAAGGGTTATTCCAAACAAGGTTAATATTTAAATCGGTAGACAGAGTAAAGCAGATTGCTCTTCCTAATGTGGGTGGGCCTCAACCAATCAGTTAAAGGCCTGAGTAGAACAAAAAGGCTGCACTTCCCCAGAGTAAGAGAGAGTTCTTCCTGCCTGACAGCCTTCAAATCGAGACATTGGCTTTTCTTCTGCCTTTGGGTTCAAACCGAAACACTGGCTCTTCCTGGGTTTCAAACTTGGCAGCCTTCAAACTGGAAGGCCTTCAAACCCATGGCCTCTCCTGGTTCTCAGGCCTTTGGACTTGGAATGAAACCGTCAGCCCTCCTGGGTGTCCAGCTTGCTGACTCACCCTGCAGCTCTCGGGACTTGCCAGCCTCCATAGTTGTACGAGCCAATTTCTTTATATATTCTCTTTATATCTGTATTTATATAGATATCCTGTTGGTTCTGTTTCTCTGGAAAACCCAGACACACTTATGGTTCAGGGAAGGGCTTTAGTACATCAGGGGAACTAGAGGTGCTCAGAAAACCAACGCCTTAGCCCCTTACAGAAGGGAAGTCTGCATCTCAGGAGACTCACGGGAGCCTAGAACTCATTCTAGACACATGGGAATGGAGGGCAGCCAGAGTGAAGGGCAGGAAGGCAAACGTCGTGAGAACTGATGCAGAAGCCAGCTGGGGTTCAGCCTGCTCTGAGGAGCTTCGGTGGACGTACCCAAAGTGGAATAATAGCAATGCCACCACCACTACTGGTGCAAGGCATTGGAGAAAGCCTTTACCTGCATTGCCATGTTCAGTCCTCGTAAGAAACCTGTGAAGTGGATCTGACTACCCAGAATTTACACACAAGGAGGCTAAGGCTTAGAAAGGAAGTACCTTGCCCTACATGCCCGATCGCTTCTCTGAGGTGGAGCAGGGATGTGAATGTTGGTCTGATTCCGGGATCTGGAGCTTATCCCAGTGATCTCTGCGCTGTGCATCGAAGCGGGCCTGCCCCGCACTGTGCCGGCTCAGATTTAACGTTCACGGAGGCGTCCTTGCTGCTAGCATTTTTTGTTGTCCACGTGTAATAGCGTGAGTGAGGAGGAGATTCTTGGCATTGTCACCCACTTTACCATCTTTCTGGAAGACCGTTAGCTCTGTTTTTATGTTGGCAAAAGTTTTAACATTGCAAGACGGTAAAGAATGTTTGAGCAAGGGGGTTTTCTCCAAGCTCACTTTATAGCAGCCGTCCCTGGTGCTCTAGAAGCCAGAGGACTTAAAGAAATGAGATTTGCAACTGGATACAGCAAGTTATTGCTGGTTTTGTTGGCATAATTAGATTGTAACATGTGCCTGCTATATTGATAATTCAACTCATATGCCCTTTTCTCATTTTTTATAGAAAATAAAAGAAGTGCACATATCCAATCAAGGGTGTTAAGTAAGAGTGAATTGGGGAAACTAAAATTGAGCACACAAGTATGTGAGGAAAAAAGTTATTCTTTGTCACAGGGTAAATGTTTTCTCAGAATCACAAGAAGTGGCTTGTAACTAACCCTAGAAAAAACAAAACAAGACATGTGGAGTTACTGATGCAAATTTATTTTTAGAAGCCCCTAAATTATTGTCAAAGCCATTGTCCCTATTTAAGTAAGTACCCATCTGCAGAACTATTCTGAATTGAGACAGTCTTTAGAATCTTCACGCCTGGATAAACTCAACGGAGCCTTTGAAAGATGCTGGATGAGATACAGGAAGATAAAGAGACATGGAAACCTAAGCCCACATACGAACTGGGCACACAGGCGATGGATGCTCAGACTGACCCCCCACTGTCCACCTCCACCGTGGGTGCCCTTGGGGTGATGTCAGCCGCCCTGTTACATCAGGGCTCCTGCCACATACTCTCTTCCGTTGACAGACGGACTTTGTCACGTATGATGGGCCCCCCACCCCCGCACCTCCCACTCCTGCTCAGCTCAGTCCGCTGGATTCTGGCTTCCACTCTCGAGCTTCAGTTGAAACCGCGTTCTGGAATGTCACCAGGGATCCACGTACCAAACCAGAGAGTCTCCTTTCTCCCTCTGTGCCGCCCTCTGTGCTGTGACGCTCTTGGCAGCTCTGAAAACTCCTCCAATTTTCTCCAGGTTCTTCTCCAGCCTTCGATGGCTCCTCCTCAGTGTCTATTGTTGGCTCCTTTTCTTTTACCACCTTCCTTAAGTGTCACGCAGGGTTTCATCCAGCGCTAAACCCAGTGCACAAACGACTCCTCAGCTCCCACATCCAAACCAGACCATCTCCCGAATTCCAGACCTGACTTTCCCTTTAGCATTTCCCACTGAGCTCACCCAACGCTGAACCCGTTAGTTCTTTTTTTTTTACTACCAATTATAAAACATTTATTATATTCTCAAATGGCTTCTTTCTTTAAAAATGTATCCTGTTCTTGTTTCATGGCTACAGTATCTTCTTTTTTAAAAAATTAATTAATTTATTTATTTTTGGCTGCGTTGGGTCTTCGTTGCTGCACGCGGGCTTTCTCTAGTTGTGGTGGGCGGGGGCTACTCTTCATTGCAGTGCGCGGGCTTCTCATTGCGGTGGCTTCTCTTGCTGCGGAGCACGCGCTCTAGGTGTGCAGGCTTCAGTAGTTGTGGCACGCGGGCTCAGTAGTTGTGGCACGTGGGCTCTAGAGCGCAGGTTCAGTAGTTGTGGCGCACGGGCTCAGTAGTGTGGCTTGCGGGCTCAGGAGTTGTGGCTCGTGGGCTCAGTAGTTGTGCACACCACCACTACTTTGCCACCAGGGAAGTCCCTGGCTACAATATCTTCTATCTTTCTTTTTTTTTAAATTGAAGTATAGTTGATTTACAATGTTATGTTAGTTTCTGTTGTACAGCAGAGTGATCCAGTTACACATGCATACATATATTCTTTTTAAAATATTCTTTTCCATTATGGTTTATCACAGGATATTGAATATATGTAGTTGCCTGTGCTATACAGTAGGACCTTGTTGTTTATCCATTCTACATGTAATAGTTTGCATCTGCTAATCCCAAACTCCTACTCCATCCCTCCCCCACCCCCCATCCCCCTTGGCAACCATAAGTCTCTTCTCTGTGTCTGTGAGTCTGTTTCTGTTTTATAGATAGGTTTATTTGTGTCATGTTTTAGATTCTACATATAAGTGATATCATATGGTATTTGTCTTTCTCTTTCTGATGTACTTCACTTAGTATGATAATCTCTGATTGCATCCATGTTGCTGCAAATGGCATTATTTTGTTCTTTTTTATGGCTGAGTAGTATTCCTTTGTATATATGTACCACATCTTCTTTATCCATTCATCTGTCGATGGACAGTTAGGTCATTTCCATGTCTTGGCTATTGTGAATAGTGCTGCTATGAACATAGGGGTGCATGTATCTTTTTGGATTAGAGTTTTGTCTGGATATATGTCTAGGAGTGGGATTGCTGGATCATATGGTAGTCCTATTTTTAGTTTTCTGAGGAACCTCTATACCCGTTCTCCACAGTGGCTGCACCAACTCACATTCCCACCAACAGTGTAGGAGGGACCCATTAGTTCTTATCTCCTTAAGTTTAAAGGTTTATGTAGGGATCATTGATATTTTGATAATGTCAAGTTGTTCTCTCCCAGACAGTGGTGGGAGCTTTCTGGTCATTTTCTGGATGACGTTATGGTTGAAAAGTGTTAAGTGAGGGAGGGGAGAGTATATTGATTCTGGAAGATGGAGGGGTGGTGTGGGGAACTGCAGTGAACATTTGCCAACACTGTGGCTGCCCTGTACTTTTCACCTTTGCTGTTGTGTAAAATTTCCAGATTTATGAATCCCACTATCTCAAGAAAGAACCCAGAAACTCACTTTGCCAGCCTAGGGCACAGATGGGCAGCTTCCATCCACCAGTCAGAATCGCCTTTGCGAGATTTCAGTGTGCAAGTTGGAAATCTGAAACAGGAAGTCCCATGGGGAGTTTACCCTTGCTGATGAGAGTGAGGCTGAGGCCAGCAGTTCTTGGGCGTGGTAGACTCTGTCCCTACACCCATGTGACGTTGGTGCAGACGGTGGTGGCAGTTACTGCTGCATCTGTGTAAATGGTAGCCCGCGGGACTTGGTGACATCAGTGGCTTGGTCTCCTCACCAGCCCTGTATGACAACGTGATCTGGGGTCTCTTCCTGGAAGCTTAGCCTTGAGCCTTGTTCTCAAGCCTATGTAATATCTTGCAACAAGAATCTTGACTAGCATATCAGGAAAGTATGGGAGGGAGAAAGAGTGTTAAGTGGGAATTGCATCAGGTCCCCATGAATATCCAGGGAGGCTATGAACTCAGCACCTCTGGTGTGAATGGAAACTCTTGGGGACACACAGCCTCTCATGTCCTGATGATCTTTGCCACCACTCAGCTGCTGCTCTGTCTCTGCCCTGATCTGATCTCGCATTGTACTTTAGATTTTGTGCTTTAAAAAATTATGGTAAAATACACATAACATTAAATTGACCATCTTTACCATTTTTAAGTGCACAGTTCACTGGTGTTAAACACATTCGCATTGTTGTGCATCCGTCACCACCACCATCCCCAGAACTTATCGTCTTCCCAAACAGAAACTCTGCACCAACTCAACAATAACTCCCTGTTCCTTCCTACCCCCAGCCCCTGGCACCCACCATTCTACTTTCTATATCTATGGATGTGAATACTGTAAATGCCTCATAGAAGTGGAATCATGCACTCCTTGTCTTTTTGTGTCTGGCTTATTTAACTCTCCATAATGTCTTTAAGGTTCACCCATGTTGTAGCAGATGTCAGAATGTCTTTCCTTTTTAAGGCTTAATAATAGTCCATTGTATGGCTACACGTCTGGGTTGCTTCCACCTTTTAGCTGCTGTGAACATGGGGGTATATACCTAGCACTTTTAATACTAAAAATAATGACTATCCCTTATATAGCACTTTCTGTGTAAGGCACTATTCTTTTTTTTAAATTATTTTATTGAAGTAGAGTTGATTTACAACGTTGTGTTAATTTCTTCTGTACGGCAAAGTGACTCAACTATATATATATATATATTCTTTTTCATATTCTTTTCCATTATGGTTTGTCACAGGATATTGAATATAGTTCCCTGTGCTAT
Organism: Balaenoptera ricei; assembly: GCF_028023285.1. Lineage (NCBI taxonomy): Eukaryota > Metazoa > Chordata > Mammalia > Artiodactyla > Balaenopteridae > Balaenoptera > Balaenoptera ricei. The sequence continues at coordinate 3,207,492 of NC_082656.1, read as the reverse complement.
ACAATAGGACCTTGTTTTTTTAATTTAATTTTTATTTTACATTGGAGTATAGTTGATTTACAATGTTGTGTTTGTTTCCGGTATACAGCAAAGTGATTCCGTTAGACATATACATATATCCATTCTTTTTCAGATTCTTTTCCCTTACAGGTTATTACAGAATACTGAGTAGAGTTCCCTGTGCTATACAGCAGGTCCTTGTTGAGGCACTATTCTAACATATATTAATTCCTTTAAACCTTGAAGCAAGCCTATGAGTTGGGAACTATTATTACCCGTATTTTACCAGTGAGGACTGCATGCGCTGCCTTGTCTACAGCATTGCACAGTAACAACTGGAAGAGGCAGGACGTGTCACCAATGCTTGTCTGGGAATATCATGTCTGTGTTATAATGGAAGGTCTTTTGTGATGTGTGAAACTTGTGTGTTTTATATACACATGGGCGTAGTTGGATGAATGTTGTGACAATGCCCCTTTTCATCTGGAAATAGTTTAGTACATACACGAGGCCCTACTTCTGATTTACTGCAGTGTTCAGTCCTAGTTTTTACTTTCATTCTTCAGGCATTTGGTTTTGCTTTCAATTTAACATAGCTCCATTCTGAGCCAGGTGTGCAGATGTGTACCGATAGTTCATATTTAGGTACTGCAGGTAATCATGCTGTACAGCATCGATGCTGTGCTGCATTATGTAAATAATAAAAGCCACGTACAGAGGGAAAAAAAACCCTCATAAGCGTTGGGAACTTGGTCCTGGCTGCTTGACTCTGGTGGTGGAACCAGGGTTCACATGCCCCAGCCTGGCTGTGAGTCGAGACCCTCTGGTCCGCAGCCTCTGAGCGCGCTGCCCCTGGGCCTTGGTCACTTCCTCAGAGTGTCACAGTGTCTGATGCTCTGTGTGCTGCTCCTGGGCCGGATGCGTCCCTCTGACCTCTGACAGCTGATTCCTTCTTGCCATTTACGCCTCTGTTGAAGGCCTTTCCTGACCATGCAGTTTTTCTTCATCACTGCACCTGTGTTAAATCCTTGCCTAGCCTTTCTTACTCTCTACTTTTTACTATTCTTTGACTTTTTGTTCACCACCAGTCTCCTGCTGAAGTGTAAGCTCCATGAAAGGATAAGCCTGTGCTTGTTTCCTACTGTTTACACCCCCACGCTAGAACCTTGATTAGCAAGTTGTAGGTACAGAGTCAATAAGCGGAAAACAATGAATGGACGCATAAATGGATGTCTGGCAACTTAGAATCTTACAATGATATAATTGAAAGGAAAACTAAATGTTAATAAAGGGGAACTCTTTCTTGAGTTTATTTAATTGAGGTTAAATAAGCTCAAGAGTTAAGTACAAATGCTAAAATATTCTCCTGTTTCTAATGACCGTGTGATATTCTGATAGCTGCTAGCTGTGTTTGCTGATTAGATTAGCTGTAATGCTGGCATCATTTCTACTTTATGGAATCGGAAAAGTTATGACAAAGTTGCTTATCCAGCTTTGTGAAAGTTAAGTATTTAGTTCAAAGAAGCATGGAGATTGTCTGTAATTTCAGCTGGAGTCAAAATGAGTGAAAGTTTTTCTCCTTGCCCTCTGAATCGGGAGTGCAAAAGAGTTCCTGGATAGGAGCTTCTGTGCTCCGCTGCCGGTCCCAGGGCTGCGTTCCGGGTGTCACAGTGTCAGCGTGGGACGGGGAGGGAAGCAAGACCTTCCAAGTCATTTACCACCTTTCTTTCTCCCTTAACTGACATTCTCTCCCCGTGGAAGAGAAATTCTCCCCGTAGAAGAAAGGATTTCTGTTGAAAAATTAGGGCCAGAATAGACTAGAATAGAAAAAAAGTACCTAAAACTAAGAAATCATATATATGGCGGAAAACACTCCGTTTACTCTAAAACCTGTTCCTGTCAATCTCTAGCTGCCCAAATTAAGTTGACCATTTTCTTTTTCTGTCTCATACAAACGTGTTTTTCCATCTGTAAAATAGAGAACGTGTTTACTTTGGACTTCATTAAAGAAAATAAGCACCATCAATGTACATTTTTCTTTCTGGAAAGTTCTCAGACCTCCCTAAGTACAAACACAGAATCATAGCATGTTACGTGTTCTAGTCATTCATGAACTGGCACAGATGTGGAGCGTAACTAAACTGTAGTTATGTAAATAACTAATGCATCAAGGAAGACAATTTGGACCCCACTACGTTAGAAATCAGGACATTTACATTGTAAGTCAGGGCTAGGAATCCAGATGTTCAATCAAAATCGATTTTGTATCATGCCCAGAACAGAAACATAAGGAGCTAGCAATGGACGCAGCCCTCCACTTGCCTGCTTTACACACGAGGAGTAGGTCTAGCCCACTGGGAATAATTTATCCCATTTTCCTCATTAAAGTTGTATGAAATGCAGTGTCCCTACTGATTATAAACTGTGCAGACTGAACTCCTCCTGGGCAAAGGGTGATCATCTTTGTGCCAGGTGGGTGCTCCGTCCCCACCTGAGTGGTAAATGCAGGCTAAGTAGATCCAAGTCTGCACTTGGGCGAGGACTGGGGGAAGGTGGGTGTTCCAAAGGAGAGTCAGGTTGACAGGTTTTATGTTGTTCTGTGTCTTTATGCTCATTTTGATATCATTTGTGCAAAAAGTGAAACAAAGCTCTCTGTTAATGGAAAAAGTAAATATAAACAAACCAGCAGAACCTGGGGCATTGAAACTCAAGGCCGTATAGGGTCTTATGGCTCTGGTTGCCTATGTTTTGGGGTGATGCTGCAGTGGGTGTGAAATGCAAGAACTAAGGCCACGGGTAACTCGGTGAGATGAGGGGAGGGACACAGAGGGAGGGATTCTGTTCACAAGAAGAAAGAAAATCCAGGATGTCACGCTTCATCAAAAGGAAGTTGCTTCCCCCCAGAAAGAGGGGGCAGATGACGAGCTGAAGACAGGCTGAGAGCAGAGTTCACGTGGGGTCCCCCTGACGTGCAGACAAGACCCCTCTCGTTCTCAGGGGCTAGCTGGCCTGCTGGGTCATCAAGGCGGTGACCCCCATTAGCCCTGCTCCACTCTTAAGAACAACTAGCTTTCAGTTAGAAAACGGCAAACTCCTTCCTGTTAATTCAGACATTGTTGAGGGGACCCTGGGTTCCTTGTCAAGCCACAGTTTTCACCATGACTGCTTTTTGTTAAAATACCATCCCTTGTGGATAAAGAGAAAGTGGAATTATGTCAAGGAAGAGCACAGTGTCATTATAGTTGAACTTAATAATAGCAAATGGATTTTTCCAGCGGGTAGGCACTGCCCAACCTAGGAATGGGTTCCGTTCCAAAAGTTCTTTGGAACTTGAAAGGAATTTTCCCACAGGAAATAGAAACAGGAATTAAGAGCCCAGTTCCAGCCCACAAGAGCTGGTTTAATTTACAATAGAGCCGAACTGTAGTTACAGGGGCCATGTTTTCTGAGCCCAAAACTGGGATGCTTGATTCGACAAGCAGACATGTTCTTACTGAAACAATAGGAGAGAATATGGAAAATGGATTTGCCCAGGGAGACCTTGGATGTGCTGTGCTGTAGAACTGCAAACGCTGTTTCTCCAGGAAAAGGCAGTGCCCTCTCCAATACGGGGGATCAGGCTCGGGGTCCTCAGGCTGCTCTCTGACCCCTCCCTGCCTGCACTCACCCTCGCTTGAAGCCTCAGGAGGTGGCCGCACTGCTCTTGGGGCCACTGATCCAGCGGCCACCACTCTGACCCCTCAGCTGGTCCCTCAGCGCCCCCTGCCACGGGCTCAGGCCCACCACAGGCCTGGGAAGAATCCCACCCTTGATCCCAGGGCCTCTGGGGCCGGGCATGGCACCCTCAGCCACCTTGCTCATCCCCCACTAGCCTAGCAGACTGCTCGCAGCCGCTGTGAGCTTTGGTGGAGCTTCCCGGTCTGGTCACTTGGTCTCTGGGACTTAGACTCTGTTTGGGCCCCTGTGGCCGGAGCCGTGCTGGCTGCCGGCCCACCTGGACCCCTGCTTGCTGCCGCTCTCACCGCCCCCATCCAGCCCATCTGCAAACACCAAAGACCCCCAGCCCGGAGGCTCAGTGCTGCCACCTCCTCAGCCCGACAGGGTCGTGAGAGGAAGGGCTTTGGACCAGACACGCCTCGGTCTGAGTTCTTGCTCTGCCACTTACCAGCTGTGGGGCTTTGAACAAACTGATCGAATTTTCTGTTCTTTCTTCTTTTTTATTTTTTATTTTTATTGGAGCATAGTTGCCTTACAATGCTGTGTTAGTTTCTGCCATACAGCAAAGTGAATCAGCTATACGTTTACGTATGTCCCTTCTTTTTTGGATTTCCTTCCCATTTAGGTCACCACAGAGCATTGAGTAGCGTTCCCTGTGCTATACATTAGTTATCTATTTTATGATCAAATTTCCTGGGCCCCCCCGTTCCTTCTGTTTGGACCGGGGATGATGATGAGAATAATAGCTGTGATATTTTTCGTGTTTACTACGAGAGAAATACCATTGTGAGAACTTTGTGTTTGCTCCCTTAAACCTCACAATAACAGTCTGAAGTAAATGCTGTTATGACCCTATTTTACAAACAAGGAAAGGAAACTGGCACTTCAGTGATTCCCCTAAAGAATCACTTCTAGTAAGTGACGGAGCCAAGATTCTAACCTGGTGTGACTTCAGATCTGCACTCACAGCCTCCAGAAATGGCACGTGTGATGCTCCCAGCCAGGGCCCAGCATGCGGGAGGCCCCAGTAAGGAAATCGCTGCCATACGCAGTTCTGTCCGTCCAGATCTCCATCTCCCGGTAGGTGTGCCTGGGAAATAGCTGTTGCCCTAATCTATAAAGGCGTGTTCCTAAATCCATAATCCTGTGACTGCTACACAGCTTTCCCAGATCTGCCCCAAGTCCAGAGGCCCACGTGTGTGAGAAGGTTTCAGCCCTGGTTTGCTCATTCATTCATTTATCCATCAAGGCAATTATTAAATAAATATCCTCTGGTTCCTTACTGTACCAGATACTGTGGACACAACAATTTGGCAGACACAGTCTCTGCCCTCTTGGTGTTTACAATCCGGTGGGGAAACCAATCCAGTTGTCATCCAGTAAATGTAAAGTTACAACTGGCAAGTACTGTGAACGATGATGCAGCGTGCTGTAAGCCTGTCATTGGATTTGATGTGACCAGAGAATCAGGGAGGGGCCCTTGGTGGAAGTGATGTTTACTTGAGAACTGAAGGGTGGATAGAGGCCGTGGAAGAGTGAGGACAGCGTGTGCAAAGGCCCTGGGGTGTGAGGGAGCATGACGTGTAAAAGCAGAAACCGTACGGGGTGAAGTGAGGCTGGAGATGCAAACAGGGACCGACCGTCCAAGGCCTTGTCATCTACTGAGCGGTTTTATCTTTATACCGAGGACACTGGGGGACTGTGGAAGGGTTTTAAACAGAGGTAAAGTTGGGGAGGGGGTGACGTGACCCAGGTTACGGTTTGAGAAGACCACTCTGGTTCACGATGCAGAATGGATTGGAGAGAGGCCAGAGGTGGAGAGAAGTAGGGGGTTCCTGGTCTGGACCTTTCCGTTTGCAAGACTCTGGCTGAACTTTCTTTGCTGACCTGGTTTCTGATTGCTCTCAGGGAGTCTTGTCTAGAAGGTTTAGCTGATCATCCTGACTTGAGACTCAGTAAGATGTGCAGGTGTGTCATCCTGGAGACTCCCGAGGGTTAGAAGGGGAGGCCCTTCCGACCAGGTGTGCAGTCCAGTACTTTCCTGGTCTCTGCTTCTGACTCTCAGGTGAGGATGATGTTTCTTGGGGATATTCACATGCCATTTACGATAAATCACAAAATCAATCTGTATCTCCAACCAGCATCTCTCTGAAGATACTAAGACTTTCAAATCAAGATCTGACAGCTTTTCTTGCTTTGGGATTCTGTTTGTAGACACCAATGTCTCAAAACAGAAACTACACCAGAAGTGAGAAGTAATTGAATTAAAATATTCGATAACACCAGAATGAAGGAGGAGGAGATTGAGAATTCTGAAAATCTTGCTTCTTGGGTTCTTTATCGTCAACAGGCCAATCTAAACCCCAAACCCTTTTAACACCAAGTTCACCTTTGCCCTCCAACCATCTCTTTCCTTTAACTGTCTGTATGTCAACACAGAAGTACCTAGAATAAGATTCTAAAACACACCCCAGTGACTTTGATTGCTATAAGCAAACAACTTGGGGCATCGCAGCAAATTGGAAAGTCTCCTGCTGTGGAATAAATGGACGGTGACGAGATTAATTAGGTACCAACGACTTATCAGAAATTAAGGCAAAGGATTAGACCTGCTGTTTGATTGCAATCGCTCGCCAGCCACCGTGGCATGCCTCATTGCCTCAAAATGCATAAACTGCCCCACAGGCCCATTCTCACCCTATAAATACAGAGTGGGGCAGGAAGGGAAAAGCAGGGTCACGTTGAGCACATTTGCAGTTGGGAATTTGAGCCCAGTAGACTCTGGAATCCATTAGCTCTGACGGGCCATGTGTCATTTCAGAAGGGAATTGCCCCTCAAATTTGCAGTTAGGTCTGGGATCTGGCCGACGTCCTTGACGTCACAGAGCATCAATCATGCTGCGAGGAGGCAGGTACCGTGTACCACGTACCGTGGAGCCACAGTCGTGTTTCCGGTTCCGTAGGGCGCAGGGCCCAAGGCACTTGTCAACTTTGTGCTTTATTGTGTGCTCTGGCGGGTTGTTATTGACTGGCCTCATGTGTTTAAGTCTTGTCTTCCTCCAAAGAGTAAACCAGCCTTCTTGAGGGTTGGACAGCCAGCTCCAGCACCCTTCCTAGTGTCTCCTCAGCTCCTAGAAACATACTTAAACTTCTCAGTAGTCTCAGTATGGAAGGGCTGTCTCCTCTTAAATTTATAAGAATTGCATTTATGTACAATTTGTTATCAGGGTTTCAGAGAATAAATCTACGATAAATGTTTAATGATTGCAATTGCCTAAGCCTCTTTAAAAATGGACCAGAAATTAGAGCATCCAAGTGAGGGTGAAAACTCATCTGTTTAATAAGAAACTTTTACGGCTGCCGAGATGGATGAGGCACTTGCTCCAGTCTCGGGGTGCTTACAGTCTGAAGAGAGAAAGGCATCAGTGAATAATCTGGGGAGCGAGGAAGTCCTGCACCAGCAGATGTAGAGCTTCCAGGGAACCAGGACAGAGACAGATGCCCAGTGGCAAACACGGGTGATGGACGTCAGCTCCCGGCATCTGGCGAAGGCTACCTGGCCCAGGTGCCAGCCTCAGCTGTGCCTCCCAGACAGAGAGGGTACTGGACCACAAACCACAAGCATGCGGTGGCGTCAGGGCGGAGGGAGCCTGGCTGGGCCGAGGACGCCTCGCCATGTGGGCCTGAGCAGCTAACGGCGGGGCCCGCTTCGGGGGGACGACGGTGACCTGTCCTCTCTCATCATCTGCTCAGAGAATTATACTCCAGGTGTCGGGGAGCTCATTTTGTCACAGTAATCAGAGTGGATGAAAACTTCACTTTCCTCTGATGTGTCCTGCAAGGGGTGCTTGGGAAATCCAAAGGGGTCCCTTTGCAGACAGAAGCACTGCCCTTGCTGGTTTGGAAAACCAGATTCAGCCAAACGCTGATTAGACTGGTTCCACTTGCAGCTTTAGAATTTTATAAAGTTTTAACTGTTCCTTTCCTGGCCTCTCCCACCCTCTTCCCTGGGCCAGCAGTCCCGTCCGAGCGCATGTGCTTGCCTGACACTTTCTGTGAAGCAGGGCTGGGGTCCAGTGAAGGATTTCAGGGGTTTCTGCAGCAACATGGGGTCATCCGTGCAGTTTGCAAGAGCCCACCGTACTGTGCCTGCCACCTGGGTTGCCTGCTCCAAAAATGAAAGGTTTTGCTTGATTTCAGTTTAAGGAACATTTTTCTGCTGCTTCCCCTGCTCCTTGGGGAGAGAGAGAGAGAGAGAGAGAGAGAGAACCGTGCCTGGAATTGTAATGAGCTCCCAGACCTGTGCCTAATTGTCTTCCGTAACTTAGCAACGTGCTGGCAGAGAGAAGAAGAAAGGGGAACAATTTCAATTCACTGGTGAGATGTGGGTGGAAGCAAGGGAACAGGGCACCCCAGCGCCCCGGGTACACTAAGGGAGGCGTTTGCTAGGTGGAGAAGGAGTCTGTGCATGCAGTTGTGCTGCTTTTGAGAAAGCAGGCAGAGGGCGGAGCTGGCCCACGAGTGATGGAGAAGTTGCTTGCAGGGATACTTTACGGCTAGTGGAATGCCCGGGAAGGGCGTCTGAATCCTTCACTGTTTGCTTCTAAACGTGTGCAGTGGCCGTGGGCCGGCTAGCCTGGGTTCCGGGCCCCCAGCCCTCTGAGCGCAGCACGATCTCCCTTTCAAAACATGCGGGAAGCTGCTGTCTTGTTTTTCTTATGGGAAGAAATACAGTCTACAGTTCTTTAGCTGGAGATGAATTTCTGACCGCCTGGGGCCCATTGGTGACCAGCTCAAGAGTGGTCAGAACCAGGTTTCAAAGGGTTTTGAACGCTGCCCTAAAACCCAGGAGACATGTGACAGCACTGATTTCCAGTGGAAAAGTCCAGTGGAGGTGGGAGAAAGGCGAGCCTGACCACCATTTATGAGAAAGAGGTTTGGGGATTTTGCTGAATCAGAGCTAAGTATAAAGCCTGGGGGTGATGGGGGTAATGGACACCTAACTCCATCTCAGGGGAGCTCTCGGAAGCACAGGGGCAGGTCAAGGGGAGACGGTGCTTTTGATGTTAGTGTTGGTCGAGGAGCCCTGGAAGCAGAGTGCGGGATCCCGTTCTGTGTCTGCTTTTCGAGGAGCAGCATTCATGGGCCTGGGAGTGTCCAGGGGGGGAGTGCAGAGGCTAGAGCCCCAGTGGGTGAGGGCAGCCACGGGAATTGGGGTGCCCGGCCCCAAGAAGGAAGCCCGAGGAAACTTGGGTCCCCCGTCTGCAATAACGTGCCTCGTGGAGATGCTGCACGTGTCCTTTCCTGCCTTTATTCACTTCCCCATGGTCCAGGTGTTCCTCGCAAGTTCTGCAGGGTCGCGCTGGGCAGTGAGCTGCTCACTCAGTGTTAGCGGAGCTGCGGCTGGCCTCCTGTGGGGACGTCAGCCCTGGTGAGGGGCAGGGTGCCCCTGGGGGCGCAGGCGTTTCCTGGCTCTTGGTGCTACTGGGTCCCAGGGTGTTGTTCATATCGCAAATGTCTTAACCCGATCGGAGCCAGTAGTAAACAAGCGTCCCAGGCTCTTAGTTCTCAGAGGGGGCAGGGGAGGGTCATGGAAGAAAGGGAGCTCAAAGGAGGGTCTGATGTAAATAAGGGAAGCTCTGGGCTGGAGGAGGATTATTGCCAAAGTGCAGGTAGACAGTTAGTGAGGTGCAGTGGGAGAAGGTCCTAGGAAAGGTCGGACGGCAGCAAGCCCGAAATGCCATACGAGTCAGTTTGACTTCTGTTTCATAGGTAAGGGGTAGGGTGGTCAGATTTGGCAAATAAAATACAATGCCCAGTTAAATTTGAATTTCAGATAAACAACAAATAACTTTTACTATAAATATGTCCTAAATATCGCATGAGGCATAGTCATATTAAAAAATATATTTGTTTATTTGAAATGCAAATTTAATTGTAGTGTTACGATTGGATTTGTATAACATGAATGTCTTTTATGAAATAACCACAGATCATCAGAAAGGCAAATAATTTTTAATATAAGTATGGCTACACAATATTTGGGACATACTTTATACTTTAAAAAGGTATTTGTTTTTTATCTGAAATTCAAATTTAACGGGGCACCCTGTATTTTTTCCTAAATCTGGCAACTCTGATTCTTATGACATCGATCAGATTCCCACCCAGTTACACGTATTTGAACATCCCTGCCTGGACCTGCACCTGTTTTCCATTATAAACTCACATGTGGCAGCTGCCTTGCTCGGTCTCACTGGGGTCTCACGCACACATGCCTTACGTGAACAGTGTTTGATGTTGATGGAGCTCCCACCTCTGTAGCTCCAGCCCACATCGCCGTCCCAGCCACCCTACCTGTGCGATTAACTCTGTTGACATCTCTGCCCAGATGTCCCAGCCTCAAACTCAGCTTTCTGAAGTGAAATTACCTTCGCACAAACGTGAGCTCTGCTGTCGCCCTCCGTGGTGGTATCACCGCCCGAGCCTTGACCTTGACACCTCCTCCCTCGCCCCCGCCATCAGCCCCGAGTCCTGCTGACTCTCTTCCTAGCTTGGTTCCTGTGATTCCATTTATCTGCTTTCCACTCCACCATCACACCCCAGTTAGAGCACATTGCCTCTTGTCTAGACTGTCTCTTTGTTGTTCTCTTTCTAAATCACCCCGTGCAGCAGTCAGATGGGGACATCACTTGGAAATACCAATCTGATCGTGTCACTGCCGGGCAATGAATTTCATTTTCTTCACAACAGTGTCCAGAATCCTCAGCAGGGTCTGCAAGGCCCTGAATGACAGGCTCTGTGCTGGGCTTTTGGGTACAACAGCGAACCAGACATAGGAGCCCTGCCCTTGGGCACCTTGTAATCTAGAGAAGGGAGCAGAAAACAAACAAGTAAACAAACACGGATAATTAGATCGTGGTTTGCATCACAGAGGAAGCAGACGATCTCGCCGCCCCGGGGACGGGCAGGAGCCCTTACTGTAGGTGGGTGATGAGGAGGGGGCACACGGGAGCCGGAGCCGGGACCTACGGTGTGAGACAGGAGCCGTTCCAGGCCGAGGGAACAGCGTGTGTGAAAGCCTGTGGGTGGGAAACAGGTCGCCGTGTGAGGACCGGAAGGGCAGAGAGAGCCCGGGGAGGGGGCAAGGCGAGAGAGGAGAGGCGGACGGAGCTGTAGGGGGCAGGATTGTGTCTCTCATGTAATGGTCAGCAGAGCACAGCGAGGGCTTGGCAGAGGCAGGGGTGGTGGTGGGCCGCTGGGGACCCCAGTCCTCAGGGAGTGAGCAGACCCGGTGTCGGTTAAGCTGTGAGGAGCAGGTGGATTTGAGCGGTGATGTCGCCCGCATGTAGCCCAGGTGAAGCCTGAGTCTGCGAATTCTCAGCTCGGTCCTTCAATTCAGCTCAATAGCTGAATCAAGGCAGTGATTCTAAGAGTCTCGTAGTTTTTCTTGCTTCTGACGACAATGGATGTTAGAGGTGATTGGAAACCTGCAGGTGAGCTTGCCTGTTACACTTCTGCTAGAGAGGCCGGCAAGCTCTTAATGGCCTTGTCTGTCCAGGGGCTGTTGGTTTCCCACTGGAAACTGGAGGTGGGGGCACCTGGCATTCCACACTGCCGTCCACACTGTTTCCACAGTGGCTGCACCAGTTACGTTCCCACCAACAGTGCACAAGGGTTGCCTTTTCTCTACATCCTTGCCAACACTGGTTATTTCTATTCTTTTTAATAATTGCCATTCTAACAAGTGTTCGGTGATATCTCATTGTGGTTTTCATTTGTGAATCCCTAATGATTAGCCATGTTGAGTGCCTTTTCATGTATCTGTTGGCCATCTGTATGTCTTCTTTGGAAAAAATGTCTATTCAGATTCTCTGTCCATTTTTAAATCAGATTGTTTTTTTGCTACTGAGTTTTATGACTTTTTTACATATTTTGGTTGTTAACCCCTTATCAGATATATGAGTTGCAAATATTTTCTTCCATTCTCTAGATTGCCTTCTCATTTTGTTGATGGTTTCCTTTGCTGTGTATGATCCATTTTTGAGATAATTGTTGGATATGGTGTGAGGTAAGGGGTTCAACCTCACTCTTTCGCACGTGGATATGCACTTCTTCCATATTTGATGAAAAGACTGTCATCCTCATTGAATCGTCTTGGCACTCTTGTCAAAAATCAGCTGACCATAAATGCAAGGGTTTGTTTCTGGAATATCAGTTCTATTCCATTGATCTGTATACTGTATATCTACACTCATACCAGTACCACACTGTCTTGCTTATTTTAACTTTGTAGTAAGTTTTAAAATTGGGAATTGTAGTTATTCCAATTTTGTTCTTCTATTTCAAGACTTTTTTTTTTTTTTTGGCCCTTCTAAATCCCTTGAGTTTACATGTTAATTTTAGGATCAGCTTGTCAGTGTCTACAACAAGACAGCTGAGATTTTGATAGAAATTACACTGAATCTGTAGATCAGTTTGAGAGGTATTGCCATTGTGACATTAATAAGTCTTGGGATTCATAAACATGGGATGTTTTTCCACTTATTTAGTTCTTCTTTAATTTCCGTCAGTGATGTTTTGTAGTTTTCAGTGTACAAGACTTGCACCTCTTTTCTTAAATGTATTTATTTAAATTTGTTTCTAAGTATTTTATTCTCTTTGAAGTTACTGTAAACTAGAATTTTTCCTTAATTTATTTTTAGGTTGTTCATTGCTAGTGTCTAGAAGTAGGGTTGATGTTTGTACATTTTTGTATCCTGCAGACTTTTGTATATTTTTGCACCCTGTAAAATTGCTGAACTTGTTTATTAATTCTAATAGGTCTTTGTGGATTTCTTACCATTTTCTATATACAAGATCATGTCATCTGCAGATAGATTTAGTTTTACTTTTTTTCATTCCCATCTGTATGTCTTTGTTTCTTTTTTTTGCTTATTTGTCCTGGCTAGAACTCCAGTACAATGTTTAAGTGGCAAAAGCAGCCATCCTTGTCTTTCTCCTGACGCTGGGGAAAATTCAGTTCTTCACCAGTAAGTACAATGTTAGTTGTGGGTTTTCAGGTTGGGGAAGTTCCTTTCTATTCCTGGTTTGTTTGAGGGTTTTTTTTTTTTGTTTTTTTTTAAAATCATGACATGGTATTGGATTTTATCAAATTCATTTTCTGTGTCTGAGATGACTATGTATTTTTGTCCCTTAGTCTATTAATTTTAAAAATATTACATTAATTGATTTTGGCATATTAAAATAACCTTGCATTCCCAGGACAAATCTCACCTGGTCATGTTGTGTAATTCTTTTTATATGTTACTGGATTTGGTTTGCTAGTGTTTTGTTTATATTTTTACATTTATATTCATAAGAGATATTGGTCTGTAGTTTTCTATTCCTGTGATGTCTTTGTCCAGTTTTGATATAGAACGTGTTCTCTTATCTTCTGTTTTTTGGAGCAGTTTGTGATGGATTGGTGTTAATTCTTCTTTAAACATCGAGTAGAAATCACCAGTGAAGTCATCTAGGTCTGGGCTTTGTGGCAATTTTTTGGTTACTAGCTCAATTTCTTTACTTATTATATGTCTACTAAACTTTTCTATTTCTTTTTGAGTCAGTTTTGGTAGTTTATGTCTTTCTAGGAATTTGTCTACATGATCTGATTTGTTGGCATACAATTGTTCACAGTATTTCCTTATTATTTCTGTAAGGTTGGTAGGGATGCCGCCTCTTTCATTCCTCAAATTAGTAACTTAATTAGTTTTCTCTATTTTTTTTTTCTTGGTTGGTCTAGCTAAGTTTTATAAATTTTTTGGTCTTTCAAAGAACTCTTGGTGTTGATTTTCTCTATTGGTTTTCTATTCCATATTTTATTTTCATTCTAATCTTTATCATATTTTTTCTTTCTGCTTGATTAGAGTTTAGTTTGCTCTTCTTTTTCTAGTTTCCTAAGGTGGAAGGTTATGTTATTGATTTGAGATTTTTTTTTTAAATGTAGGCAACTATAGCTATAGGTGTCTCTCTATAATCTGGATTGATCAATCTACAAATTCTCTGGTTATTTCTTTGCCCATTCAAATCTGCTCTTCATCCCCTAGTGAATTTTTCATCTCAGTATGCACTTTGCAACCCAGAATTTCTATTTTGTTCCTTTTAAGAATTTTCATCTCGTTACTGACATTCTCTATTTGATGAGACTTCATTTTCTTACTTTCTTTCAGTTCTTTAGACATGGTTTCCTTTAGTGATTTGGACATATTTGTAACAGATGATTTAAAGTCCTTGTTTAGTAAATCCAACATCTATGCCTTCTCTGGGACAGTTTCTGTTAATTACTTTTTTCCTGTGCGTGGACTGCACTTTCCTTTTTCTTTGCATGTCTCACAGTCTTTTGTTGAAAACTAGGTGTCTTAAATATTAAATATCCCCCTCTCCCTGGGATTGATTGTTGTTGTTGTTCTTGCTGTTTGCTCGTTTAGTGACTTTCCTGCATTAATTTTATGAAGCATGCGTTCTTTGTCATTTGCCTGTAGTGAAGTCTGCTCACTCGTTGCCTAATGATTGGAGACAGATTTCCTTAAATGCATCGAAGGAATAAGTCTCCCAGCCTTTTATAAGGAGCTCTGTGTGTGTATGTGTGTGTTGGGGCGTACCTTCAGTACTCCAGCAGACTGTTTACATCTCTGCCTTGGCCGTCACGCCCTGCATGTACATACTCTGTCAGCCGAAGTCAGAGATGAAGCCTTCTGGGATCTTGCCTGGGCATACACACAGCCCTGCACATGCGTGTGCCCTTCTAGATTCTCAGTAATGTGTCACAGCTTTACAAAGCCCCCTGTAGACATTGCACGCCCCAGAATTTCCTTTTCAGTTTTTTATTCAGCTTCTTGTTAGCCTCAGCTGTTATCACCACCTCAAGCAGCTGCCATGTTAAACATTTGCCACTGATTGTGTTTCGTAACTGCCCTGGGGATACAGCTTCTTGCACAGAACTTGCTCTGAATAAGGTCGAATAAATGCAAACCCTGAGAATGGAGCTTTTCAGGGAGCTCCCATGACATATTTCTGGGAATGGCTTTGGGGGAGCTCCAGACCCATTCTGCCCCCTCTTGTGGCTGCTAGGTTTTCACACTTACCAAGGCACACGACAGTTTCCAAGGCTACCGTGGAGGTGGGGTTGGATGGGAACAGGGCAAGTTGAAATGCCACAGAGCTCCTTGTTGTTACGGAGATTCAGTCATATTCCTTGAATAAAGAAAGACTCCATAAGTTGTCGTGATCTTTCGATTAGTTTACAGGGTTCTGAAAAGGGTGTTTTTGACAAATTTTGTCAATTTCTCGTTTTTATGGAGGGTTTTGAAGGTCCTTACTCCACTATTCTGGAAGTGCTTATCCAGCACTGACCTTTTTAGAGGGCTTTTTTAGAGATTGTCCTTTTTCTCAAGCAGGAAGTCATAGTCATGTGGTGTTTTGGGGCACCCTGGCAGTCGTAGGAGGGAAGCAATTTTAGGAAGGGGATTTTTAGTGCCTCTGGGCCCAGTTAAAGGGTTAGGTGTTTATTTCACTTATTTTTTACACCCCCAGTAGGCTTTTATTACTTCCTTGCTGTTGCATATGGCTGTTGAATGATTCCAATCCATATCACCTGAATGACAAGATAATGGTTTAGATTTTCAAAGCAGATGAGTCAATGAGAGGCAGAATTTTTAAAACAGTGTTGGTAATGAAGTAAGATGAGAAGTAATGAAGAGTGAGAGAGTTTATGAGAAGAACAATTTAGAAATAAGATTGTCAAAGGTGATTAATTAGAAAGCCTGACCTTAGGGTCTCTTGGAAATGGACTGTATGTGGGTAGCACCATGGGATGCTTTCTGTTGGCCTTGAAAGCATACTGCTCTCCTGATGTACCAGTTATTCCCCTGCAAACCGCCACATGTTTGTCAGCTTAATATTTCTATGTGTTTAAAGTTGTCGCTTTATAAAGAAGGTGGCCATTTTTAGTAATCATATTTGGGTATCTGTATGTGGAACTTTTACACTCCGCAGACTCTGTGTCAACTTCTTGAAAAAGCTGCTAAGAATTGAAAGATTGCTTGATGGAGCCTGAAGCACTAACATTAAGCTGGATTTTTTAATGTTTGGTGTCTGCTCATTAACAATAAGGATGACCATTCTCTTTCAAATGGGATGTGAGGGCACAATAGCAGCCTGGGATAATTCATCTTATTTTTTCAGAGGATCTTGGTAAAACAGTGAGAGTGATCACACTTTGTTAGCGAGGTCACATTTTACTTGTATTATTTTCCAAAGCAATTAACAATCCATCCATTTTCCCCCCTGACCCTAATAAAGAGGCCCTATATTTCAGGGGGTTAAAAGGCCAGCCACCGCACTGAGAAACATCAATGGGAATCTGCTGTTTCTCTTCGTGACTGAGCCTGGTTTTGAATATATTTTATAAAGGGTGAAAATAAACATCTTTGGGTTCAATCAGGCTATTCATCCTCCCTGAATTGCCTGAAAGTCAGGAAATGCTGGACTTCCCTGTCCATCCGCCAGGATCCCAATGTTCTGTGCCGCAGGGGATGCAAAAACTCTACAGTAATTTGCCAATTTTAAAAGAGACCTTACAGTTAGTGATCTAGGTACATGATCGGGTAAAATGACTTCCTAAAAACTGAGGTGGACCTTAGGAGGAAAAGTCTGCTAAATTGTTCCAACACAAATGCAAAGTTCAAGCACATTTCCCAAAGGACAGCGGAAAGGTCTTGCCCAAATGCTCTTTGAAGTCTGATTGACCTGTCTCTTTTCTGCTAGTGGAGTGATTTTGGGAAGAGGCAATGTCACGGAGAAGAAAGAGTCACTTTGGCTTGATGACTAGGAGGAAGGTGCAAGACAGGTCTGTTTTAAATATTTTGAATGTTTTTAATGTTACAATTTTAAGAAAAGCCAAGAACCAAGAATCTAGGTTCTAACATTAAAGTACAGGACAGACATACGGAGAAAGAGCCAGCTTGTGGTCGTAATGCTTTTTTTTTTTTTTTTCGGAGACTAGTCAAACATTTATTGGTGTTGCTCAGAGATTTCAAGTTATCCCTCCATCTCAAAAACTGTGAATTCCACAGTGAGTTTGTGTACAGGTAAATATATTCTTACATAGTTTCTATAAAACTTGATGTTACATATAAAACACAAGTTTTGGTACGTCAGATCTAGCTGAGAATGTTATTTTCAATTCTGAAACTCATACGTTCCCTCAGAAAAAATTTATCTGAAGCAAACTCAGTATTTGGGTCGTAATACTTTAAGCGATCTTTCTCGAGGCATGAGTCACAGGACTGTGTGAATACACAAACTGTGTGCTTGTTAAAATACAGCTTCCTGGGTCTTTCCCTGCCCTAATAAACCAAAATCTAGGACTTGGGATTTTATTTTAAATAGTCACCCTACCAGAATTTGATACACTCTAAAGTTTGAGAACCACCAACTAACAACTTCATGGAACTCCTAGTTTCTTCTTGTAAGCAACTTAATATCCCAGTGAGCACAAGAGTTAAATACAAACTAAATACTAGCACAAGCTAAATACTAACTGCTTCTCTCCTCTCTTAACTGTGATAACCTCTGCTTCCTAGATGTTTTCTTTCATGCAGTTCTCTTTCTCCTTCTCTTGGCTTCTTTAAACCATCTTCATAGCTCTTGCTAGTCTTCCCTATAAACATATTACCTCCTCCATAAGTTTTTAAGCCCCCCTTTTTGGTTCATTTGTCTTCCCAGACGAAGAAAAAAAAAACAAGTCTTTATTTCTTCTTGTCCTTGCCTCATGGCAAAAGTTAAGGGCAGTTCTGGAATCACCTAGAACTGAGAACATTTCTGTCTATACTGATATTAAAAAGGGTGAGTCTCTAAGTCCAGATCCCTGAGTCTCTCAATTATCCACATATGACCTGAGCTCAGTCACTGCATTTATTTATGTTTAATTAATTTTTCATTGGAATATAGTTGATTTACAATGTTGTGTTAGTTTCAGGTGTACAAAAAGGTGAATCAGTTATACGTATACATACATCCATTCTTTTTTAGATTCTTTTCCCATATAGGTCATTATAGAGTATTGAGTAGAGTTCCCTGTGCTATACAGGAGGTGCTTATTAGTTATCTATTTTTTATCAAGTAGTATGTATATGTCAATCCCAATCTCCCAATTCATCCCTCCCCCTCCCCCGTTGCTGCACTTAAACCACCTTGTCATCACCTGTGTCATCTTTCACCTTCCAGCAGCCACCTGAAGGGTAGCGAAAAGGCGTAGGAGTCCCCTGGGGATTTGTAAAAATAGACATTCCAGTAACCACACAGCTACTGACCAGTAAATGTGAGGCGGACCCAGGGATCTGTCTTTTTATCAAGTGCACCTCCCACCCCAGGTGATTCTGGGGGTCCTGAGCCCACCTTTGAGAGAACTTTCCTAGAGACATTTAATTCCTGTAGTCAAGGACAGCTTTGCAGTTCTTACCAGACGTAGCACCGGGAAAAGAGAAGCTCTTCACAGACCAGAATGCATGATATCTATATCATAAAAGCATGCTTTGTCATTCAGTGAAGGCGAAAGGGACATTGGCTTTTAAGTAAAATGGCAAGAAATTGGCAGATTTATTGTCTGCCCTGAGATTTAAATGGAAATGTTTTAAAAAAGTGGTTATAGTCATTCTTCGGAGGGATTTTAATAAGAAAAGCTGTATTTATTATCTTAGTAAATCGGTCAGTTTCCACACACCCAGGGTCCTCCAGAATCTGCCCTCCCCTGGGGGCGTTAAACTACTTCCGCACCCCGTTCTCCTGGGCCCAGGAGTGCCGCCGTGTGTGTGTCTGCCAGGCGCTCGCGGCGTTTGGGGTCCTCACCCGGATGAGGTGTGTTTGCAGGTCTTGGGGGAGGCGGGGAGACCTGATGTGGCCCCAGCGGCACCCAGATTCTGTATTTCAGGCCTGTCCCCAGCCCAGAGGTTAGCCTGGGTGTCACCATGCTGTCGTCGTGCTGCAGGCCCCCTCCTTGGGGTGCAGGCGTGAACCGTGGATGTCAGCATGAGCCAGACTCCCGGGCACCTGGGAAATTCTGGAACAGACCCAGGCTGTCAGCTCTGGGACAAGAGCACAAACAGCTTGACGTGGACACATTCTGGCTGCCAAACTGCCATCCCGGCCTCTCCCAAAGCACTGCTTTGTCGCAGCAGTTCAACCCCACCAATGTCTGTGTCCCTCCGGCCACGTGGCCACGAGGCCTTTGGAAGCGTGTGGTGTCCAGTGGATGGAGATCAGGTGAGTGTGGCACACCCAGGTTTGGACCCGTTTTCCACTGGTGCATTCAGTGATTCAGAATAAATATTTCTGCTTGCTCAGATAATTGTGAAAAACACATGAACATTTTTGAGGAGAATTAATGTAACTTGAAAAATCTCCCACCACAAGATCTCTCAAAATGCCAGCACACAGCCTAGTGGGGAGGGTGGCATCTGACGAGGCCGCGAGGTGGGCGCACAGACATTCGCTGTGTTAGTCCCTGTTCTTTTCAGTATGCTTAAACTATTTCAGAATAAATAAACAAAAGTCACGCTGTGATAGCCTTTTCAGACTCATAAAGTGAAAGCCACCTTACCACCTCATCCACATTAGAATTATCAAAGGAGAAAGAAAGAAAAGGAAGGAAGGAAGGGAGAGAGAGAGAGAAAGAGAGAAAAGAAAGAAAGGGAAGAAAATAACAAGTGTTGGCAAAGATGTGGAGAAACTGGAGCCCTTGTGCACTGCCAGTGGGAATGTAAAAGGGCGCAGCTGTTATGAATAAGAGTATGACAGTGCCTCAGAAAGTTAAAAATAGAATTACCATATGATCCAGCAATTCCATTTCTAGATATGTACCCAAAAGAATTGAAAGAAGGGTCTTGAAGAGATATCTGTACACCCACATTCATAGCAGTACTATTTGCAACAGCTGAAAGGTGGAAGCAACCCAAGTGTCCACTGATGGATGATGGATAAACAAAATGTGGTCTGCACATACAGTGGAATACTATTCAGCCATAAAAAGGAAGGCGGTTCAGTCACATACTACAATGTGGATAAGATTGAAAAGATTATGCTAAGAGGAATAAGCCAGTCACAAAATGGCAAAGACTGCATCATTCCACTTACATGAGGTACTTAGAGTAATCAAACTCATAGAAACAGAAAGTGGGATGGTACTTGCCAGGGGCTGAGGGGAGGGGAAGATAGGCAGTTGTTGTTTAATGGGTACAGGGTTTCAATTTTACAAGACAGAGAGTTCTGGACATTGTGCAACAATGTGAATGTACTTAACACTACTGAACTCTACACTTAAAATGGTTAAGATGGTAAACTTTATGTGTGTTTCATCACAATTAAAATTTTTAAATTTATCGAAGTATTGTTGATTTACAATGTTGTGTTAATTTCTGCTGTACAGCAAAGTGACTCAGTTATACACATATATACATTCTTTTTCGTATTCTTTTCCATTATGGTTTATCACAGGATATTGAATATAGTTCCCTGTGCTCTGCAGTAGGACCTTGTTGTTTATCCATCCTGTATACAATAGTTTGCACCCACTAACCCCAAACTCCCACTTCTTCCCTCCCCCACCCCTCCTCCCCCTTGGCAACCACAAGTTTGTTCTCTATGTCTGTATCACAATTAAAATTTTTAAAAAAATTTAAAATCCACCTTGGATAGTCAATAAAACTATACTGGGTATTGCCTCTATCCACAAACTCCTGTCCTCTGGGGATGCAAAGCTCAAAACAGAGAACCTGAAACACCTCCCTTTCCCTGCATGAAAATGTGGCTTCCCAGGTTAACCGTCCCACCTATCCTGTCCCAGAAGAGTCTTCCCGTCCCAGAGAAGTGCTTCGATTGGTTGAGTTGTAAAAATTCTCATTTCTGCCTTTGAGATGGGTCTTGTCTGGTGTTAACAGACCCATAACACTGCATCTCTCAGACGCCCTTTAGCTCAACCACGTTCTTGTGACAAGAACCCAGAAGATGTCGAGGCTAGATCTAGCTCTTTCTCGCAGCAGAAGTGTAACACAATGACTCTGCCTGCCACTAAGAACCTGTTCAGCTGTTCACGTCCCAGCTCAGCCTGGGTGGAGTTCCTTATCTCCCAGCTTTCACCATCGACATCACTGTATCCGGCCATGCCTGGTTTTATGCTTTTGTTCAGTGACTTTTCATTGTGAACCTGCTGTGTGCCAGGCACTAGGCTGAGCCTGGAAACACAAGAAAGAAAAAAAGAGATGCAGCCCATGCCCTCCTAGAGCTTATAGTCTTGGGGAGGATATAGACATGAAACAAATTAATATAGAATTTAAAATTATGATTAGAGCTGTAAAGAAGAGCAGTGTTACAACTGAAAATCACCAGGAGGTGATTTGGATAGGTGGAAGGGACATGGTTTTTCCTACATGAAACTTTGGCCCCCAGGTTAACTTTCCCTGCTGTGCTGCCCCTATGTAGGCTCTGAGTCGGAGAAGGGCCTTGGGGTGAAGTGGTGTTCTAACTGACCAGTCCTGGGCGAGCAGACGCTAACCAGCAAGAGATGGGGAAGAGAAGAGCATTACCTGCAGAGGCAGCACCAGGGCGCACGCCCCGCGGAGGAGGGAGCTCGGTGGAAAGCCGGTGTGGCTGGACCACAGACCGAGGTGCGCTATGTGTGGTCAGTTCGTGCCGGGCCTTGGAGACCATGCAAAGAACTCTGGATTCTGTCCCCCGTGTAAGGGGGTGCCTTTCAGGGTTTAAGCAAGAGCGTGCCATGGTCAGATTTAAATTTTAAGAGGTCACTCAGGTTGTCTCGTGTGGAATGGATTGATGGTGGTGGGAGAGGAAGCAAAGGAGGAAGCAGGGAGTCTAGTTAGGAGGCCACTGCAGCAGTCCAAGCACAGACGGAAACGGTGCCGGCAGAGTCGAGGCGAAGTGGAGGTAGAATCAACAGGCTTCCTGGTGGAAACGTGCCGAAAGCGTGAGGGAGAAGGAGCTGTCCAGGCCCCAGCAGGAGTAACGGGGTGGCCAGAGGAGGCATTAATAGCTCTCATACATGGACCGTTCACACCAAGCTTTGTGCTAACACCTTACGCTACCCACTTAATCCTCCCAGTAATCCCGTGGGGTGGGTGCTTACGAATGAGAAATTAAATAACTATCCTGAGGTCACATGGCTAGTAAGTGGTCAGGAAATTCAGAACCTAGTCTGCTGACTCCAGGACATAAAGTTTATCGGAAGACTAGAAGAAAGTCAAACTGGGGAGAAAAGAGCCAGAGCTCAGTTGTGACTCGCCCAACGACCGCTTCCTCCTGGCTCAGAGATTCCGGGGAGATGCCTGCAACAGCAGCAGAGTCTATGCATCTTCCTGAATCCCAGCATGAAATCAGAGAAAGCAACTAGACTGGAGAAGCAACCACCTCCAGGGACCACAGTTACAACAAAACCAGGTGCAAGATGTCGCTCAAACTCAAGCGGGTAGAGCCAAACCACCAAAAGAAACAGGACCTGCATGGAGAGAGGAGGGGGGCTCTCGGGGCACCTGACCAACTTACATACGGAGAGGAGAACCTCAACGTCGCCAGCAGGTGGCCGGCAGGAAGCGTGGTGGGCGACCCGAGAACAGCAGCGGAAAATGAGGTTTTCCCCAACCTCAGTACATACCAGGGCCCCACCCCTCAGGAGGAGCCTGGCAGTGGAGTCACACTTGAGCAAAACAGGGACAACAGAAATGGAAAGAGAAGGTCCAGACAGAAGTGGGGGAAAGGACAGAGTCGGTAGTGTTGATACCATGTGCAAGAAGTAAGAGGAGCTCTGGGAAGTCAGAGCTGCTTTGACCAGGCCTCCTCCTAGCCGAGCAGGAAATCTGATTTCACATGAAAATGGTCAGTAGAAAATACCAAATACAAGTCCCTACAAAGTTACCCTAGAAAAAAACAAGGGCATCAGAGAAAGCTGTATTCACAGAACAGATCAAAAAGGAAGCTTCCATTTCAAAGCAATCTAAAAAAGTTTTTAATACAGTGATACAAAACGTGAAAGAATGCAAAGTAAAATGGAAAAACTCAGAAGTAACAAAACAGGAAATAATTAGAAATAAAAGAAGTCATTTCAGAAATCAAGAACCAACCAAAAGGAACTTGAGAGTCAATAAAGAAAACAGATGATACTTTAAGAGAAAAAGAATGTGAGAAGGAAGAATTTTTTTATGCTTTAAGAAGAAAGGAATTGTGTGCTTTAGGAAAAAGAAGCAATGAAAGGAATGACTTTTGCAAAAGGGTTTGAGAGAAAATGAGAAATATTTTTAAAGAAGCAAAAGAGAGATACAACCTACAAATATTGAAAATCCCTGAAGAAGAAAAGTAAAGAAGGGAACAAAGCAAATATAAAAACTATCTTTTAAGAAAAATTTTCTGAAATAAAAAAATTTTTACACTACCTATTGACCGTCTGACGGAACTGACAAGGTTCTGTGTGTTGAGCTGGGTGCAGATAACGAAAGTGTTCGTCTTGCAATAGCTCATTAAGCCAGGGCGCTGTGACTTTTGCTTTTTATGGCTTTCTCTATGTTTTATTTTATAATAACAGAAAAAATTTTTTTAAAGGAACCTAGGAGTACCTCATCAGAGCCCTATGCCTCTGACAAGATAATTTCTTGTGATTTACGACCTTTCAATTTCCTTAGCTAAGCTTTTTACTAAGTGACATACGTATCCTCCACTGCATTAACATTTAAGAAGATTACACTCTGTTCACTCTAAGGTACCAACCAGCTCTGTAAAGGAGAGAAAGGTAACTTTCCATTTGGTCCTGCTGTCAGCTTGTGCATTTCATTTTCAGATGGTTTTGCTCTTCTGTGCCTCACGTGTCTGGAAACGTGCTGCTGAGACCTGGTTCTCGGCCCTCCCTCTGTCAACTCTGTCCAGGAGAACATGGCACTTTGTACATTGCCTTGTCTAGTGCTGGTAGAATGTTCTGCTGGAAAACACACGGAGATGATTGATTCTACTCAACCCTCTCTAATAGTCACTTACGAGGACTGAGCCCCGTAGAAGGATGAAAAAGTCACAGAACTCAGTGGAGCAAAGCTGGGGACTGGAACTTTGATTTTCGAATCCCCCGGTTCTGCCTTCTCTTCAAAAGCCTCTGTCTAGACTAGGACAGCTTTTGTTTTCACCTGCGCTCCCTGCTTCTCTGCTGCCCGCGCTTCTCACCTTTGCCGATAAGATTCACCCTCCTGCCAGGGACCCCTCGCCTTTGAGCCAGCGTTTTGATAACAATTTCAAGGGTGCATTCCACTGGCTTTCACAGCATTGAGAAGGGGAAAAACATCTATTTGGTGTGACCAACGATATCGCAGCGTTATTACTGAGAAACACGGCCACTGTAAGAGGGCACGAGTCACATGTAATAAGGACTCAGTGGACCCTTTGGAAGGGAAGTTCACGTCCCCGTGGGAATCCGGGAGAAACCTCAGCAGGTTAAGTGTGACATTTGGTGCCTCTGCCCCTCCGTGGCCATGGGCCCTTCGGCTGCCCCTGCCTCGGGGGTCCTGGGCTTCTGTGCCCCCTCCCTGTGCAGCTGCTGCCCCCAAGGGCCAGCTCCCCTCGACCACAGGGACATCCCCGCCCAGGGCTCCCTTCTGTTCCTCTAGTTAATCTGATGTCCTTTTACATTTTAAAAGCTGTTTTTCCCAGGATGTCATATCACGCGCCTGTTAGAAAATCTTGAAAAGTACAAAGAAAACCATCGCCCACTATGAATATCCGACTCTATTTTGCCTGTTGATCCTGACCTTGCTTTCCCTCCACTCTTTTCTCTTCTCCACCCTTCTGTCCTTTCCTTTTCTCATCTATTCCCTTCTCCCCCCCTCTCTACTCACACTCAAAGACACGTAAGATTTTCAAAAAATGCCGTTAAAGTTTACCTACTGTGACGTAATGATAAATACGTATTTGGTCTCTGCTCGCCCCCCTTTCCTGGCACACAGCTCCTGAAACCCTTGTGTCGAGTGTCTTTTGCATGCTAACCAGATGACCTGTGTCGGGGGGTCCCGGGGAGCCTCAGGATGGGGACTGGTTGCCAGGGGACCCGCCACGTGATTGGAGGGTTAGAACATCGAGCCCCGCACCTGCCCTCCAGGGAGGAGAGAGGGGCTGGAGGCGGAGTGAGTCAGCAGTGGCCACTGATGCAATCCGTCCTGCCTGGTAACGAGGCCGCCATACAGATCTGTAAAGCGTGGCGTTCAGAGAGCTTCCAGTTTGGTGGAGGTGCTGGGGGGTGGTGCACCCGGAGAGGGCCTGGGAGCTCTGCGTGCCCGTCC
Source organism: Balaenoptera ricei (assembly GCF_028023285.1). NCBI lineage: Eukaryota > Metazoa > Chordata > Mammalia > Artiodactyla > Balaenopteridae > Balaenoptera > Balaenoptera ricei. The sequence goes on along the minus strand of NC_082656.1, from coordinate 3,182,413 downwards.
CCTATACCTCGCCCTGTGTTCTCATCCATTTGGCCATTTCTGACTTCTTTATAAATAAACCGGGAATGTAGTGAGTGAACTGTGGTGCTGAGTTCTGTGAGCCCTTCTAGCCAATGACCAACCCTGAAGGGAGGGATTGTAGGAACCTCCCATTTATGGACAATTGGCCAGAAGCACAGGTGACAGCCTGGACTCAAGCCGGGGGTGGGGGTAGTCTTGTGGGATGGAGCCCTTAGCACAGTGGGATGGAGCCCTTAGCCCTTAGTAGCCCTGTGCTAACTCCAGATGGATAGTGTCAGGATTAAATTGAATTTTAGACACCCAGTTGGTGCTGGAGAATTGGTCAGCATGGGGAAAAGCCCGATACATTTGGTGGCCAGAAGTGAAGAAGTGTCATGATAGTAGTAGAGGGCAAAGGAGGAAACTGAGTTTTTTCTTACACACACCACTTCATCACACAGATGTGCCATGAGCATTCTCTACTTTTGGATAAGAAGTTTATTCTCAATTTGAGAACACCTGCTGGACTTGATTTTTTTTTCATGTTTTAATGCTAACCTACATGGTTTATTATTTGCCATCAAATTTAATATTTTTTGTTCCTTTAACCCTGTTTAATACTGCTATGTATTCAGTTACTCTATATTTTTATTGTGGTAAAAACACATATAACCTAAAATTTACTGTTTTAACAATTTTTAAGTGTGCAGTACAGCAGTGTTAGCTGTATGCACGTTGTTACACTGCAGATCTCCAGAACTTTCCTTCCTATAAAAGGGAAACTCTACACCCACTGAAAACCCACCCGTTTTCCCCTCCCTCCCCAGCCCCTGGTAACCACAGTCTACTGGTTGTTTCTATGAGTTTGACTTCTTTCAGTACTACTTCATAGAAGTGGAATCATACGTGTTTGTCTTTTTGTGGCTGGCTTACTTCATCTCGTGCGTCCTCAGGGTACATCCACATGGTGGCGTATGACAAGATTTTCTTCTTTTTTAAGGCTCAATAATATTCCACTGTATGGCTATGCCCCATGTTGTTTATCCATTCACCTGTCGATGGACATTTAGGTTGCTTCCACCTCTTGGCTACTGTGGACAAAGCTGCATCGTACATGGGAGTGGACATATCTTATCTCTGTGAGAGCTGGTTGTTATTCTTTTGTATATATACCCAGACTGGCAATGCTAGAGTGTATGGTACTTCCATTTTTTAATTTTTTGATGAATCTCCACTGTTTTTCATAGTGGCTGCACCATTTTACATTCTCACGAAGAGTGCACAAGGTCTCCCTTTTCTCCACATCTTCACCAACACTTGTTATTTCTTGTCCTTTTGATAACAGCCATTCTAACAGGTGTAAGGTGATATCTCATTGTGGTTTTGATGTGCATTGCCCTGATGATTAGTGATTTTGAGCATCTTTTAGTATGCTTTTTGGCTTTTGTTTATCTTCTTTGGAGAAAGATCTATTTAAGTCCTTTGCCCATTTTTTAATCGGGTTATTTGTCTTTTTATGGTTGAGTTATAGGAGTTCTTTATATGTTCTAGATATTAATCCCTTATCAGATACACAGTTTGCAAATGTTTTCTCCCTCGATAGGCTGCCTTTTCACTCTATTCATTGTTTCCTTTGCTGCACAGGTTTTTTTCTCAGCTTTATTTAGATGCAGTTGATGTATAACGTTTCTTAAGTTTAAGGTATACAGCATGATGTTTTAACATACGTATACATTGTTAAATGGTTACCACAATAAGATTAGTTAACAGATAATTGCCATTTTGTGGTGTGAGGTGATAATTTTTTTTTTTTTTAAATGGGAATGACTAGAAGCATTTGTTTTATTAATTTATTTATTTTTATGGCTGTGTTGGGTCTTCGTTTCTGTGTGAGGGCTTTCTCTAGTTGCAGCAAGCGGGGGCCACTCTTCATCGCGGTGCGCAGGCCTCTCACTATCGTGGCCTCTCTTGTGGAGCACAGGCTTCAGATGCGCAGGCTCAATAATTGTGGCTCACGGGCCCAGCTGCTCCGCGGCATGTGGGATCTTCCCAGACCAGGGCTCGAACCCGTGTCCCCTGCATTGGCAGGCAGATTCTCAACCACTGCGCCACCAGGGAAGCCTGAGGTGATAATTTTTAAAACCTACTCTCTTAGCAAATTTCAAGTATACAGTACAGTGTTTTAACTGTAGTCACCATGCTGTCCATTACTTATTCATCTTAGAACTGGAATTTTGTACCCTTTGACCACCTTCACCCATTTCCCCCATTAGTATCAGCATTATTGCTTTAAATATACTTTCTGTCCCTTTCTCTTTCTCTTTTCCTTCTGAGATTCCTGTAATGCATATTTTCTTTTGATGGTGTCCCATGAGTCCTGTAGGCTTTCTTTACGCGTTTTTCATTCTTTTTTCTTTTTGCTCCTCTGACTGCATAATTCCAAATTGTCTGCCTTCCAGATCACTGATTCTTCAGCTCAGTCAGGTCTGCTTTTGAAGCTCTCCATTGAATTCTTCAGTTCAGCCATTGTATTCTTCAGCTCTAGGATTTCTGTTTGTTTTTGATGTTTCTATTTCTCATTTTGTTCATGTATTGTTTTCCTAATTTCATGTAGTTGCCTGTGTGTTCTTATAGTTTGCTGAACTTCTTTAGGAGGATTTTTCTGAGTTCTTCATCAGAGAGTTCACAAATCTCCATTTCTTTAGTGTCAGTTATTGGAGCTTTACTAGTTTCCTTTGGTCGTGTCATGTTTACCTAATCCTTCGTGGTCCTTCATTCCTTGCATTGGTATCTGTGTATTTGAGTAAGTGGTTTCCTCTTCCAGACTTTACAGGTTTGTCCTATCACACATAGTACAAAACAGCCAGAGTACCAAAATATATTGAAACATATAGGTTATATATGTATACCTATATATAATTGTATATATGAGTAAATATATGCATATATTATATATGTAATATAAATATATATCCAACAAAATTGGTAGAAGGTGATATTTTCCAGTGGCAGGAAACATCCTTCTGAAGATAAACGTCAACTCAGTATCCCTCTCGTAATCTCTCCAGGCGGGGAAAGGACAGAGGTCTTTCCAGCCCCGTCGTGTTCTCTCCTTGAACTGGGGTTAGAGAGACTCCACCCACACACAGTCGAGGATGCAGGACAGTGTTGGCTGGGGCTCCCGGGAGAGGGCCAGCTGTGCACCCAACTGGAGCCCGCTGAAGCCGGGCTCTGTACCACAGGACTGAATGCCCTGGGCAGCTGTCACGCACACAAGCCCTGGTGCATGCTCAGGACGGTGGAAGCACACGCATTTTCTCCTCCCAGAATCAGCACTTACTACTGTCTCCCCTGTGTGTTCAGGTCGTCTGGCGCCCTGGACTACAGAAAAGTCTTTCTTTACTCCTTTTAGCCCATGCCTCCTCGCAGCGCCCGAATAAACGCAGGGGCTGTGTCTCCAACTTTGCATGAGAGGCTGCTCTGTGACGCACAGCTCAGAGACACGGGTTCGTCTGTTCTCCAGGTGGGATTCAGGTGTGGTGTCTGAGGGGCAGGGAGGAAGGATGGGGGAGGAATGAGATGAGGATTCCCTGTGGAGAAGCCCACACTCAGGCATATATCCCTTTACAGGGGATTTTCATCCTTTTTCATAGATGTAGCACTGCATCCAGAACTGCCGTTTCATCACTCTTGTGGGGGAAAAGAATAGCAAAGGTGGTCGTCCCCCTGTGCTGCTGCGGCACGCCCAGTATGTGACTTCTCCTGCTTATTAGCTGAGGAGGAGTTGCTGTAAGTAGGGCTGATTTCAGCACTTTTCAGTGATTACTTCATTTGTTCCCTGCAACCTTTCAAATTTCAACGGCCTTAAATAATCCTGCTACATTAAAAAACACACACCGGAAGTGGACCTCCCTCTCGGCTCAGCTCCGAGTCAGCAAGTCCTCTCCCTGATACTGATGTTTTTATCCTCCAACAGCAGGAACGCTTGCCGCCTTACTCACCAAAGCTCTTTAACAAACAATCTTCATTCTAGAGTCTTAACCAGATTTGATAGCATTGAATTTGATTAACTAATTGGATAGAATCTAAAAGTTGTTTGTCCAAAAAAAAGGGTATCCATAAACTTTTAAGCAATCTGTTACCTTACTTTACACTTACAGAAAGTTTTAAGGCATTTAAAAAATTGTGACACAGTTTTGGGGAACAAGTTTTATACTATGTTTATAGCACAGTTAAGCACAAGAGCAATAATAGTGGCCCTGTGGTAATCACTGGCCCTGGGGCCTCCCCAGGCCACCTCCACACTCAGCCAGAAGCCGGAGGGACAGGAGGAAAAGCTCCTCTCCTGGGTCGTGGGTCCTGTCCGAGCACAGACTAAGTGGGGCTCCGGGCATCTTGCTTTATGAAATGCACGATCACTTCTGGTGAATTGAATTGAAATTGAAATTAGCTGCTGAAGTCCAAATTAAGCCTGACCTGGGTGGGTCAACAACTTTATTGATCTCAACTGCATCTCAGCCACAGAAAGCTTTGCTGATAAAATCCGATGTTCCAGAAGAATCTTGACCCCCAGAAGCTCTTGCTTTGATGTGAATTTTCACCAGGACTTTAATGGTCTTTCCAAGAGGCAGTAAATGTAGACACAAAGAGCTGGGCTCCTCTAGGTGCTGGAAATGTCCCCACCTAGATCTCGGGACAGAGCTGTACTATAAAGATACGTTCTGTTTTTGTTTTTGTTTAATCTATACCCTCATTTAAAATATTTTATATAAGGTAGTCAACTTACCATTTCATTGTAAACACTTTATTATGCATCTTAAGAGATAAGGATCTAAAAGAAAATATGTAACCACAATGCTATTTGATTCTAAACAAAATTGACAATGAAAAATAAGTTGTATTTTACTGCTTGTCACTTATACTTCAGTTTATAAGGAGAGAGAGAGAAATGGACAGGGTCTGAAGTCGGGTCGGGGAGAAAGGAGGGGACAGAAAAGGACTGAGGGAACGGAGGGGGAGGAAGAGGAGGAGGAAGAGGGCTCTGCGTGTACAGCTGTGTGACCTTGACCCCTGAGCCTCCTTCCCTGTCTGTAAATGGGAGGCTGGTTCCTCCTGCTTAGGGTTCTTGGGGGAGTTTAAATGAGAGTGCAATAAAGCACTTGGCCCAGTACCAGCCATTTATCAAGGTAGTTATTATTATTATTATTATTAACCATAATTTATCCTTCATAGTTTTAGAAAAAAATTTTAAAGTTATGATAACCACCATTCTCCATTCATAGTCTCTTTGAGCCATATTTATAAAAACAAAAGGCTTTTGGTGATGTATCTGCTGGTGCTCAGGGAGAAGAAAGCAGACCATTGTCGGTGGCCTCGTGCCGGCCGCACACACAGGTCTATTGACCTTGCACAGCTGTACGGCTCGGCGCCTGGCACGGAGCTGGCCGCCGCGGTGGGACGCGTTGCCAGGCACTGTCCTGGGAGCCCAGCCCTTCGCTGCCGGTTCGCCCAGCAGCCGAGTGGACGGAGGGGTCCAGTCCCGTCACTAGTCCCTGGGCTCCGATGATGTGCTGAGTGTGAACAAATACTCAGGAAACCTTCTAACTCGTGTGATCAAGATCCAGACCCTAGAGCCACACTCGGCACATCTCCTGCTCACCGCTGCCGAGTTGTCGCTCCTTGGGCACCTTGCTCAGCCTCTTTGTGCCTCAGTTTTTACATCTTTAAAATAAAGATAATAATGGTACCTACCTCACAGATTATTACAAGAATTAGAAGAGTTCCTGATCCATAAAGTATTGGGCACCAGGTACTGTGTTTGCCATTACTGTTTTCTGTAGGCCAGGTGCTGTGGGTAATGGAAAGATACAAATGTTGTGCTTTTAACGGTTTATAAAGGAAATTACTTATCTGAGCAATATGTAACAAGTGTGAGGCTGTCCACCACATGCATAAATGCTGAGAAAATGCTGAGAAAATGCCAGTAAGGAACGGGCCCTGTGGGGCGAACAGTCTTGTTTTGTTGACCAGTATAAAGATTGAATGGGGCCTTTTTAAGAAAAGGGTGTTTGGTGTTTGACAAAAAGGATATGTTGATTTCACTTCATGTTAATTTAAAGGGACCCTGGTTCCATCAGCCTATAAAATGAAGGATGCAACCAGCTCAATTTTTTAAATAGTTCTGATTTGAAACTTCTGAGAACCGGCATAAATCCAGAAATCCTTACAACACTTTCCCTTAAGTATACATATTAAGGAAAAGTGTTTTATATACACATACATATGCGAGCATCTTTGTCTTTGTGGATAAGCGTCAGGCACAGAGACAATCGTTTCTTGGAAAGAAAAGGCTTCCTGTTCATCTACTCACGTTTTCACTCATGGTGACAGTGACAGGAGCGTGGGGAAGGCAAGTGAAGTATCAGGTAAAGGTGTGCAGTCCCTGAGCTAGGAGTCTAGATGGCAAGGAAAATTACCCAAGGCTCAGTAATAGACGACAGTATTCAGAAACCTAGAAAGCATTCAGAACTAGATTTTAATATATTAATTTACTAGTTAATTACTGTTTGTGAATATCCGTGGGCTTGCTGTGGCTGAAGTCCTCATCTCCTAGCCTGGCTCCCACCCACCTCTCCAGCTTCATCGTGTCCACTCCCTGCAATCCGCCCCGCTCACAACCCCTGTGCCGTACATACCCTGTCGGGCTTCAGCACAGAGTACTGTGTGTTCCTGTTTTCTAGAACCATGTGATCTCCGTGTCTCTCCCTCATGAACTCGTAGCATCATTTTCGAAGCTTCCTGCTTAGCAGCTCCTCTGCTCAGACTTGTTTGCTCCCAGGCAGGCGTCGCTGGTCCTCTGAACTCCCGCGAAACGTTATCCGTCCCTTCTTTACGGTACTAATTGGGCTCTCATGATATTTTTACATGTCAACTTCTGCTCAGTGACAGGAGGCATCCTGGGATCTCCAGCACCAAGCACAGTGTGAGGAAAATCAATATTTACGGAAACTCAGTCTTATGGAAACTCAATAAATAAATGTTGAGGGAATAGAAAGAGAAAAGGGGGGTATATGAAATGAGCTAAAATAAGCCTACAGAGAATGCGTTTTAGGATAGACATGGAAAGAACATGAAAGGTCTCTGCTATAGGCTGATCTTTCCCCCCAAAAAAATTCGTGTGCTGAAGTCCTTAACCCCCAGCACCTCAGAATCTGACTGTATTTGGAGATGGGGCCTTTGAAAAGATATTTAAGTTAAAATGAGGCCATTGGGAAGGGCCCTAACCCAAAACAATTGGTATCCTTACAAGAAGAGGAGATGAGGACAGACCCAGGTAGAGGGAAGACCATGTGAAGATGCAGAAAGTGGTGACTGTCTGCACCCCAAGGAGAGAGGCCTCGGAAGGAGCCAACCCTGATGACCCCTTGAGCTTGGACATCCAGGCTCCAGAACTGTGAGAAAATAGATTTCTGTTCTTTAAGCCACTGAGTATCTGCTTAATATTAATTAATAGGAATCTTCCCCATCTTTCATCTCTCATCTGTTAGAAACCGAGTTATCTTTTCTCTACCCTCAACTTTTCCTTGTATATGGAAATGTGAACTATTCCACCACTGGAGTTGGTGGGAATCATGACAGATTTTCCTCTCATGTCTGTTGAACAGTTGTTGAGTGGAGACCAGCCCTGCTGGTTCCCGCGTAGCCGTGGGTCAGCGGGCGGCGTGCACAGGACAATCCCCGCGTTGTGTCTCGCTGGGTCTAAGTCCCAACGATTCCACTGGCTGGCTTGGGCTCCAGAGCAAACCACAGACAAGTTCAAGGTGAGGGCCAGCTCCCCTCTACACATACCCCACGCTGCAGGTCTAAAGCCAAGAACCTGCTAAAAGAAACGGGAATAATAGGTAAGCTTGTAGAGAAACAGACAACAAAAGAAAAATCTTGTTCCTGAATTCACTCGAGATTCCAGATAAAGTGGATCAGGTGCATTTGAGCGAATGTGGGAACGCGAATTCGAAAGGTAACCATGTGCACACCTCTGCGGGCCTTTCTGAACATTTGAGGAATCGACTGATAGGATTTGAGTTGCATTTCCTCTCTGAAAGCTATATTTCTGGGAACCTTCAGATTAGGCACAAACACGAAGGGGAGATAAAGGCAGTAAAATAGTGGGGGAAGGAATGTGCACTTGCCAGAGCAGTGGAGGGAATGAAAAAAGCTTTTACAACTCTATCAGGGGAAGGAAATACTAGAAATTAAAGTAGATATATTAAGTGATGGAGAGAGTGAAATCCAAGATGATTACAAAATGGGTGGGTACTCAGATGCCCTTTTGAAGTCTCCCTTTCACGACAGAAAATTGTAAGGCCCTGGCTCTCTATTCAGTCCCAGTTACCTGGGTTTTGCTGGTGAAAATCTCCTATGTACACAGGAAACAGTGAAAGCTGTACCCAGAACGGGGAGCGTTCACAGTCAAATGCACTGCTGTGTAGTCCCAAGAAACCAGGAAAATGGTTTGCCAAACTTGAAAAAAACAAACAGAACGGAGGCCCTAGCGAGGAATAAAAACAGAAGCAAATGCACTAGCTTTTGATTTAAATAAGCTGGTTCTCTCAGACATTAAAACATTAAAAATGAGTGGTGTCTGCTCTGTGTTTATGGAAATTCACAGAGAAAAATCATCCCCTCTCACCAAAGGCACCTGAATGCTGACTTCAGCATTTTTATGTTTACGGATCTCTGAATGACTCATGGGAAATAGAAAAGCATGGCGGTCATTTCTATTACGGTCTCTTCCCTTTATTTTTAAAATTTTATTGAAGTTATATATGTCCACGGTAAAAAAAAAAAAAAAAAAAAATCAGGGAGTTGAGAAGGGGCAGCTTCTTGTAATCATGCTTGCTTTAGACCTTTTGGTGGTAATTCCCATGACTCTAAATAATACGCTGATATTGTTTGTTATCTGTACATTCATATGTGGATTTAGGGTGTCTCTTGAGCCTCTGGTAGGAAAGAAGTTCATTTGCGCTCTTCTTCTCCCAGTTTTAATGCTTACTATGTGTAGTTCTTCTATTGGTCACCTTCGCACCTTTGTGCCTAGGCTGAAACCTCTGTTTCTTGTTCCTCTAACACTGGACTTGACCCGTCAGTGTAAGATGTGGCCTTTTTATTGTCAGAGCTGAGGCCTCAGTCAACCCCTGGGACGCCTGGACTGTGCAGCGTGTCCCCCGGGGAGTCCACCTGGGCAGGACCTGCTGGAAGCAGGGACTTGCTCGTCTGTGCAGAATCGCTCGCCCTGAGAGAGGGGATTCTCCCTGGGCAGTGTCCTTAGCTTCTCTTTAGAAGAAGCCTCCGCTGCGGGGTGGAGTAAATGCGCTGGTTTCCATGGTGCCCGGGTTGGGGAGACGGCGCTGAGGTTTCCCCGGGACGACTTCCAGTTGGTTTCTGGTTTTCAGCACCTTCCCTTGTTCTTACTCTTTAAGCCCATTGGCCCCAAGCCCAGAGCTTCCCCGGGGTTTTGCCAGAAGGATTGCCCGCCTCCCTCCCTCCCACCCTGGTCCCTCCTGTGAGCTTCTGGACCGCAGCTCACTGCTCTCAGTTTTAACCATCAACACCCTTGCACTGACTCTGTCTTCTAGAAGGGTTTAAAATCTCTCTTCCACTGATGACAATCCCCACTCCAGTGTGTGTGTGTGTGTGAGTGTGTGTGTGTGTGTGTGTGTGTGTGTACACATGTCCTGAGTCAGCCATAAGGAATCAGAGTGAGAACTAATGGACACTTTAAAAAAAGAGCTCGTACCATACATACTCTTTTGGAGGCTCTTCTGCCCCCCTTAGCCATATGTTTTGAAGTATTTCCTACATCATTATTATTTTTCAATTTGCGCATAGTATTCCATTATATGGATAGACTGTAATTCACTTAACCAGCACCCCATTACTAGGCATTTAAGTTGATTGTAAATTTTGCTCTAGTAAAATCATCTGCAGTGAATATCTGTGATAGTGTCATCTGAGGCATCATTGACTATGTCCTTGGGAAACATTACGGGAAGTGAAATCACTGAGTCAAAGGGATTCTTTTCCCTTACAGGTTATTACAAGATATTGATTACAGTTCCCTGTGCTATACAGTAGGACCTTGTTGTTTATCTATTTTATATATGGTAGTTTGTATTTGCTAATCCCAAACTCCTAATTTATCCCTCCCCTCCTTTCCCCTTTGGTAACCATAAATTTGTTTTTTATGCCTGTGAGTCTGTTTCTGTTTTGTAAATAAGTTCATTGGTGTCATATTTTAGATTCCACATATGAGTGATATCATATGATATTTGGTCTTTCCCTTTCTGACTTACTTCACTTAGTATGATGATCTCTAGGTCCATCCATGTTGCTGCAAATGGCATTATTTCATTCTTTTTTATGTCTGAGTAATATTCCATTGTCTATATGTACCACATCTTCTTTGTCCATTTATCTGTCAGTGGACACTTAGGTTGCTTCCGTGTCTTGGCTATTGTATTGTAAATAGCGCTGCTGTGAACATTGTAGTGCATATATCTTCTCAAATTAGAGTTTTTGTCTTTTCTGGATATATACTCTGGAGTGGGATTGCTGAGATCATATGATAACTCTACTTTTAGTTTTTTAAGGAACCTCCGTAGTAGCTGCACCAATTTACATTCCCACCAACAGTGAGGAGGGTTCCCTTTTCTCCACACCCTCTCCAGCATTTATCATTTGTAGACTTTTTGATGATGGCCATTCTGACCAGTGTGAAGTGATACCTCATTGTAGTTTTGATTTCCATTTCTCTGATAATTAGCAATGTTGAGCATCTTTTCATGAAAGGGTTGCACATTTTTAAGGCTTTTGACACACATTGTCAAATTGCCTTACAGAAAGTTTATATAAGTTTCTCACTCCCATTCTAGGCCAGTACTAATTTTCTACCAACCCTGGATGTCATTACACTTTTAAACTTGCAAATTCGACAGGCAAAAACATCATATTATTTTAAGTTTGTGACTCTATTGTTAACTATTTAGTTCCAGCTATATGAGGAATCGTGGCACTTGGTTTCACCTTTACTGGCTGCCCACAGAGGAAGCGGGGAGCCCATAGAATCAGTACTGCCGTGTCCCCTGCCGCCTAAGCCTGCTCTCCCCGAGCCCTCAGCCCTCAGCCGGGGGAGCGCCGGTCAAGGGGCAGGAAAGAGGGGGGAAATGCTGGTGGATCAGACCTCATTCCCCCTCGTCCAGTGGATGCTACAAGGAATAAGGGAAGCGTGAGGACAGACCTGAGGAGTGGACTGCATTTTGGAGCCAGGATTGAGGGAACTAGGTCCACATTCACTGAATATTAAAATAAGTCCGTGGGTCACCCCGGACCCCTGAGCTCCTGAGCTGCGGAGGAGGCCAGGTGCTTCCCTTGAGTCTGCAGCCCTGAGCGCTCGTTACCCTGACCTAGGCCTCCACGTGGCTAGTCCCTAGCGGAAGGTAGGGGAGAGGCAGGGTTTGGGGGTGAATGGCCATTTATTATTTATTTATTAATAATTATTTATTATAATATCTATTATTTATTATGATGTTTTATTATCAGGCCTTTATTGAGCCCCTACCGTGGTAGATCCTAGGGACACAGAAACAAAGTAAATACATCCTTGCTGACAAGGTGCCTGAAAACGATTTAGGGAATAAGTATTTAGCCTATGATAATGGAGTGATAATTTTATAGCCCATAAAGCAGAGTACACAGAGGCGGGGCACATCTTTCCAGTCAATAACCAAATTCAGATAAGGGTGTGAGGAATCGGGTGAGCTGACACCAAGGCTTTTGGACCGCTGATAAAGACTGAAATATGTTGTGTTATCTGTGAGTATAACATTCTTGCCTCCTTCTTTATTCATAAAAATAAAAAAAGAGACTAGGGAAAAAATATTTCTAATTCCAAGAAAATGAACTGTAACATCTTCCATCCATTCCACCTCTACTGCCAGTATCTTAATTCAGATGCTCGTGATTTTCTCTCTCTAACATGGATCCTGGAATCCACCCTTACATGGGGGCTTTTGTTGACTCCATATATTTTTTAAATTGAAGTATAGTTGATTTATAATGTTTTGTTAGTTTCGGTTATACAGCAAAGTGATTCAGTTATATACATATATGTATATTCTTTTTCAGATTCTTTTCCATTATAGGTTATTACAAGATATTGAATATAGTTCCCTGTGGACTCCATATTTTTATGTAAACTAATTTATCATTTTTTTCCTCTATTGTTTGTGCTTTGTCTTATTCGAGAAACTCTTTCCTCTACCCCAGTGTCATATATATTCTACTTTCAGTTTTGTACATTTAGTTATGTCTTCATTTGGCTAGAATTATTTTTATAATATGAGATATGGATACAATTTCCCGTGTATGATGGCTATTTGTCCCAGAATCACGTGTTGAATGGTCCATTATTTCTACCAAGTTCTAGCGCCACCTTGTCATGTACTAATTTATCATGTGTATGTGGGTCCATCCTTTTGGATTCTCCATCTGTTCCATTGGTGTAATTGTCTCTGTTTCTGTTATCATACTGTTTTAATTACTATAGCCTTATTATACGTCTTCATTTCAAATAAGTCATGCTTGCTTCTTTTTCAAGATTATCTTTGATCCTTTACTTTCTATATGAATTTTAAGAACAGCTTGTCAACTTCCTGAAAATACCCTGCTGGTCTTTTGATTGAAATTGCACTGATAATTTAGATTATTTGGGAGAAAACTGCCATCTGTATGATACTGAATCTTCCCATCCGGAAATATTATAAATCTCACCATTTTGAAAATATCTTCTTTAATTTCATTTAGTAAAGTTTTATCATTTTCTTTTTTTTTTTTTTTTTTTTTTATGGCTCTTTTCAGTTTATTGCATGAAGGAGTTACACTAGTCCAAGTTAAAAGCAGACCCCAAATGGTTACATTACACAAACTGTGAGGTTTTTAAACTTGTGACAAGGGACAGAAGGAAAATTCTACTCATTGCAAGGAAATCCTCACTTAAGCTTCAGTGAGCCAGGAGCACTTAAAACCCATGAACCTTCAGCTGATCGTCCTTAGCCAGTCCAATCTCTACGAGGAACTGGCATATGTTCTTGCGCTGGTCACCCTGTAGCTGAATTACGTCTCCATATTCTGGATGCTCAATTACAGTTCCATTGCAGGCAAATTTCTTCTTAAACGCCTTCACTAGTTTCTTTTTATCGTAATCATCAGCGATCCCTTGGACAGTAGTAAGGGTCTTCCTGCCGTTCCTCTGTTGAATTCTTATATGGATATAATCCTCAGTGCCAGCAGGAAGCAGATCATCACCCTTACTTGCATCAGCAAAGGGGTCGAAAGAGTGGAGGTTCTGGATAGCGGACATACGATACGATTCCTTTTCCTCGGTGGAAACGGCCTGCGGAAGGCGGCGGCTGGAGAAGGCAGGCGGGGGGGACGGAGCGTCGGGAAGCGAGGGGGCTCAAGGGGGAGGCTGCTGAGTCCTCGGCGGCGGCTCAGTGACTGGGCAGTTTTATCATTTTCTATACAAATATTTCATATATCTTTTCTTAGAATTATTTCTAGGAACCCATAAATTTTTGTTATTGTGAATGGGATTTCTTAGTGACCTATGCTAATTGTTTTTTTTAATATAAATTTATTTATTTATTTATGGTTGTGTTGCGTTTTCGTTGCTGCGCATGGGCTTTAGTTGCGTGAGTGGGGGCTACTCTCCGTTGTGGTGCTTGGGCTTCTCATTGTGATGGCTTTTCTTGTTGTGGGGCACAGGCTCTAGGCACGTGGGCTTCAGTAGTTGTGGCACACGGGCTCAGTAGTTGTGGTGCACGGGCTTAGCTGCTCCGCGGCATGTGGGATCTTCCCGGACCAGGGATCGAACCCGTGCCCCGTGTTGGCAGGCGGATTCCTAACCACTGCGCCACCAGGGAGGTCCCATATGCTAATTGTTTGTTGTTGGTATATGGAAATGCTATGGTTTTCATGAATTGATTTTGCAGCCAGCAACCTTGCAGAACCCTCTTCTAGGTTTAATAGTTTATAAATACCAGGGTTTTTTGGGAATTTTTAATTTAGACTCTCATTCTCTGTGGTTAATGACAGCTTTTTCTTTCTTTTCAATCCTTACATTTCTTTTTTCTCTTGTCTTATGGCTAGACCACTAGTGTAATTTTTAATAGAATCAGCAATAGCAGATCTCTGCTCTTTATATTTTTTGAAGCGAAAGCTCCTAATATTTTACCTTTAAAGACAATATTTGCACTAGATTTTTGAAAGATGCCCTATATAAAATTAATAAATATTTCTTGAGTTCCTAGTTCACTAACAGTAAACTAGGAACATTTCACTATCTGTGGTGAAATAGTTATTGAACTGAATCAAATACTTTTGCTGCGTCTAATGAACCAAGCTTTTTGTTTTTCCTTTTATCTCTTAATGGGGTGAATTACACATAAATTTTCTAATGTGGAGCCATTATTGCAATTCCTACTCGGTCGCGATAGCTTTTTTAAAAATACCTTTTTGGAATTTGCCTGGTAGTATCTTATTTTGGTGATTTTGCCCCCACGTTCATGATCCAGAGTGGCTTGTAGCTTTGTCATTTACACTGTCCCCGCTTGAAGTTGCTGTGATGATTGTACTCGGCTCGTCCAGTTAGTGGGGGGGCATTCTCATCTCTTCCGTTCTCTGGGTCCATCTGAACGACTTAAGGATCGCTGTCCTCGAGGACTTGCGAAGTGCTGGTTCCTGGTCTCCTCTCCTGTCATTCATGGCAGCAGCATTCATGTGGCCGCCTCCACTTGTCTCCTGGGCCCCCACAAGGCGCTCATTTGGGACAGAAGCACCCCTGCCCACCACGCCTTCCTGCAGACCAGGACTACGTTCGTGGCAGGACGCTGGTGAGGACGGCTGTCTCTCCTCTGGCCTTGCAGACAAAGCCAAGTGGTGTGGCCTAAAAGTCTTCTCGCTCCCTGAACTTGCCGGGTCAGTTCTCTGCTCTGAGCTGCTTGCCCCACGGCGCTTTATCCCTCTGCCCTGCTCACCACGATGCATCATAACTAAAGGTGCACGTTCTGTCTCCAACCAGAACACGAGCTCCAGGACGCTGAGCCTTGTTCTTCATTGCAATTTCCACGCCGAGTGTGGCACCAGCCACGGAAACAGGCAGGCACTGTTTGTTGAATAAATGAACGGAATGTTCTGATCTGTTAAATACAGACAGCTCGTTACAGATCTGATGTGCGATTTGTTATCCTAGCAGTTTCTAACCAGACATTCTGATGCCACCTGGACGTATACTAATTGATCATAGGAGCAAGGGTCCGGCTTAGAGTTGCTATTTATTCCACTGGTGTAATTGTCTCTGTCCCTGTCACCACGCTGTTTAAATTACTACAGCCCTCGCTAAGTCTCGGTCCTGCGCTGCGTTTTCTGTCTTGGTCCACAGTCTCCCCTGGCTCCTGGCCTCCGTGGACGGGGCCTCAGCCTCCCTCTGCAGGGTCCTCAGTACCTAGCTGTGGTATATGATCTCGGCTGCTCTTGCTGCAAATTCTTACCCGTGCATTTACCCTCCTGTGCTCTTTCTCCTGCTGTGTCGGCCAAGACCTCCTCTGTATGGTTCAGATGGCCTTGCACGCTTTCTAGAATTGTTCTATAGTTCGTCCTCACAGACTCCACTCAGCAGGAGGGGCTCCTTACTGTGATGACCTCCAGTCGAGGAAGCCTGACTTCCTGGAAGCTGGGGTGCCTGGGGCAGCATCCCCCGGGCAGCCGGGTGGACGCCGTCTCCGGGGCACTTCCTGGTCCTCTTCCCTCACGTGTTCCTGGAACATTCTGAAGAGGCGATCTGGACCACGTCCACTCTAAGTTTTAGTTTTGTAGCTAAACCACTTCGTGCGCATACCGAGACGTTCTTACTTCAGTTATTTAATATTTTAGGCAAAAGTTGTTTTCGTTCGAACCATTGTTAGTGGTGACATCAATTCTTTTTTGAACTGGTGGTTTAATAAGTTACTTCTGTAAAGCAGCTGGGTTACCTTTTTAAATGAGACAAGGAAATCATACAAGTTATAGAAACACCCACTCAAGCGAGGAGGAGGTCCTGTCAGTTTGCAGAGTATTCTCTGGGGTTATGGGTTTTCCGTTTCGTACAGATCGCTTGAGTCATGCAAAGGTTGCCTACAAGTCTGGATGTGGAAGAGAAATTTCACTTCTCTTTCGTGCTTCTCTGAGCAGCGCACAGGTCAGCCGCAGCCTGATGGACAAATGTTGACCTCGGTCAGGTTTCTAAGTCAGGTGGGCAGCGAGGCTGGACAGGGGCTCCCCAGAAACAGCTTCTGGAGAGGCTGGAAGTCAGTTCCTTGAAGGTCGACAAGGGAAGGATTGTTGTTCCTCTTGCTGGGGGTCTGTCAGATCTGATTGTGTGTTTCCTCATTGTTTCCCGAGTGTTAGAACTGCCTGGAAACCAGTACATGAGGATGTGGAAGCCAGCTCAGTGTGTGTCTGTGTGTGTGTGTGTGTGTGTGTGTGTGTGTGTGTGTGTGTGTGAGACGTCACAGACGCGAGGCCATGGCCCTCCCCGGCTCACCAGCCCTCTGACTTTAAGAGCACTGCTGCCTCAGTCATGTTTCATTTTTTCTGAATTCAGATGGTTTCTTCCAGTTTTTTGCTTTTGGAAGCAACTTGAGGCCAGTCCAACTCGTCCGTCTCGCTTTGCTTTTGAAGCCTCCCAACCCCAGCCCAGGATGGGTCTGGAGTCTGGCTGAGGAGTTTCCAGAAACGTTCTCTCGGGGGAGGAGACAAGGTAGGATCACGGGAAAGGAAGGGACCCTGCAGGTCCTCAGGTCTGCCCTTTCGAGACGGTGGAAATAAATAAATACTTCTTAAAGGACATTTGAGTTCTCTCCTCATCAGGAAGGGACCCTGGAGGAGCTGACCTCAAGCATCAGCTGTGTTTACCAGGAGCCTCCCAGCGTGGCGGTTACCGTTACCGCTCACTTCGTAACAAGTTACCCCCAGCTTAGCGCTTGTGACAGTAATAACCCAGTGTCTGGGGGTCAGGAGCTGAGGAGCAGCCCGCCTGGGTGGTTCCAACGCCGGGTCCCCTGACGTCAGAGGTCGGCTCAGGCTGCCCCACTGTGAGGGCTGGACCGCGGCTGGGAGAGCTGCATTGAAGATGCTCATGCACTCACCTTGCAGGCGGGTGCTGGTTCTCGGCAGGGGGCTCCAGTGCCTCATGTCACGGCCTCTCCAAGCAGTGGTCTGGGTGTTCCCACGTCACTGGTGGGTGTCCCCCAGAGAGAGTGATCCAGGCCAGCGCTGTGTCTGTCTGTCACGACCTTGTCTCAGAAGTCACGCCCCCCCCCCCCCCCCGTTTCTGCAGGGCCGTGCTGGTGGCACAGGCCGGCGTGTCCCCCATGAGGGCAGCACACGGGGCGGCAGTGGGGGGACATCGTGGAGGCTGGCTGCCACCATCAGGCCCCGGGCACACGCGCCACGCCGCGTGCCCGGATCAGCACCGGATCTTCGTGAGCATCTTCACGACGGCTCTGCTGGTGGTCAGTGTCTCCCCATCGTACGGATGAAGACATGTGAAGCGTCTCAGTGAGAGGGAGCCGCTGGCCTGCTACCTTGTAGACGGAAGGGGTGAAGGTGGGATTCCCAGCGAGGCCCGGCCGTCCCTGAAGCCGGGGGAGCTCAGCACTGTGCTCGGCTTTAATTCCTACCGGACGGCGCCGGACTCTTCGTGCAGTGGCGCAGCAGTACCTGCGCTGCAGACTGAACTGGGAGATGAATGCAGATTTACTGACCGAGGGAGTCCTCCACCGATGCACGGGGACCCCTGGCCGGCTGCGCGAGGAGTGAGCAGATGCCACCGCTGGGGGGTCTGGGCTTTCTTCTTCCTCCCGCTGCTTTACTGCAGCTCCCTCTGTCCTTGCTGGTCCATCCAGACTGCCTCGTCTCTGGACCCTTAACGCCCTGGGATCATTCCCAACCTTGCCTGCAGCTTCTCACAGTCTCAACAATAAAATACTGTGTCAAATATATTTCCTCGTCTTCAGGGATCACCTTATTGGATTAATCACTGCGTAGATCTGAACAAATTATGGGACTTTCAGAGGTGTGTTCATTTTCCGGTTCTCGAGAACTGTCTGCAGCGTGTGATTTTTCTCTGAGCTTTGTTGCCTCAGGAGCAAGCTCCCTGAAACGGTCCTTAAATTCCTTTTAAAAAATGAGAAAAGGGCTTCCCTGGTGGCGCAGTGGTTGAGAATCCGCCTGCCAATGCAGGGGACACGGGTTCGAGCCCTGGTCTGGGAAGATCCCACATGCTGCGGAGCAACTAGGCCCGTGAGCCACAACTACTGAGCCTGTGCGTCTGGAGCCGGTGCTCCGCAACAAGAGAGGCTGCGATAGTGAGAGGCCTGCGCACCGCGATGAAGAGTGGCCCCCACTTGCCACAACTAGAGAAAGCCCTCACACAGAAATGAAAGACCCAACACAGCTAAAAATAAATAAATAAATAAAAATAAATTTTAAAAAAAATGAGAAAAGAGCAAGGAAACCATCCCAGACCCATGATGGCACCAGGGCTTCAGCAGCCCCTAGTTTGCTCTGTACTTCATTCATTCGTGTTTGGGCTACAGAGATACAGCTTGGAGCTGGAGGGTCTTTATGTGAAGAAACGATTTTTGTTCACATTCTTTAAAAGTACTAGTAATGCATATTTTGTTCTGCTTCAACATTATAATTGTGGTCCTTAAAAACCCCACCGTATCAAACTCACGTGGTAAAATTTACCCTTTCATTTGCCAAAAGGGGACTTAGAAGGACTTGAATAATGTTAGTGGCCGTAAAGGAGCTGCAGTAGTAACCTATGTTGATGGCTATTCGGTTGATTTGTTACACCAACTACAGCTCATAAATTGGTTGGTAAAAACTCTGAAAGAGAGAACGAAAGTCCTGACGTCGTGAGGCGGTCCTGCAGAGCACACGAATCCAGGTAGAGCCCACCAGGAACCGGGAGGCAGGTCTGAGCCAGGCTGCCTGGTGTCCCTCATGCCAGTTCCTCGATGCCTGAGAGGGCTCACGCCCCGCACGCTCTCAGCTTGCCAGCCGGGGCCTACTTCCCTCTAATTAGTTGATCCGTTGTTCCTCATTTGCAGCAGGAAAACGCAGAGTTGGAGAAATGCCACGTGTGCCAATCTCTGTATGCATTTACGGTAGCTACCAAAAGTGTGTCTGGGCAACTCTTGGCGTCCGTGGAGTCCTCACACAGGGTGTGTTCAGGAGCCAAGGGAGCGCAAAGCACAGGAAACTCAATTCACTAAAATTCAGAAGCATGACAAAAAGCACATCAGATGCACGCCATTCATTCTGTCCTGGCTCTCAAGCTTTAGCTGCGAGTCACCCGGGGGCTTGTAAACCGCAGGTGGCCGGCCCTGCCCCCCCACCCCCGGAGGCTCTGATGCAGTGGGTCTGGGGTGGCTTCTGGGAGTTGGTGTTTCCCGCAAGGCCCTGTGATGCTGGTGCCGCCGCTTTGGGGACCAGACTTTGGGAACCACGTGCCGGACTGTTTCCCGAGGGGAGGGACCACATTGTTGTCTGGCCATCTCTAGCCCTGGCGTTGTGCCTGCACCTGGTTGCCTCTCGATACCTGACAACGACAGCAGGATGGAGAACCAGCTCTTATTTGGTACTTACGATGCGCTCGTCCCCGAGGGAAGAACGTTACAGGGATTACCTCGTCGAATTCTCACAGCCCCGTCAGGGAGACACTAACCCTATCCCCATGTCACAGAGAGAACCGTGGAGCCCTGGAGAGTTGCGGTAACACGCCTGCAGCCCCACGCCAGTGTGGAGGGGGCCAGGAGAGGTGTTCGGGGGTTGAATTGAAAAACTGAGATCCTCAGGCAATGTTCTCTTCTTTGCCATTGTTTGCAAGTTCTTACCAAGTCCTTGCCAAGGATAAACCCAGGAATAGTTTACAACTCGAAAATCCTATACAAATTCAACAGAAAAGTTTTCAGATTGATATTGAGGGAGGAAAAATACTGACCAAACCTGCCTTTGCAAGTCTTTCCTCAGCATCTGGTGGATGGTTTCCCGTGGACCCGGGTGTCGAGGGAATCACCTTCGTGGGGCAGCTACCAGAGCTTCTTCTCAAGACTCCTTTTGCTCCCGCTGAGGTGAGCATCTGTGACACCCTCTGCTGGGTCTGAGCAGCTGCCCCTACCAAGGGCCCTGAAAAGTGTTCACTTGCTCAGAGAACCACAGCTTTCCCCAGTCTGTCTCCTAACTTAGCCGAGGATCTGAACTTGTCCTGTGGGCAATCTTGTCTCCTGTCTCCTCTGTAACCAGCCCTCCCAAGGGCTGGACCAGCACCAGCTGCCCAAAGCCGGGGAGGGAGCCTCTCAAAGCCCAAGATGAGTGGAGACCCTCGAGGGCAGGTCCACCGATGCGCTCGGGTCCGTCCACGTGTCCCCAGGAGAGTGCTTTGAGAGAGCATCCCAGAGCGGAATACCCAGGCGTTTTAGACAGAATTTCTTCCTGCCAGCGTTACCCCTGGGGATCAAATGCCGGCATCCCTTCCAACAGCCTGTGGTCTCTTAGTTATGTGCCCCCAACGTGCCAATGAGGAGTAACCACCGAATGCCGCCGTCGGTGTGTTTTTGGAAGGTGATGGGCTCCCGCCCTGCTGTGATCTGTGTTTGGCTCCGAGAGTCCTCCGTCCTGCAAACTCCTGGGAGTGTTTGCTTCTCTGCAAAAGTTGGATTCTACGACTGCTGCTTAATTTCCTAGTTAGTGATTATCAAGAGACTGGTGTGTGACTGCAGCCAAACACTGCAGAATGCAAAAGACTTCCTGCCGCTCTGGCACGTGGCCTGGGTTACTCACATTGGTCCTGCTGTTATTTCTGGGAAGATTTATGGCGTGAGTGGTCTTCCCTTGCCTCTGTCCCCACCAGGCCCAGCAGCAGGAGGAGCTGCAAGGAAAGTAAGTTAAGTTTATCTACATCTTCTACGCGTAAACTATGGTCTTTGGGGTCAGATTGCCTGGATTCCACCTCTGGCCCTGGCGCGCTCACTCACTCTGTGATCTCGGGCAAATTACTATGCTGCTCTGTGCCTCCATAGTCTCACCTGTAAAATGGGGATCATAGTGGCCCCCAGTTCCTAGGGTTCCTTGAGGATTCAGTGTTAATGCTTGTGAAGTGCTTAGGCAGATTCTGGCATAAACACTCCATAAATGTTGTTGTCATTATTACTAAATGCTTAAAATTGGAATCAAAGTATCAGCTAAAAAAAGTCTCTGTGCAAGATTAGGAGCTGGAGGGGCTGCCTGGTGTTTTGGAATCCTTGCCAACCAGGCAATTGCAGTTTAATAGAAGAGAGAGAACCACACATGTACGGAGAGAGAAGTTTGCTGCGTTCTCCTTACAAATGGGAATGTAGGCTTGGCGCTTCCATGAAAGGTGGACGGAAGCTTCCTGGGACAGAAAAATGCAAGATAACAAATGATAAAGAGGAAGTAGGAGTTGTCTCAGGCTTGCTTTTTTTTTTTTTTTAAATTATGAAAGCAACGAAGGCCCGTTGGGGAATATGCAAGGATGTTTAAAGCAGAAATAAGTCACTTAAAACTCCTCCACCCAGAGAAAACCATTGTTAATTCCTTAACAGATTTCCTGTTTTCGGCTTTTGAGATAAGCTGGGCGCACGGGCCCTGGGAAAGGATGGCTCAAATGCCCGGGAGATCCGACCCGTGTACCATGTGGCCGGCCCCAGGCGGGCAGGGTCCACGCTGGCGGGCGTGCACGGAGCCCAGGACTCTCAGAATCATAACCAACCTCCTTTCCCTCCTTGCCAGGCCCAGTCTGTTCAGGGCTGAGTCTTGAAGCATCAGAAAGCATGTAAGGTCACCAAGAAAGCAGTTGTCTGAGTTCTTTTAGGGAAAACAGCTGATGAGAAACGGATTCGGGGGTTTTAGAGTTTTTGTGTTGCGTGTTTGGGGTGTTCTAACCACGTGGTGAAGAATCCCTCTTGTTCCGCGCCCGTGAGACGAGGAGTACCGTAGCCGCGCCGGGCCTGCCTCTCCAGGGGAGCAGGGCTTCCCAAACGAGGGCGGACCCCCTCCTAGAGCGCTGTGCTGCCTTACAGATTCTGGTGGAAATGGCAATTCTGGAGGTGGATTTGCTCGAAGGCCAGCAAACAAGCCTACCTGAATATTAGGCGATATATCAGCCTTTCGAAAGCTAAAGAAACATTTGACTTCTGTTTGTAAATTTCGTTCAGTTGCCTTGAACTGTACAGATCCTATTGTTGTCCCTTGTAACACACAGCAGGGGGTCTAGTTACTCCAACTTAACTGTCTTCTTTTTACATGTATTTTTATATAGTCAATGTTTGGCCCATTTTGTTGGTTTCTGACATTCCGTGCAGACTTGTCCAGATGTTTGCAGAGGGACCAGATGCTCCTAGGATAGTATCAGCTTCTTTTTCCATGCCAGCCTGCCTGACCAGGTTTATGAGAGCAAGCCCCTAGATGGGGGCAGGGGTCTGAAAGGAACTGAAACTCATTCACAGGGTGAGAAGGGGTGGAGGCAAAGGCGAGGCCTGGAGGCTGCAGTGCGAGGTGGGGTCTCTCCACCCTGTGCCCAGATGGCTCCATGGCCCATCCTGCGTCCTCTGTAAGGCTCCTAGTGTCTGCCCACCCCCGCCCATCACTTAAGCTTGCACGTAGAGGTGGCTTGTAAAGGCACTGACTCTGGAGCTGGCATTTGGTGGCTCTGAGCCCACCTCCTCTGGATTCTTCAGCAGACGAGTTTGGAGGCTCCGTTCCTAATGAGGGTCAAGTCCTCTCATTGCACTGGGGAAGGGACATTCGGAGCCTCGGGGTCCAGGGAAGGGGCAGAGGGGGGACAGGGATGAGAGGAAGATGGTTGCCTCTTGACAGAAGCTGGTGAGTGATCAAGCTGTGGTAAGGTGAGGGGGTTCTCCATTCCTTCTCTAGCACAGATAGAGAATGCAATGACCCCTTGAGGGGACCCAGGGAGCAACCTAAACTTCCGTAATAGTCACCAATTAGAGGTCCAGTTGGTTTAAGGAGCCAGGGAGAGTTCAGGAGAGCTGTCAGGCCACCCAGCTGAATTAATAACCAGGGAATTTCTTCCTTATACATGGCTAAGATTTTCAAGATTCCAGGGATGAAGTTTGTCTTGCCGGGGAGGCGGGAAGGGGGAGAGGGGTCATTTTGGAGGTGAAGAGCAAGTCGGGGAGGGGGTAGAAGTGCTTTGGTCGACCCAGGAAAACGGTGCAGGAGGTGGGAGAAGGATGCAGGAAGCCCAGCACTCTTCTTGAAAATCGTAGACGCTGCACAGACATCTGGCCAATTCGTTGGCCGAGTAAATGAAGGACCAACAGGAGGGGAAAGTGAGCCCACTCTGGAGTGTGGATTTCAAACATCCCCTTTTCCCAGCGATGAATCTCCCAGCAGCTGAGAGCAGCTGTCTTCAGCTCTGCTTCAGGCCGGGCCTGCGGCTCCTGGAGAGTCGGGGGCGGACTGGGTGCAGACAGGGCAGCCTTGGCCTAGAAGTGATGGGGAACGTCCTCCCCGCCACCCCCAGTCCGCGGTTTGGTCCCGCTGCAGTTCCGCTCCCTTCTCTGCCCCCACGTGCTGCGGGGCTGCCTCTCCCGGGCAGGCGGTGGGGCAGGGCCACTGGGTCTGTGCTGCGGGATGGGTGCTTGGTCTGGGCGGGCCCCCGGGGGTTGGGGGGTGCAGCCTGAGGCCTGTGACACAGCTTGTCAGAGCATTAAGTTAACCAGAAACGCAATGAGGGGCTCAAAGTGGTCTCACTACTGCCACACTCTAATCAGCCGGTCAGCTGACAGATTCCTTCTCTGGAAAGGTTGGACTTGAGTCATTTTCTGAAGCCAGTGACATTTGGTGTTCAGCCTGGAGTTTCCCTGGACAGAATCAGGGAAAGAGACCAGAAAATGGGCATTATTATTTTCATTATTAACTTGCCAGCTCTTCACTAATCTGTACCACGAATCTTCTCTGTCTCTGTCTCTGTCTCTCTCTCTCTCTCTCTCTCGATTATCAGGAAAACCAGAGGTTGTGAAGCCAAGCAGAAATGGGTTTGAATTCCAGCAAGTCCACTCTCACCTGTGGTCTTGGGGAGATCCCCTAACCCGCCGGAGACTCCCTTGCAGGGTCTGGAAAGTGAAGTTGATAATACTTACCTCATCGTGCTGTTTGAGGATTTAATTAAATAACCCCGAAGTCACCGGAGAAACGCCTGTCAGGGCTGGCGGGAGGGGCTGACATGAAGAATGTGTCAAAAAGGAGTAGGGCTTCCCTGGTGGCGCAGTGGTTGAGAATCCGCCTGCCAGTGCAGGGGACACGGGTTCGAGCCCTGGTCTGGGAGGATCGCACATGCCGCGGAGCGACTGGGCCCGTGAGCCACAACTACTGAGCCTGCACGTCTGGAGCCTGTGCTCCGCAACAAGAGAGGCCGCGATAGTGAGAGGCCCGCGCACCGCGATGAAGAGTGGCCCCCGCTTGCCACAACTAGAGAAAGCCCTTGCACAGAAACGAAGACCCAACACAGCCATAAATAATAAAATTAATTAATTAATTAATTTAAAAAAAAAAACTGTTTAAAAAGGAGTAACTCGCCAGGTAGGGGAGCCACAGGGCCTGCCCACCCTGGCTGGTGGCCGTGGAGGCACCAGCCCCAGGAGGGGCTTTTGCAGACCCGGAGGTGGAGAGGGCTGCGTTGCGGGCGCCATGGTCTCCTTGTCTCCTCCCTCCCTCCCTCCTTCCCTTCTGGCCGGCCTCCCAGCTGTGCAAACCCAGCAGAAGCCCGAGGGCATGGAAGCCCGGGTGCAGTCCGCTCAGGGCAGCCTCTAGGGAGGCAGCGGGGTGGAGCAGGTGAGCTGTAGCTGAAACAGAAGCCACGCGGCTCGGGAAGGGCTCCAGAGATGAGAGCTGTTGGGACACATCACTTCTGGTCCAGCTGAGAGCCTGTCAAGCCTGGAACTTGAACGTTTCTGGAGAGCAGGCATCTTGTTTAGCCACAAAGCATTAGTCCATCCCGTACACATAGTACGTGCCAATCAGTGTTTGCTGAACAGTAAGCAGATGCTGGAAAGGGCACGAAATGCTGACTTGCCAGCAAGTGTAACATTGGAATGGAATGGAATGGGAAGCACAGTGTATTCAAAGATGACGATGTTGTACATTTCAGTGGTACGTCACAGATGGAGATAAAATAGAAAACAACTATGGCTTTATCCGTTTCTTACTTTTCCTCCCCCGGTGAGTTTGCATCCAAGGGCTTCTTGCTCACCCCTGCACGCTGTCTCTGATGTCTGTGTGTTTTCTCCGAAGTCGCAGGGGCTCTTGCTGGCGGTGGGGGGAGGCTCTGGGTGGATGGAACCTCTAACAAATCATTGTTATGCCGCGGGGGCCTGGGGTGTTAGGGAGTAACGCGATCCTCACAGGCGGCCCTGTAGGGCTCTGTCCCAGACCAGGGCCCTTGCCCTTAGAACTGGACTCCTTGGTGGCCGATCAGACATTTTCCTGTGCTCTGTGGGGTGACTGCACACTTGCACTTGTCAAGCCCGGGAGGGGAATGACCTTCTGCTTGGGAACCTGCCTAACCTGCTCCGTAAAGATTTTCAAACTGTTCTGAAGCAGCAGCTTTAATGTATTCTAACCCCACGCCTGGCCAGATTTTTCTGGTTTCTGGTAGCTGTTTGGAGACAAGGGTAAAGCCCAGGTAATTCAATAGTGGGCAGAGCAAACAGGAAAGTCCCCTGGGCCTCAGGTCACTGCTGGTTAGCCTGTTCTTCGCTGTCTCCAGCTAAGGCTTGGGAACCAGCTGTTCCTGGGCCCAGGAATCTGCAGTTTTACAGCTCCCCATTGACGTGACATCCGGGCTTGTTTTGGCAACAGGATTCCTGGAAGCAGAGCAAAAAAATATATTTAAAGAGGATTTAAGCATAAAGATGTCCTACCTTCTATTCTAAGAACCTGCTTATTTCCCAATGAAAATATGAATGAAAGGTTAGCCTTTAGTTTATCTCATTTATGAAATAATTTCATGCTTACGTTTTCAATACGACATTTCACGACACGTTGATCTTTAAAAGCTGGTAGGAAAACAGGTGAACTGACCGCTTAGAAAACTTTCTCTGCCAGCCAAAATCAGATTATTTTCTTTATTTAGGACAATAGTGGTTACAGGAAGGTTGCAGTGGAGCACCCATCTAATCCGCCCCCTGCAAACGCTGAGATAAACTCAGCACCAGGAAAACAAGCACCCTCCGCTGTCAGCCTGTGGCCGAGCCATCCACTACGGAGACCCTCGAGGGACCACTGATTTTGAAGGGGCGGCTTCTGCAATGTGGGCCTTGGAGCCAAAGTCCGGCGGTGTCTGCTGTCAGAGGGCCTGTGTGGACTTTGGTGCCAGGCCCGCTTTCCCAGCCCTCACTGACTCGGTGACACGGTGACATGGTGGGGGTCAGGGGAACATCCAGTGATCAAAGAATCAGGCAGAAATCTGTCCTATGGGAGGTGGGGGGCGGACGGGAATCCGCGCCTGACTTTAATCCTTAAATTCCCAGGTAGATCCTTTAACCCTTTGTGTTTCAGGATTTAAAAAAAAAAAAAATCTGCTGAAAACACAGATTGGGGCTGGTCTGTAGGAGTGCTGAGGGTGTGACCGAAAGTTTAAGCCTGACTTTTGCTGGAGCCCTGAGCCTGAAGTTAGGAAGAGCTGGGTTTGTCCTGCTTCACAGCCCTGGTGCTGGCCTGAAGTCAGCCCAGAAGGAGGGCTCTCCAGGTCTGGGGTGAAAGGAAGAGCTGGCGGCTTCTGACCCCAGCAGGGATCTCTGGCCGTGTGTGCTTTGTGTCCTGAGTGTGTGTGCCCAAGGACTGCATGATGGACGTGTGTTTATCACTCAGAACACACAACGTACTGTCCGTAGAATTCCTGCCAGGAACTGACCCCAGCGCCCCTCTTCCTGCCTGGTGAGCAGGGCCGGTGCCGGGCTGCCAGTGACCCCTCCTGGGACTGAGGACCACACAACAGCTCTGGGACCGGAGGGAGGGGCAGGTGAAAATCCCAAGACCCTGGGCCAGAGGTCCGGGCCCCGGAGGACCCTGCAGCCGCAGCCTGGGGCGCCCTGTGCTGCTTCCCGATGACCTGTGATCTTTTCCTGATGCAAAACTCACCTGGGTTCCGTATCTATGCATTAGCATACGGTGTTTGTTTTTCTCTTTCTGACTTACTTCACTCCGTATGACAGACTCTAGGGACACCCACCTCACTACAAATAACTCAATTTCGTTTCTTTTTATGGCTGAGTAATATTCCATTGTGTATATGTGCCACATCTTCTTTATCCAATTCAGCTGTCGATGGACACTTAGGTTGCTTCCATATATGTATATGTATAGCTGATTCACTTTGTTATAAAGCAGAAACTAACACACCACTGTGAAGCAATTATACTCCAATAAAGACGTTTAAAAAAAAAAAACAACAAACCTTACCTGGGGCCCCTCCAACACCCCGGCATCATAGGGAAGTGCAAAGAGGGGGTGAGGTGCCCGGAGGCTGCCCACCCCGCCCTTCCCTTCAGGAATTTTGCTTTCTGCCCTGCGCTGGCAGTGAACTCTCAGACTGCCCTCGTCCCCTGCTTGGGGCCAGGCGCTGGAGGAGGTGTGTTTGCACTTTGTGTGAGGGAATCGTGCCAGGGAAGCCGAAGTCCACTCGGAGCCCCCGGCTGATGCAGCAGAGGGCGGCTTTGCACAAACAGCACGACGGTGCTGGTGACTAAGTGGGGCCCCGAGCTTCCTCAGCCGAAAGGAAAAAGCTGTCCAGTGTCCGGTGTGAGCCGTACGGACACCCGCCCATAAGTGGGTGAAAAGGAGACTGCGTAGCAGACAGGGCTCAGACCACCATCCCGGGATGCAGCTGGGAGGAGGGAAAACATGAACAGAGGAGAGAAAAGGGCGAAAGGTCAGAGATGAGCAAAGTGGAGCTGATGAGAACTCTGGAGGCACATGGGGGGAAAATGACTTTGCTGATTCACGGGCCACGTTTCAACTCACGACTGGGTGTCAAGAGGGCAAGCTGCTTATCAGGCGGGGTCAGAAGCTGAGAGGAGGCCTGCTTCCCGGGATGAATCCTTCCACACCCACGACCCTGAGGACATAAGGGAAGAGTTCTTGGTGCTGAAGGTTTAACAGCTTCTCAGGATAAAACCCGGACCACGTGTGAAGTCGTAAACACCTGTCCTCTGACCAGGAAGACAGAAATCCACAGACCCTGTAAACACACTATTGTCCTGGACTTAAATAAAGGCCTGTTCAAATTTCCACTGCCTTTTGAATGTTTTACTTTCTTCTCTGTGGGCTTTGCATATGTGATCTAAGGAGCGGGGCCTCTCTGCAGATAAGCTTCTTACAAGATAGCCCTGGTGAGCCCTTAGCAGGGCTGTTCACCTGCTCTATCCTGATTCACGTATTTGTCTCCCTCTGTCCCTCTGTTCCCCTATGTCCAGAAAATAAAACCCATCCTAAGGGACAAGGATTTTCCAGTGAGAAAAATTCCAAAGATTTTTATATAGTCTTGAAAGTAATTCAGAAAAGGACTTGCATTTGAACAAATTGCATTTGCAAAGGAATGCTTTGAACAAAGGCTGCATTGTTAAAGCCCACTTGGTGGCTGCTTTGAAGAAACCAAAGTTTACTTGGGTTTTTAAGTTCTTCTGCATTTGCTTACAGCAAAAAAAGAGAGAATTCGTACCACATGCTGTGCATACCTTGTCCCATCAATGGTCCTCTTCCTGGAACGCTTCCTGGACTCCTGCAGACACCCATGTCCCTCCACTTACCTGACCAGGACCCGGGATGTCTCCCCTCCAGACAGAGAGCACCTGGAGGGCAGCAGGGTCAGTAGCTCAGAATCCAGACATGTAGGATAAAGGGGCATTGTGCTACTTCCAGACATCTAGCAGGTACAGTTTGGATGCTGAAATGTTGGGATTTACAAGATATAAATCCCAACTGTTTGTGAGAACCGTAGGACCATGGACTTGAAATGGGAAGTGTAACAGAAAATCCAGGATGAACACAGCTTTCACATGGTCATATTAATTACTCTAAGAGATGGTTGCTTTGAACCCTTCTCTGGGAAAATAGAAGTTTTGCTGAGAAACAGGAGTGACAACTGTGGAGCTTGGCTGTCTTGGTGTATCATCGGAACACTGGTGGTGGGTGGGGAACTGGGGAGAGAGGGGACAAGGAGATGACTGTTACTTGGCAACGTGAAATAGCGGAAGGCAGGTTCGAGGCGTCGACAGCTGTAGCAAACACAGCCCACTGTCCATTCCTTGTAACAGCCCAGGTTTTGTTCAGGGCAGTGATGTGCACTTAAGGCACCCAGCCTTCCAGACTCCCTTGCAGCTACGACTGACCAGGTGACACGTTTCAGCCAATCAGATGCAGGTGGAGCCCCTGGGCGGGGCATGCAGGAAAGCTTCTCGGAGAAGTAACTGCCAAGCATCGTTTTGATCTTTGCCCTTTGCCCTTCTCCCCAGGACACAGAGCTGGTAGTTACAGATGGGAACCGTCTTGCCAAGCGTGACAGAACAGGAATATAGAAGAAACCTGGAAACTGGTTACATGATGCAGCTGCCATGTCAGCCTTGGGTGGCGTTTCTCCAAATTTCCTGTTATGGGAGAAAAATAAACCTCTATTGAGTGAAGCCAGCATGACCAGTCGTCAGGTCTGCGTGGCTGGCCGAACGCAAGCCTGGTTTATGCCGCCCTGTGGGAGAAAGGACGCGAGCAGGCAGCCTGAGTTCTCGCTCTGGCTCCGTCCTTATTTATTTACTGTACGACCTCAGGCAAATCACCCAATTCTCCTGGGCATCAGGAGACAGCTCTCTCCAAAGGCTCCAGGGGAGTACCCTTCCTTGCCTCCTCTCCCAGTTTCTGCTGGTTGCCAGCAACCCTGGTGTCCTTGGCGTACAGGTGCCTCCTTCCAATCCCCACCTCCTTCTTCACGGTGTTCTCCTTATGGGTCTCTGTCGACATTTACAAAGACACCAGTCAGATTAGGGCCCACCCCGATCCAGTGTGACCTCATGGTAATTTGACTACATCTGTAAGGACCCTATTTCCAAATAAGGTCACATCCACAGGGGTTAGGACTTCACCCTATTTTGGGGAGAGAGGGAGGACACCTTCCAGCAAGAGGTTCTTTCATTGCCATATGTTACATTAAGGTACTGCAGAAAGTCATGTTTTTTAAAATTTTAGATTTGGATTTTAAACACATATAAATTAGTTGTTAAGATTTCAGAATACTGTTTGCTAACCACCGGAACTATAAAAATAGACTCTGGCAATCTGGAAAGGTAGAAAACACATTCTACAAAGAGTCAGCTGCTCTGGGTTTTCCTGGTTCTGGCACTGCTTAGCTATGTCACGTAGAACAATTTGCTTTATTGACGTAACTATACTTGTTCCAAAGTCTGTAACCCGCAGGGTATAGACCACCGTTAAGGCCCTTTCTGATTCTAATAACCTGTGGCTGCAAATGCCATAAGTTAAAGCCATTTGCTTCGGTTTTCATGTGTATATTTGTAGGGGTAAAAGGTCCTTCAATCTTGTGTTTGGTAAACACAAGCCTAGTAGTCTAGGTTAGAGTTAGTTTATAGTCCAACCATTGTTACCCTTGAATATGGTGTTGGATTTGGGGAAGGTCAAGAGCTCTGACAGATGCTAAGATGCTCAGACATCAATCCACACTTTGTTCTTCCTACAGGAAGAGAGGATATTTTCAAAATATAAAAGGCTCATTGATGTCGGAAAGTTGAACTAGTGATTCAACTCTAGGGTTTTCATGTTCAAAGGCCTTAGTGGGACCTGGGGTAAGAGGTTCCGGAACCCAAAACAAGTAGGGTCAGATGTCGAAGCAGAACTCCTTGGATCAAGAGCCACCCTCTCTCTGCCGAGGTCAGACGTTCTTGTTCAAAAGTTGGGTTTCATGTGTGTTTCTGTCTGTGTGTAGGTCCTTCTGAAGTAGCTCTCTGTAGTTTATGAGGCATTCAGGACCATAGTCAAGCTAGGGATTGTTTGTGAGTCTCTGCAGTTCACTAAGTGAAAAAGCCAAGAATTAATACGATGGGCGTGGGGGGCGCTCACAAAATCTGGGCTAGTTGTCTAACTTCTTTACTGATGAGCACTCTGGCCCCCTGATGGTTCTCGGCCGCATTTTAAACGTTATGATCACTGAAGCATCTGTTTCGTATGATCTTGAAGAGGAATGGTGAGAATTGATATTTTAAAAGTTAACTTATTACGTGTTCTGAGGAATTGTAATGAAGGTCGCTTTTTAACGTTGGGCCAATGCTTCTGACTCTCCCACCACTTCCTGCTTCCCTGTACGTTCTAGTCACCCTCGACTCGTGAACAGGTCATGAGATTTCACAAGCCCACACTCCCTTCTGTACCTGACAAACTCCTACTCATTCCTCAAAGCCTTACTTGACCTCTCCACCTGGGCTAATCCTTCTCTCCCCCATGTTCCAAAAACACTTTGCATGTTCCTCTACTATAGAGCTTTTCCATATAACATGACTGTCTGCTGGAATATAAACACTGCCTGAGGGCGGGTCTGGGTCCTGTTTGTCCTTGCAGCCTCAGTGCCTTCTATCCAGGAGGTATTTAATGGATATTTGTTACTTAGTAAGAAATAGGACAACCTGTAACCGTTGTTGCCTTTTTAAAAAAAATTTTATTTAATTAATTAATTTATTATACAGCAGGTCGTTGTTGCCTTTTATGTCACTAACTGTGAAGCCTCAGATGGGTGAGAACAACAGACCCAGATGTACTGTAAAGTGAACGTTGTCAATTTTTTTTCTGAATTCATCACTTCGAGGGTGATAATGTGCTGTTTCAGGGCACACTAACCACCACTTGGGCAAGTCTGGTGTTTTCCTTTTTGAAACTGCTATTTAACTCGGGCCGGCCAATGGAGTGTTGGGTCTTCATGGAGCTGTTTATCCACGGGCTCAGGCATCTCAGAGGAACCTTGTAGAAACAACACCCTAGAAACAGCGTTTCCAGGATTGAGCTAAACATGACTTAGAAACGCTCTACGGATGCCCAGCTTGTGTGATTATAAAAAAGTAGACCAGGCAGTGCTTTCTTCCCCATCTTTTCACTTTCCACTGGAAACAATCCAGCAAGTTTTTTCCAATTATGATTTACAGTCCTGACGTTAGAGCAGCTTTGGACAGTGTTAATCATTTGCAGGGAACATTGTTTTGTTTTTTGTTCTTTTGCTTTTAGCCTTTACGTTAAAATAATTTTAACCTTAAAAAATGTTATAAAAGTAGGAGAGAGGTGCCGTGTATCCTTCACCAGCTTCCCCTGATGTTGACATCTGGTGTGACCACGGTGCTGTGATCCAGAGAGGGTGTTCACACTGACACAGTTGTACGTACTTTATTTGGAATTCGCCGTTTCTCCCACTAATACCGTCTTCTGGTTCAGCGTCCAGCCTGGGATTCCTATTACATTTTGTTGTCAGACTAAACTGTTTTCTCAAACTGTTATGTTTCTTTAGTCCCCTGGCCTTTCATGACCTTGACAGTTTCAAAGAGCCACATCAGTTATTCCTTCCAGGGATTTGTCAGGGATTTGTCTGACGTTTTCTCACTTTATTTTTTTTTTATTTTAAAAAATATTTATTTATTTATTTTGGTTGCATCGGGTCTTAGTTGTGGCTCGCAGGCTCCTTAATTGTGGCATGCGAACTCTTAGCTGCCCCGCGGCCTGTGGGATCTAGTTTCCCGACCAGGGATCGAACCTGGGCCCCCTGCATTGGGAGCACGGAGTGTTAACCACTGGACCGCCAGGGAAGTCGTCTCCTCACTTTAGATGGAGGTTATGCATTTGGGGCAGAAATACCACGGAAGAGCTATTGCGCCATTCTCAGTATATGTAAAAAATTTTCCCATTGGCTTTTTGTGTGAGTGCTGGAACTTGCTCCTTAAAAGATAACTGCTCTTTTTTTTTTTGTATTTATAATCTCTGGATTCTCAGGAATTTGGTAGATCACTCAGTGACTTAGTGTTTGGAATCGTGATTCATGAACCAAGATTCCGTTAGGAGGCCGTTCCTTTCCCTGCCTCTGGGGGATCAGAAACGCCGGAGCTGGCCTTCCTGCTCTTTGTCCGGTCGGCAGAAACTCATCATCAGCCAGCGGCCTCTCCTCTTGCCCACGCAGCTCTCAGTTCCACCCCCGCCTTTTACTGACTCCACACTGCTTCTGGGGTTGGGTGCACCGGGAAGCTGCCCCCTTGCCCCGGGGACAGTGATGTGGGTCTCGGTCACGTCTGGGAGGGGAGCCGGGGCGGGCGGAGGGCAGGAGGGAGGGAGACTGAGTGCTCAGTCTGCAGCCCCCGCCTCCATCGGGCCAGGGCTGCTCCCAGGGGCCTCGCTGCCTGGCTTTCCGGCCCTTCCAAACCAGAGGATGCCCTGGGAGGAGGGTCACCGTGTCTGCGGTAGAATCTCTAGGCAGCCCTGGTGCTCAAGGCAGCTGCGAGTGCTGGAGACCTGGGGGCCAGCACGTGTCTGCCTACCTCTCCTTCTTTGTCTCCACCCCGCTTTTCTCCAATATTAAAAAAAAAGTCCCAAGTGGAAGATGGGGGCTGGGGAGGGGAGGGCATCAGAATGAAAGTTTTGTGGAGGTATGAATCCTCCGATACTCTGGCAGCGCTGACATTGGTATACTCTTTTATTTTTTATTTTTTTGCTTTGCATTAAAAATTATTTTTTTATTTTATATTGGAATATAGGTGATGTACAGTGTTGTGTTAGTTTCAGGTGTACAACAAAGAGATTCAGTTATACATATACATGTATCTATTCTTTTTCAAACTCTTTTCCCCTTTAGGTTATTAAAGAATACTGAGTAGAGTTCCCTGTGCTCTACAGTTGATCCTTGTTGCTATACTGGAATATTTTGGATCAGTTGATGCCTAGTTCTATTTTTTAAAGATGAACGACCCAAGGTAGAAAAGAAAGATGTGTTTTTTAAACTTAAAAGTCTTTGTTTTCCAAGTTGTAGTTTTTCTTCCCAGGCTTTAGGACCATGAGGTCAGGTGTAAAGAGAGATGTAGCACCTGAGCTTGCGGATGTCGCAGTAGCACCCACACTTAACCCCAAACACTCTGCAAATGAAAACATACAACACCCAACACTGGGGGCTTAACTCTGTTCAGAGACTTTCTGGCAATTTGATTCCACATTGTGCAGAGGGACGGTCCCAGAGGTTCTGTGGCCACCCCCAAACTGGAGGGAGGGCTTATTATTTATCCGGTTTCCTCATCTGTAAGATGGGAATAATCACGCCTACCTCATGTGTGGGCCCTGAAATTAGATAAGGTCACATCGGTGAGTAGTGCCTGGTCCAGGGCCAGGCCCTTAGCACATGGGGGAAGGCGGCTAGGGGAGGCAACCATTCTCTGAACCTCGGACCTTGTGTTTCCACGAGCCATGCGTGCTCTATCCCAGGCTGTCAGAATGCTGGCCTGCTGAGGTCTCGTTATTATCCCCACTTGCAGAGTAGAAACTTAGCTCCCAGAGAGGCTGAGCCTCTGCCTCTGGTCGCACGCTACAGGTGATCGAGTTAGGATTTGAACCCGGGTCTGTCTGGTTCCGTGACCCACCGAACCCCACGCTTCACGTGCATCACGAGCATCACACTTAGGTTAATCTGAGGACACAGAGGACTTCAAGCGAAATGTTAGCACGTGTAACGAAAGTAATCTCAGTCCTCCGCAGGAAGAGTCGGAGGGGGAGGCCGGCATTTATGTAGCTAGATTTGAGCTAGGAGAGCAGGGCAGGGTGAGTAAATACTTCTTCCAGCTCCCAACCTGTAGATTGGAGAATGAAGGTGTTTATGTGACACAAGATTTGTTAGGCTTTGGGGGGCCGTCTGGGGAAAGTGCCAGTGCGTGCCATGGGAAAAGGGGTTCGGGCACGTGAGCTTTTAACGACCAACGGGGTGTGGCTTTGCCTTTCATGTGACACACACAAGAATCACAAAGGAACAAAGTTAACACGATGAGAGTCGATGTGGCTGACTTAATCCATGTTTCCGGAAGTTTTCTGTCCAGTGCAGGGAGGCTCCACCGTAATCCAGGTGGAGAGAAATATGCATGAACAAAAAACAGAGTCGGTGGTGCCGGCTGGGGGCGAGGCGGGGGGGCGTGAGGGAGCCGGGGAGGGAAGTATACCTGGTGAATGAGAGAACGCCAGCTGGGTCTTGAGCAGAGAAGGCTGTGTGCTGGCGGAGGGGATGGGGAGGGAGGAAGGAGGCGGACAAGCACCCCCCCGCCCCCAGCAAATTACAGGCGTGCATTGTGAGGCCTGGTCTGCCTGCAGCTGAGTAGAGGGAGTGGAGACACTTAGGCTGAACAGGTGCTGTGGGGTCCTTCGGGAGAGCCCTGGAAGCTGGAGAGGAAAAAACGGCTCTGGGCATCTTGGCTGATTGGAGGAGGGTGCACCTGGGGAAATGGTATTTTAGGTAGCATCTGTCCCCATCCTGCACGGGATGGAGAGAGCCTCAGGCAGTGGGCTTCGGGTATCCTGGTCCCACTGACAAAGCCGGTCCCAATTCGGAAATGTTCGCTAGGGATCCTAGCCAGTCAAGCGCGAGTATTCCAGCCCCGGCAGAGCCGTAGAAGGGAGCAGCAGACGCTCTAAAGCTGACCCGACAGCCCTCCAGTTCAGCCAGCCCCTTGTCCCCATGCGCACCGAGCAGCCCTGCGATCTGAGTGGCTTCCTTGTGGGCGGGTCGGCAGGAAATTCGTTGGTCTTAGTTTAAAGATAGGAATGGGTAACTAAAATGGCTGCTAAGGAGAAACGTACCTAAGCCTGTAGTCTTATCTATGTAGCCTTAATATGATAAGAAATAACATATAAACTGGTGTGATACCTAATGTAGAGGAATGTAGGCTATAAATAACCTCTAAGATGTTCTTTTAGCTGAGATCATTACAGGAAGTGTACAGAAAAAATATTGCCCATAATCTTCTTACTTGACCTTCAGGATTTTAAAAATGTCATGATTACATTATACATTCAGTTACCATGTCCCCTTGTATTAAAGCATTTTCCATTGAGCTCGGCTACGTGCTGTACAGTCTTATACACCTTCTACAACACCGTAGAATATCCCATCCCACAGGTGGGCTGACATTTGTTTACTCCTTTCCCTATTTTTGAACATTTGTGCAAGTTCCTCCTTTAAGAGATGTTATGGGGACATAAAAGGTTTTCTTCCTAGAAAAACTGTGCAATTCCACGTGGAAATAAAGGGAAGGAAAATTTGGGTGATTCTTGATCTACAGTAATAGATTCTTCTCGAGGTAGGCCTGTAGGTGAGTTTATGATTCTTCACCGTCTCAGACACTGTGACTCTGACACAGGAGTGTGATACCTGGTGGGGAAGGTGAGAGTGGAATGCCTTGTCAGGCACTGTGAAAACTGCGTCTCAAAACCACGCGTGAGAAAATCACCAGTCTGATGAACGGGCACGGTGAGGGGGGTGCCGTGGGGGTGTAGCGTTTGTAGGAAGTTAGGTGAAGGTGGAAGGAGGTGGGATGATGAGGAACGTGGTCGTGACTGCGTGGTACATTCTGTTGGCTGAAGGGGGCTGGTTTCTGTAAGGCTTTGTAGCTCAAGCGACTGCCAGACTGGGGAAGGACCTCAGGGTAAAGAGAAATTTGCGCTGGTTCACAGAGATTCCACGTATCAGCGCTTGGTGCCTCAGATAAGGCAGCAGAATGAGAGAACACCCATCCGCAGCCTCCCTCATCCACGTCCCTCTGGGCCCAGCTCTCTCCATCTGTGCCCTCCGTCCCAGTCCTCATAACTCACAACCCTTAAACCCTTTCCATAAAGCTACCTGCACCTTATTTTTTTATTTCTTTAAAAATATTTATTTATTTATTTATTTTGGCTGCGCCAGGTCTTAGTTGCGGCACGCGGGATGTTTGTTGCGGTGTGTGGGCTTCTTAGTTGCGGCATGCATGTGGGATCTAGTTCCCGGACCAGGGATAGAACCCGGGGCCCCCGGAATTGGGAGCATGGAGTCTTACCCACTGGACCATCAGGGAAGTCCCTTATTTTTAAAAATTGTGGTAAAATACACAGAGTATAACTTTTCCCATCTTCACCATTTTCCTATGCACAGTTCCCTGGCATTAAGTACATTATATGATTGCAACCGTCACCACTGCCCCTCCATCCGTCTCCAAGACTCTTCATCTTGGAAAACTGGAACTCTCCCCATTAAACACTGACTCCCCACCCCCTGGAAACCAGCATTCTCCTTTGTGTCTCCATGATTTTGACTAGTGTCTCACGTAAGTGGAATCATACACTAGTTGTCCTTCTGTGTCTGGCTTATTTGACTTCGAATAATGTCTTTAAGTTTCATCCGTGTTGTAAAAGGTGTCAGAATGTCCTTCCTTCTTAAGGCTGAACCATATTCCATTGTATGGATGGACCACATGTTGTTATGCATTTACCTGTCATCAGTGGACACTTGGGTTGCTTCCCCCTCTTGGCTACCGTGAATGACGCTGCTGTGAACATGGGTGTGCAAGTGTCTGTCTGAGTCCCTACTTTTCATTCCCCGCTTTTAAAAGATGAAGGCCTATATTTGCTTTTGCATTTCTTTAGTAGGAATCTAAGGTGCCTTTCCCACTGTGTAGACTTTTCATTAGGATTATCGCTGTTTTGTTAGGGCTCTGCTCCACAGCTGTGAGGGTCTGACTAGTCTGCTGAGCCCTGCCCCTCCCATGAGCCCTGCTGTCTTGCGGCACAGTTTTACAGAACAAGAGGGGTGTTTGTTTGTTTATTCAGAAATACATGTATGCGTCACCTCACAGCAGAGCTGCCTGTAGAGTTGGATGACGGTAGCTGGGGTCCAGCAGTGCACTGACCACCTTACAAACTTAACCGAGCCCAGGGTCTTCCTCAGTAACTGCCCCCCAGGGCCCTTGGGGGAGCACCTGACCCGAGGCACCAAATCCCGACACCTGGGCCACACACCACAGGAGCTCAAGACATCGTCATTTGAAAGAGGACTGAGCAGAAGCTGGAAACCCGAGAGGGAGCTTGGTCAGAGAGTGGAGAAGCCCTGGGAGCCGTCGTCTTGGGCCCATGACTGTTCACGAAGCTTGAGCGGCCAAGCAGATTGGGCGAGCAGAAGCCGGAACCACGCGCCTTCTGGTCCAGCAGGAGCCTGTGTGCAGAGCGTCCGAGAGCTGGCGGAGGCCACAGCGGGCAGCTCAGGGGAAGGAAGGAGGCGAGAGTCACCGTCCATTTCGGTTAGAGCCGCCTGTTTCTTAGCCGTGGGTTCCGCAAGCGTTTCTACCGGGAAAGAAAGGCTTGCAGCGCAGAGAGGTGCTTTGTGACCCGCCGGGGTGACTGGTGCGCTGGAATGCAGACTCAGGCCACCAGCAAAGACGTGGAAGGAGGACTTGGAGGGTCTCTTCAACCACTCGGTGAAGTTACCTGTGACTGAGAAAGGAAGGGGCTCGGACGCCCACCGGGAGTCCAGGATTCAGGTGGAGCCTTGTCCTCCTGAGGGCTGAGGAGAGATGGTATCAGTCTTGTCCTCAGCCTCGTTCAGCCTGAAAAGTCTCCAGCTCTGCGTTCTTGGGCTGTTTGATGGAAATATTAGAACAGAAGAGAAAGAGCCGCTTTTTGGTTTTTCAAATATATGATAACGTAGAACATATAATGTCAAATAAAATGTCCAGTAGCTTAAAGATACAACTAGAATTTCCAGAGAAAGGGAAATAACGTCTGTTTGTTGGGAGGCGGGCATAAGAGGATGGCTCGCTGAAACCAGCCATCTTGCTCTAGAGGAGGGCGAGGAGGCATAAAGGGAGAGGAAAGAAGAGAAGGGCAGAGGGGAGGGGTCACATCTGCTCCCCCCCTGATTACCACACTGTAGTTTTCACTTTTCAGCACGTCCCATTTCGCTGCAGTGCTTTACCACCTGTGGGATTCATCCCATGAGTGGGTCCTGCAGCACCAAATAAAACAATCTGAGAAGGAGAGAATCTCAGATGCATGGCGAGAGGGGAGTGTCAGCGTTGCGGGTAAATATTCTTTCCCTGTGTCTATGTTCATCCATGTGTCACTGGGTCGCGATGTCACATATGCTTCTTACTGTGGCTGCTGTCGGAAGTTTGAGAAACATTCTGACATTTCGCCTGCCTTCTGATCCTGGATCTTCCTTTTCAGTCAGAGAATTTTGTGTCCAAATTGGGCTCCTGTTAGACCCTAAGTTGATGGTCTGGTTGATTCCGATGCTTATTAACTTTCCACCATCACCTACTCAGGATCGCCCCGAAGGTGCCCCGACCCCAGCGTGTCTGCCAGCTGAGGTGTAGGGAAAGGTCCTGAATTTAAAGCTGAAAACTTGGAGCTGAATCTCAGGTCAGCCACAGAAACTGTGCTTAAACTTCTCTCCAATCCAGTCCAATCTTTTCCAGCCCAATTTAATTCAACAGATGGTTATTGAATGCCTACTAGATCCTGGATATGACGCTAGATGACACTGGGCACCAGGGACCCACGAAGCTCGCAGGCTGATGAGGTAGATAAGCACATGATCCTAAAGGACCTGTGGGTGGAAAGATGAGAGGGACTCAATCCTGCCTGTGACATGGGGACTGAGTCTTGAGGAATCGCCCGGTGGAGAATGCAGGACTGTTTCCAGGCACAAAGGTCTGGGGAAAGATCCTGGCATGGGTCCTGAAGCAGCATGTGGCCGGCTAATGCTGAGATTTCAGCAGACCACGTCAGGAAACGGGGAGTTGGTAGAAGCACTGGCTGTGGGGAGGAAGTGCCTCAGGTCTGAAAGGCCTCCTTTCTCCTCCTTGGCCTCAGACCATGGCTTCAGTTCAGCCTCTGGCCAACCCGTCCCTCCCCACGCCCACCCCAGGCACATCCCAGCCCCAGGCTGGCAGCAGGACAGGGCTTACCTCCTGCCAACCATGGAGGGCAGGTGATCGCCTGAGGTACGTTTCAGCGTCCCATCCTGTTAGGCGCCTGACGGGTACATGGATACTCTTGGTGGGGGGACTTGGTGCAGGCAGGGTCTCCTTCTTGACCACTTTCCAGACTTGCCCTCCATCCGTGTATTCCAGAGAAACGGAGCAAGTAAAATAATTAATGCTGGCTAAGGCTACATACACGTACTATATAACTCCAACTATATGACATTCTGGAAAAGGCAAAACTACGGAGATGGTAGACAGCTCAGTGGGTGCCAGGGGTTAGAGGGGAGGGAGGGCTGAACTGGTGGAGCGCAGAGGGTTTTTAGGGCAGTGAAACTCCCCTGTGACAGTGTGGCGGAGGGTGCATGGCATCGCGTCTGTCAAAAGCCGGAGACCCGTATGTGAAGAGGAGCGAACCGCAGTGTGAGCACTGAGCTTTAGTCAATAAGGCCGTGTCAGTGCTGGCTCAGCAACTGTCACAAACGTGCCGCACTGATGTGGATGTTGGTAATAAGGGAAACTGTTGGGGGGTAAAGGGGTTATGTGGGGACTCCCTATACTTTCTTTTTTTTTAATTGAAGTATAGTTGATTTACAATGTTGTGTTAGTTTCAAGTGTACAGCAAAATGATTCAGTTATATATATATATATATATATAACTGAATGTAATATATATATTCTTCTTCAGATTCTTTCCCATTATAGGTTATTACAAGATATTGAGTATAGTTCTCTATACTCTCTATACTTTCTGATCCATTTTTCTGTAAACCAAAAACTGCTCTAAAAAATAAAGTCTATTAATTTTAAAAGTATATACTTACTGCCCTTAAAGAGCTCATAATCTC
This sequence comes from Balaenoptera ricei, assembly GCF_028023285.1. Taxonomy (NCBI): domain Eukaryota; kingdom Metazoa; phylum Chordata; class Mammalia; order Artiodactyla; family Balaenopteridae; genus Balaenoptera; species Balaenoptera ricei. The sequence continues at coordinate 3,141,405 of NC_082656.1, read as the reverse complement.
TTTGGTCAGCGCTAAGACAGCCATGTGTCTGAGAACATATTAGGGTGTCACTGACTATGAAGTCATGAACCCTACCCAGGAAGCCAGGGAGGCTTCAGAGAGGAAGTGGGCTGGAGGTAAGCCTGACAGTCCCTGGTGCCACCAGGCAGTTGTGGGTTTGCCTGCAGATGTGCTCTGAGCGGTGGTTTATGTTCCACGCTCTCTGCAGGTCAGGGGATGCTAGACTCTACGGAGATTCTCTCATTTCATCCCCGCTACAACAGGGCAGGGCTGTTACTTCTGTGTTACAAGTGAAGAAGCTAAGGTTCAGAAGAGCTTGTCCAAGGCCACCCAGCTAGTGAAAGCTGAAAGAAGGGGGAGTCTGATGACCTGCCTGCCCCTGAAGCCGGGGCTCCATCAACCGGGTAGAGATTACCTCGGGGAGAGGGTTAGGGGCATTCTGTGTCACATGCAGGGGTCAGAGGGGTAAAACAAAGGTTGGTGGGTAAGGGCCTCAGTCAAGGTGATTTAATAAAGAAGATGGATTTCAGGAGTGGCTTGATTGGGCAAAGAGAAAGTCTGTGGAGAACCATTCTAGTGGTCTAGTCAATGTGCATTCCCAATCCCAGATTCACAGGGTCTTTAGAGCTGTCAGAACCACTTTGGAATAAGGACATTGTAGAGATAGCGACTCCCCTCCTTATCCCAGTGGCTTTGTGTAACTTCTGGGCAGCTGGTAAGAGCTGGGAACATTGTTTTACTGTTCCTTTTGCTCTTTCTGAGGACGGCCCTGCCCATCAGGTTCCCTCCAAATCCAGGTGTGAGAGCGTCCCTTTGCTGAGCACACGAGGACGGCACTGCAGACAGACGCTGGGGGCGGGCTCCTGGCACGTCTCCCGCCTTTTGTCGACCTCTGTGCCCCATTCCTGGGCAAAGAGCAAGGAAAACTCCCCCTACTCTTCCCCTAATAGATACTTATGTGCCAAAATAATTTGATGAATGCCAAACATTATTCTTTCATTCTAGGAAACTTAGATATCTTCTCTAATAAACTGTAGAAGACAGCAAATTCTCCTTATCCGTTCTAATCAATAAAAACAGCCACCGTTTACTGAGATTTAACCACGTGCCAGGCTCTGAGCTGGGACATTATCACACTTAATCTTCACCCCAGGGTTTCACAGATGAGGCGGACTCCTGGGAGGTTAAATCATTTTCCCAAAGCCCCAGGGCTGGAGTGGAAGACCTGGGCTCTCGGGTCTTACCTTCCACCGCAGGGGCCAGCCCATCCCCCTCGACCCCCTCCCACCTTTACAACCAATTAACAAACAAGACACTGGAGACGGACAGATGAAGATAAAAATGTCAGTGATATCGGCAGTTGAGTCAGTTGGAGAATGTGACTTTAGGTCTGAGAAGAGTTCTTGCTAATATTCTCTGAGTGCCCCCTGCCCCCCAGCCAGCTGTAGAGCTTCATTCAGCGGCTGGTTCCACACCCGCCCCCCACCCCCCAGGTGACAGTCACTGACTGCAGATGGCTCCCTGCAGATGTCTGGGCGGAGAGGTTAGAAAGGAGTGACTCCTCTGTGCTTCCGAAGAATTACTGTTAAATTACTAATAAGTTAGGTCTGTTCTATCAAGGTAGGTGGACCAGTGGGTTCCTCCCACCAGTCAGTAACTCCTTCTTTGGTTCAGAGGGTGGGGCCTGAGGCAGGAAGTGTTACTTTGTGGAAGCTCCTCGTCAGTAACTCCTTCTTTGGTTCAGAGGGTGGGGCCTGAGGCAGGAAGTGTTACTTTGTGGAAGCTCCTCAAAGAGAAAGATCTGAAACGTGGAGAAAGGAGTTTCCTTACTGCACGAGTCAGCTCAGGCTGCCAGGACAAAATACCACAGACTGGGGGGCTTAAACAGCAGGAATTTATTTCTCACAGTTCTGGAGTCCAAGATCAAGGCACCAGCAGATTCGGTGAATGGTGAGGACCCACTTCCTGGCTTGCAGACGGCCACCTTCTTGCTGTGTCCTCTCATGGTGTGGAGAGGGAGAGAGAGACAGAGACAGAGAGAGGGCTCTGGTCTCTCTTCCTCTTCTTATAAAGGCACTAATCCCATCATGGAGCTCCACCCTCATGACCTCATCTAAATCTTAACAGTCCCACCTTCTAAAACCATCTCATTGGTTGTTAGGCTTCAACATATGGATTTGACGACATAATCATTCAGGCCATACACTTCCCTCCCTTGTCCTGTGTGACCTTAGGTGAGTCTTTCAACTTCTCTGAACTTTGTTTTCTTCATCCATAAAACGTGAAAGATAATACTACTCTAAGGGCTGCTTTGAGGCTTTAAGTAGAGAACGAATGTAAAGGACATAGAACGTTAAGTGCTCAGAAAGTGTTAACAGAGGGACACATAATTTCAGAGATGTTATTATGTGAAAAAAAGTGCACCGTCGACTTGATGAGAGCTGGTAGTTTCTATCAGCGCCGGTGTACAATGACTTTGGTGAGAGCTTTGCACTGACTTCTAACAGAATTATAGGGTTTAAGCTGCTGGTCAGAGTTGGGTACCAACAGATCACTAAGAGAAAAATGTCCAAAGAAACCTTTGGAAGTTCCCATTTGTGGGGAAGGTAGAATGCAGATGTCAGCTTTGTTTGCAGGGCTCTGAGTGATGGCTGGTCGTGTGGGCAGAGAGGTCACTGTAGGAGATTTAGAGCCTTTTTACGCAGAAGCCACGGTGAGATTCCCCATGGAATGATGGAGGCTGCAGGAAACTTTGAGATGGCTGGTCCCCATCACTCATGTAGCAGATTAGGAAAGTGAGAGCCAGAGAAGTTGGGTGATTTATTCCCTCGATGCCTGTTAACTAGTGCTGGCTCTGGGTGTAGAGCACCCAGTCTCTCCACGTCAGATCCTGCTTTGTCCAATACGTTAATAATCTAAAACCGGAAATATCTTTTTATCTCAGGAGCTCAAGAGTCCCACTAAAACAAAACAAAACAAAAATTGTATTTTTTAATGGACAGGAGCTAACGATTATTAAGCACTTGTATGTATTATACCAGGAGTCTTATATGGGCTAAAGTTTGGTATTAATATTTTCCGACCAATCCAGAGAGGTAGGTTTCCCTTTTCACCGAAGGGGAAGCTGACACTCAGCAAGGTAAAGGGCTAGCCCAGGTCACAGGTATCAGGGAAGCAGGCCGAGTCTTTACAGCTATAGAGAAATCCGTTTACCTGAGAGCCAGTGTTCATGTAAATATTAATAACAGTTTCCAGGCAGGCAGAAATGATCCTCTGAGACACAGATTTAAAAAAAAAAAAAATCAAAAATTTCTCCTCAGATTTGTGCTAATTCCAAAGAGCTAATTTAAAAACTATCAATTTAGCCCTTGATATTCTTTTTTTTAAAACAATACTGAAATAGACATCATTTTTAACATTTGTGAGAGCTTCACGCAGGTTTCGTTAAAGTTATAGAAAGTAGAAATAAAATGAAATATTTGATATTAGCCTTTCATGCTATGTCTCTAAAATTTTCCATTGCTTATTTATTTTAGGTTGGCCAAAAAGTTCGTTTGGGTTTTTCTGTAAGATGTTACAGAAAAACCCAAATGAACTTTTTGGCCAACCCAATATAATATGTTTCTGCTTTAAAAATATATATTCATTGTCAAAAATTTGGGAGAATTTCAAATAAAGATCCAAACAATAAAATAAAAACTTGCCCATATTTCCACCACCCAGAGATAATGACCATTAGTATTTAGGTGTGTGTGCTTTAATTAATGGGCTGTTATTTTAGAGCAGTTTTGGGTTTACAGAAAGACTGGGAGGAAAGGAGAGTTCCCATGGATTCCCTCAACTCCTCCCTGTACCACACCCCCATCCCCCCAGTTTCTCCTGTTACGGGCATCTTACACCAGTGTGGCACATTGGTTGCGATTGATGAGCCAATATTGATACATTATGATAAACGACTTTACATTAGGTTTCACTCTGTGTGCTGTATATTCTGTGGGTTTTGACAAACGCATAACGACATGTACCCACCGTTTGAGTATCACACAGAATAGTTTCCCACTATTTAAAAAAGCATATATAGAATTAATTTTGACTTTTCATTGTGTAATTTAATATTTTTATATGTTCTTTAGTTTTTACATAGTGGTTATTGTTCTTCTTTGATTATAAAAGTAGCGTGTATAATTATAGTGCTGGCAACACAGAACCACTCAGATGAATCATCTAAAAGAGCAGTTTTTAAAAGAATGTGTTTATTTTATGAATTCCATTAGGTGCACATCAGGAAACAGTCATGGAACTTTTAGGGCCCAGATCCTTGCGCAGAAGGGTTTCCTTCGTCTCTGCGGTTTTCCTGTGAATTAATGATTGAGCCATGAGCCACCCGGGAAGGGTGAGAGTTCTGAGTGTGTTCACCCAAACAGTCCACAGAAGACCTGCTCTAGGTCCTAGGGAAGTGAGTGGGTTTAAAAGTCCTCACCTAGGGTATTTTTTTGTTTTTTTTTTTATAAATTTATTTATTTATTTATATTTTTGGCTGCATTTGGTCTTCATTGCTGCGTGCAGGCTTTAGTTGCGGTGAGCGGGGGCTACTCTGGGTTGCGGTGCACGGGCTTCTCATTGCGGTGGCTTCTCTTGTTGTGGATCATGGGCTCCAGGCGAGCGGGCTTCAGGAGTTGTGGCACGTGGGCTCAGCAGTTGTGGCTCCCGGGCTCTAGAGCGCGGGCTCAGTAGTTGTGGTGCACGGGCTTAGTTGTTCCACGGCACGTGGGATCTTCCCGGACCAGGGCTCGAACCCGTGTCCCCTGCATTGGCAGGCGGATTCGTCACTACTGCGCCACCAGGGAAGCCCTCACCTAGGGTTTTCTTTTTCACGAAAAGCGTAGCCAGGGCGCCTTGGCCTGGGGTGACCTCCTCCCGGGCAGAGGTGGGGCGAGGGGGGCAGTGAGGGGCGGTTGCCTGGGCGACGCGGCTGCTCCTCCCGCCCAGGGCGGATGTTGGGGCGTTGATGAGGTGGAGGGGAGCCGGGTTTAGGGGGGCCGGGCTGGGGGGTGCTGACATGGGGGGACTTACTGGGGGTGGATGGAAGGGAGCCCGGCTGGGGGGTGTAGCTGGGTGGATGAGGAGCTAGGGTCGGGGGAAGTGTAGCGGGGCGGGGATGTGGTGGGGGGGATATTCTGGTGGTGGGGGAGGAGAAGAGCCGAGCCAGGGGCGTGGTCTGGGGGCTGAGCTGGGGGCGCGGCCTGAGGCAAGAAGGGAGAGCCCAGCCAGAGGGGTGGCCTGGAGCCAGGTGTGGCGTGGCCTGTGAGGCATGGAAGGAGAGCCGTGCCGGGGCGTGGCCTGGGGCTGGGGCGTGGCCTGAGTCCGGCGGGGCGAGGCCTGGGGGGCGTGGAAGGAGAGCCGGACCGGGGCGTGGCCTGGGGCCGGGCGTGGCATGGCCCGGGCTGGGGGGGGGGGTGGAAAGGTAGCTGAGCCAGGGGCGTGGCCTAGGGCTGGGGAGTGGCCTGGGGCCGGCGGGGGCGTGGAAGGAGTGCAGGGTCGGGGGCGTGGCCTGGACCGGCGGGGGCGTGGCCTGGGCCGGGCGGCAGCGGCGGGCTGGCTTCAGCGCCGCGCTCCTCCCCCGCAGCCCAGCCCGCCGCCCGCCTGGAGTCCGCGCGCCCGAGCGGAGGCTCCTCCGAGAGCCCGGCGTGCTCGGATCTCCGCGGCACCAGGACCAGCCCTGTGTCGCCGGGACGTCTTGGATCGGCCGACTTTGGAGGTTCCTTCGAGCGGGGCCGCGGTAGGTGAGGCTGCGCCGAGGCGCGGGGCGGCCGCCCGGGTGTTGGCGAGGAGCCCGAGCCCGGGAGCTGAGTTACCCCGACGCCGGCCCCGCAGCCCAAACACCGAGTTCGCTCGGTGAGCTCGCTGCGGGGCTGGGCGGCCCGAGGGCGAGGGACCCCCGGCCCCGCGCGCCTGGGGATCCCCATACTTGACCCGTGCCCGCCGCGGGCTGAGGGCGGGACAAAGGCGCGGGGCGCCCGCGCCGCCCAGGGGATGCGCTGGAGATCTTCTCTCCCAAAGCGAGTTTCTCCCCGGGTGCCCCGGGCCTCATCTCCCGAGAAAGGCGGGACCCTGTGTCCGGCGACCCTGAACTGGAGGGATGAGCTCCAGGGCTGGTTTGCTTCCACTCACGTTCGGCGAGGTGAGGGAGTGGGCACCCCAGCCCAGGGGGACACAGACCAGCGCTGCGCCTACGGCCGGGGAGCTCAGGTGACCTGGGCTGGAGGCCACCATCCGGCTGTGCAGTCTGAGCCCCGGCAAACCTCCCCTCCCTCCAGGTGCGGAAAAAAGGCCAAACCAACCAACCATACAAACAGAACTCTCTCGGTCAGTTGCTTCCCACCACTGGACAGTCTTGTTGATAAACAGAAGAATAACTTGAGTTTATTTAGCACTTGTTACCAAGGCCATCTAAATTCATACATCATCCGCCCCTCCTCCCACGGTTTTCCCTGCGTCTCACCTCATTTTCCGTGTTGCCTGGTGTTTTCTACCCTATTAACCCCTCCAAGTCCCCAAGTACTGTGCTCTTCTCTAACAGGTACAGAAATTTCACCCATTTTATTTTTCCTAACAAATGCTCCTTTTCTGTGTCCCCCTTCTTCCAAACAAATGCTCCTTTTCTATGTCCCCCTTCTTCCAGACTTCCTCACTGCAGTGTCCTCTGGGTCCTGTTAATTATGCTTGCTCCCTGTGCTGAACCTTGGCCTCTGCCCCCCTCCCCCCATCCTTTAGAGTTTTTTTTATGTGACTGTTTCTTACCTAGCATTCTAATTTTCACACCCCTCCTTTGGTCCCCAGATTTGCCATCTTCCTGCCACCCAGGCTGGCTGTCTGCCTTTCTGCCTGTGCTCCCGTGCTGTGGGCTGTCTTGCCTTTTACCTACTTCTCCCCATGCTTTTCCCGCCTCCAGAGCACACCTTGTTTCGGTTCCTCTGGTTGTGGATTTTGCTACTGCATCACCACCCCTTGGTTCCTTTTCTTCCCTTCCAGTTGGTCCTCCATTACCCGGCAGACGTCTTTATTTCAGAAGGTCTGAAAGTGTCACAAGTAGGCAACCAGCTTCCCCAGGACCTCTCTGGACGTCAGGACCTTCCCATCTGCTCCTGGTTCTGTTTGTGTTCTTACTGAAGAAGTAGTATCGTATGTAGACAAGTTCTCCGACTATGTTGATATTGATGTTAATATTAGGTAGCAGTTGTCAAACACTTAGTAGGAGCCGAGCAGTCTTCCGAGGGATGTACATGCAGTAATAACTCATGAATCCTCCTTGCTTCCCTGTAATGTCGATGCATTCCTAGCCCCATTTGACAGATGAGAAAGGGGCGGCTCAGAGAACTTAAGTACCAGGCCCAGTTTCTCATGGCTGTGTGGTGGGAGAGCCCCTCTTCTCGCCAGGCGGCTGTGCTCCCAGGCCATGCTAACTTTGGAACTCATACGTGGGCTGGGATTGGGCCTTGGAAATAGGTCATTATTTGCGTGTTTTATTTGGTCTGCAGTTTACAGCTGTTGAGGGCATAATATCTCTACTGTAGAGCAGTGTGTGGGGAAAACCTAATGCCTCCTGTCCCTCAGAAAGACTGAGGACACTGCCTGGGCTGGTTTCCAGCTCACTTTCCTGAAGAGAGCACCTGGCCCCTTGGCTACAGGAAGGCTGGAAGAAAGCTTCTTGCAAAGACCGTTGCCAGCCGGCTCCTCCCCTGCAGTGAGAGGTCAGTTTCACCTTAGCTGGCCAGATCTTTAGGGTCCTTCAGAGCCCTGTGATGTGATGAGTCTTGCTTATTTCTGTTTCATTATATAATTTAAAGCCTTGTTCCTGTATCTCCTTCACCTTCCTGAAAGTTGGAGGCAAGTGTTTGTTCTTTTGCAGGTGCTGAAGCAGAGTGTTGGGAAAGTTTTACACTTTGATGGCTGGAAGGGGCCTTACATTCCACAGATGAGGAAACTGTGGCTCAGAGAAATAAAATGACATGTCCAGGGGAGGCAGCGGGACAGCAGACCCCCGACCTGCCGACCTCTGGTCCAGGACTCCCCATGCGTGGCCCTACAGCTTGGTGGGGTGATCTCTGGGCTTGCTGTGTAAAGCAGTGAACGAACCCTTTCTTCCCTGAGCTAAGAGGCATTGGGAGGGTTCATTTGGAATGGAAATTGTCAGTGGGTTCTTTTTTTTTTTGGTCTGAAAACTAAACATTTAAAAAAAATGTTTGCCTTCGAGATACGTAATGGCATAAATGGGATCATAAAATCGCAGAAGTATAAATTCAAATGTTTTTAGAAAGAAATATTTTTGTCTTCCAGAACATCAGGCAGGCACGCCAAACATACATTGCTTTCTAGAGGCAAATCGTACAATCCATGGCAATTTGAAAATCAATAACTGGACCGATGAATTGTATTTTCATTTGCAGAGAGAAAGGCCTTAGTACAAAGCGCTCATGTGATTTCCTTCATCTCTGCATCTCAGATAAAACAGGGCTGAGGGGGGAGCCTGTCCAGTTAGGTGCTGTCTCTGTGTTGGCTCTGCCATGCCCCCGCCCCGTCTCCCCCTGGCCTCGGGCTCCCAGCCAAGCCCCCCCATTCCCAGCTCTGCTGCCTGCTGTCTGGCTCGTCTCTTTCTCCAGGAGCCGTCGGGGAACCTGCAGGGTGCTGCTCACCCAGGATTGCTCAAGCCATTCCATAACTGCCTTTCTTGACAAAATCCAGCCCTAATGCCCTGAGGTGTTTGTTGCATGTAATTAACCTCTCTCTGATGCTCCAGAGTGAGATGGGTGGCTCGGTGCGTCCTTGGGAGAGTTGATGAGACATTCACTGTCTGTGCTCCGTGGTTCGGATGAGGATCATCGGTGTAACTACGGAGCAGGTTAGGTTTACTGCTCCCCTCGCACAGGGGAGGGGATCGAATGTCCTGGCCACAGCCCTGTAGGAAGAGTCAAGGCTGAGATTTGAATGCGAGGCTGCCATACCCAGGAGATCCACACGCACGTCCAGCGTCTGTCTGCTCTGAAGCTCATAACCCTCCACAGCAGCTTCCCAGAGCCTTTTACGAACTAGAGGAGGGAAAACGAGGGGCACTTGGGGCCTCGCGGGAGTCCCGGACCAGCCCTCCTCCGTCTCCCTTCGGGGCCAGGGGCGCTTTCTGACTGTGGGCGGCAAAGCCCCAAGTGGACAGAGATGGTCCTTGTTTCTCATACATGGCTGTGGCCATTTGCTGTGGTCGGGATGTCAACATTCGTGGCCACAGGTAATGCCCCATCCTGTGCTCGTGATCTTCAACTGTTACCTCACCTAACCAGGACCTTAAAGGACCTGATTTCTTGGCCAGAAACAACCTCCACCTGTTTCTGTGACACAGGACTGCTCTTTGTCACTGTGGAAGCAAGGCGAGCTCAGCATTGTCATTTCAGGGACTGTGTGCCTGACTCAGGGCATCTTTTGCTCTGGTCAGATCTGAGCTGGACCCCCAATTCTCTCTCGGGGTTCAGCCATGGGGCCGGGGATCTCTAAGAGGACCCTGCCTGCTAATCTGGGAGAGGGAGGGGCCAGCCTTTTCCCTCCCATTAGAACCGTTACAGAGTTTGTTCCCGAAGCCTGGCAGGCTGTCCTTAGAGAAAAATAGAACTCAGGTCCGAAAGGACTAGACTGGAAGGTGTGGGCGGGTGAGATGCGGCCTGCAGGAAACTGGGATCTTTGCCCGCCATCTCTGGCAGGTGCGGGGGTGCTGGTGCCCCATGTTTGTTGTCTTAGAGCAGAGGGGGCAGGAGGCCAGGGAGGAGATGTGTTCCTGGTATCGGAACTTTGATCACAGGCTTTCCTGGCAATTACTGTTCTCCATAATAGAAGCAGCGAGCAGTCTTGTGGTGGAGTGTTAAAATTACAGTCACATTAAACAAGGTCAGGCCCTACTACGTCACCACCACGTGTGCTGTATAAAAAGAGAGGAGGCCCTAGTCCTAAAACCACTTACACCATGTGGGCATTGAAACTTATCCAGTTTGGATGTTGGGACTGTCTGCGGCTGAAAGGAAGAACAGCTTCAGAAAGTTTGCTCCCTTCCCCCTTTCTCTTTTATGTGCTGGATGCTGGGAAGGGAACCAGCCCCTGCCCTGTGGAGGCTCACACTCTTTCCGGTGGGAGTGGTAGGCACGTGAAAGGAAAGACCTGTAGCAGGTGAGGGATCAGTTTATGGGGAGGGCGTTAGGTGAGCCCATGGGAGGCCGAGGATCCAGGAAGGCTTCCTGGAGGAGGAGCTAACCACAGCCAGGGCTGAATAGGAGTGTGCAGGTTGGGGGAGGGGCTGACAGAGGGAGGCATTGTAGCCTCTGGGGACAGAATAAGCAGAGGTGGGGACACGGACCCCAGCTTGGAGATGAGGGACCCTCAGACAATTCTGCCCATCATTCATGGCTGTTAACCATTTGCCCAGAGCAGTGGTTCTGCATCTGCATCAGCTGAGAATTTGTTAGAAAAGCAAATTCTAGGGCTCTCCCCTGGAACCGCCGAATTAGAGTTTCTGGGGTGTGTGTCTGTACTTTAACAGCCTTCCAGGTGATTCTCACACACGCTGAAGTGTGAGAACTAGTGCTTTAGAACGTATGTTTTCCAGACATCCTAAAAACAGCTGCTCTTCATCGCCACCTGGTTGTCCTTCAAAGTGACTGTGTTCCTGCCTGGTTGGACACGTCAGACCTCCCTCGAGCCATCAGCTGTCCAACCTTCTCGTTCTTCTCCACCGTGTACAACCTCACAATTTCTCTTGTCCACCCTGCTTCATTTCATCACATACTAGTAATTTATATTATTTCTATAACATGATTTCTTAGTGTTTGGCGGTTGTCAGGTAAACTGGGTTCAGGTCCCAACCCTGCTGCTTGCCCGCTGTGTGACCTTGGGGAGGCATTGACCTCTCTGCCTCAGTTGCCTTATCTGAACAATGTACATCATGGTACCCATCTCTTCACTGAGTGTTTCAAACTTTGCTGGACGTTGGAATTACCTGAGGGGTCTTTAAGAAAGGTTGATGCCTGCTCCCATCCCCAAATATTGTAATTGGTTGTGGGTGTGACCTTGGCATTGGAATTTCCCAGGGGCGGTAAAGTTGGGAACCACGGTCACAGGCTGTGGTGCGAATGAGATGAGTCCCCACTTGCGAAGTGCTCAGAAGGGGGTCTGGCCTGGCTCTTCTGTCTGATGGGGGAGGGGAGGCTCTGTTGGTTCTGTGATGGTGGGGGAGAAGGCAGAGCTGTGTTGCTCGTTCTGTGAACACTTGTTGGATGTCGAGGGCCTGTCGGTTTGGGGATCTCCTGATGACTCTGTCTTGTTCTGAGACTTAGGGGGTGAGGTAGCCCAGCACAGTGGGTCTCCAGGTCTGACTCTCTGGGCATCCGCTGGGCAGGACTACAGAGGTCCTGCATGAACAGAGCACACAGGCCCCCACCCCCCAGCCAGCATTCCCAACACGGGACACCCTTTTCCCTCCTCTGTGCAGAATAACTTGAATTTTCGGAATATAACCAGCTTCTAAAATCATGAAGGAGCAGTGCTTTTCAGTGAAAATGGGAATCGGGCCCCCTAGGGTTCTGACCCTGCCCTAATCTGTCATTTGAACTTAGACGCCAGTTTTCTAAATTTATTTATTTATTTTTGGCTGCGCTGGGTCTTCGTTGCTGCGCACGGGCTTTCTCTAGTTGCGGCGAGCGGGGGCTACTCTTCGTTGCGGTGCGCGGGCTTCTCATTGCAGTGGCTTCTCTTGTTGCGGAGCACGGGCTCTAGGCGCGTGGGCTTCAGTAGTTGTGGCACGCGGGCTCAGTAGTTGCGGCTCGCAGGCTTAGTTGCTCCATGGCATGTGGGATCTTCCCAGACCAGGGCTCGAACCCGTGTCCCCTGCATTGGCAGGCGGATTCTTAACCACTGCGTCACCAGGGAAGTCCCAGACGCCAGTTTTCAGACACACAAAACATCTCTGGACTTGATCTCTCTTTGGCACCTGAACTGTCTTCTAGGACAGTGGTCCCCAACCTTTTTGGCACCAGAGACTGGTTTTGTGGAAGACAGTTTTTCCACGGTGGGGGTGGGAGTTTTTCCACGATGGCTCAGGTGGTACTGTGAGCGAGGAGGGCGAGGGGGAGCGGCAGATGAAGCTTCGCTCGCTCGCCCGCCGCTCACCTCCTGCTGTGCTGCCTGGTTCCTAACAGCCCGCGGACCGGCTGGGGACCCCTGTTCTAGGATCTAAATGTCACTATGTTATAAATTATGTATTTCTAACCGTTATTTGAAAAACAAACAGTCTTTTTGCATACTCTGTCCTGTCACATATTCATCCTACCTTCATTCATTGTTTTATTAATTCAGCAAATATTGATGAGTATCTGCTTTGCATCAGACACCAAGCTGGCAGTTTCATCCCTTCTTTCCTGTGGAAGGACAAGCGTATCTGTCAGCATGTAGAAAGTGTTTCTTTAGGTTTTCGTTCATAGCTGCAGCCTTCTCTCTACCTGTCTGTTTTGGTGACGTAATTACTCCACTTTTAATAATAGAACATCTGAAGGACATTTTTCATGTTGACTCCATGGGCCTTCTTTGAACCCTGCTGAGATTAATTAAATCAAACCCCATGCAACAATTATCCTAAAATATCCCAACAAGTTATTAAAATCCAGTTTGCCTGGAGCCCTGAGTCAGTGATCCACAGTCAGTACCCTCAGGATGAAATCCGCAATCCAGTTTAAGGTCTGGGGGTTTCTGATTTCTTTTAGTCCAGAGTCCGTCCTAGTGGTTTGGCCAAATTAATTAAAGAAATGAGAAACAGGGGAATTCATATCTCGAGTTTACTATTTGTTCTCTTTCTGTGGAAAAGTTAGATTCTGTTTTTGGTTTTGTTTTGCCGTGCAGGGCCTACAAGGACCTGACGTTTACTCTTAGGTTGCCCCTAGTACATTTAAATGTGTGTTGCAAATGGAGATAATTGATTCACTATATTTGTTCTGCTGCCTGATTACTAAGTGAAAATCTACCACCGGGGAAACTTTTGTGTAGCCAGCACACAAGTAGCTCAGTATTATGGTAAAGACTAGCCTCCATTGTTGTGGTCTTAACATTATCAGTGGTGTTACCCACAGACTGAATAGGCTTTAGAAATACAGGCCTTCACAGGAATTGCCCTGGCTTAAATATTCCATGGAGCCTTCTGAAATAACATCCCCCAAACCTTCATTTGAAACAATAAAGAAGGAGGGGATATATGAATATCTACAGCTTCAGTTATATCAAAAAGGATTAGGTATTTAAAATGAGAAAAGTTAAAAATGTATTTTAGCTTTAAGAATCTGAGGTTAAGGAATAATCCAAGATATATCGGGAAAAGTCAACAATATTCTTCAAAATGGTATGTTCTAAGATCTGCCCGACCTGCTTTCTCTGCTTGTTCTACCTTTGACTTTCCTGAAACAAACCTAAACTCCCCCGAGTGGATTGAGTGGCCCGTCTTGCTGAAGAGCCTGCTTGTTTCATCAAGTCCAGTCCAGCTCTGGCATTGGAGTATCTCTCTGAGTCCTCAGGCTGCTCTGCCAGAACCGTGGTGTCGTGCACGTCCCAGAAAAGGATGGGGGACTTCACTGTTATGGCCCGGCTCCAGTTCTGGGGTGTGTGTGTGTGTGTGTGTGTGTAGGTCTAGGGTAGGGCCAGCCTGTGTGCTCTGCTGAGTCAGTGTGTCTTAGAACCAGTGACGTTCCCGCCTAAGTTGGGTCTAGACTTCTGGCCTCCCTAAGAAATGAAGCAGTGGAAGTCTGAATAAGGAAAGTGGCAGCCTCTTTTGAAGACTGATTTTTTGATGACAAGTCATGGCAAGGTGTGAGGGAGAAGGCTGATTTGTAAACTTTGCAGCTTGTGGAATTGGGCTGAATGTTGGGATTTTCTTTTTCTTTTCTTTCTTTCTCCCTTCCCTTCCCTTCCCTCTCCTCCCCTTCCCTTCCCTCTTTTTCCCCCCGTACCGTGAGGCATGTGCGATCCTAGTTCCCCCGACCAGGGATCAAAGCCACGCCCCCTGCAGTGGAAGCGCGGAGTCTTAACCACTGGACCGCCGGGGGAGTCCCTCTATTCGTGTTTTCAACGGCTGTCCTCACCCGCCAGCATCAGTGTCAACAGCTCCGCTCACGGTTGAGCCATCTGAAGGCAGACCCTGTGCCCAGTCTCAGCTCTTGAACTGCCGCGTGCCTGGCAGAGTGTCCTGTGCTCATGGATGATGACTGCTCACTGGGACGAGGGACGGTCCATCCATAAACGCGGTCGTGCTTCTGGCCGGGGGAGGCGCTGGCGTTGTCCAGTCTCGGCCAACTCCTTCCCTCCAGCCTCGCCTTCCGCCTTCCCTTGTGATATTCTGCGTTGGGCTGGAGGGGAGTGACGTACGTTAACCTCCTCTGGACTTCCTCTCAGGCTAGGATCTTCTGCTCCCAGGGACGGGGTACCCAGAGGAATGGAGAGGGTGCTCCGTTTGTCCCCGCTCTCCTCCTCCATCTGCTGGTCTGCGCTTCCCGTGGCTCCACTCAAAATTAGGAAAAGTACTCAGGCCGAGAGAACACCGTCTGCCTTCCTTCTGATACAGAAGTAATCTCGTCGGAGGAAGCAGGAACTCTCCCTGCTTTTCCTAGTCTTTATTTCTAATCTGACCCCTCATCCAAGGTGCTCACCCTGAGTGGGTGCCGACCCGGAAGCCTTCAAGTGGGACACGGAAGCAAGAATATTCTAGCATTACAAGATCAGCGCCTGCAGGTGGACAGTCAAAGCGTACAGTACCACTGCCGCTGCCTAAAGATGTGCGAGTTGGTAGCGTGGCTACTTACATTCTCAGACTAGCACATCTGAAGGAAGTTTATCACACTGATTTCCTGGGGGCTGTTTCCAAGCCTGCTGAGATTAATTAAATCAAACCCCATGCAACAACTATTCTGAAGCAAAATGGCTTATTAAATTCCGGCGCACATGCTGGATTACTGAATTTGTATTGTCCAACTAGATGATTATGTTTTTGTTTGTTTCCTACTATAGGACTTTAATATCCTTTTTTTTTATTTCTGTGGGTGGATACAACCAATCTCTTTTGGTTATTCTTTCCTGCTGGGATGAGGTCTCTCTAGGGAAGAAGGAAATGCCTGCTGTCAGCAGGACAGGACTGTTTTCTAGGCTTTCCTGGAAAGTTGTTTCTGTAGAACTAGGTCTTTCTCTGCCCACAGTGCTTCTGTTTTTCTTGGGCTGGTGATTTTTAAGAAGGCTTTGTGTCAGTTGGAACACTTGTCTTCTGAGATGAAGATAGTGGCCATCTGTGCAGATCGGTCTGGGAGGAACACAAGGTTGGCTCAGCAGGAAGGTTCCTGGTCCCTTGTCACCCGGACCCGGGGCAGCCACTCCTCTGTGTGTGCTTCTGGGTCAACTAAAAAGACCTGGGAAGCACTTCGGTCATTATTGAGAGAGGATTTTTTTAAAAAACATAATGCTGTTGAAATCGTGTGTGTGTGTGTGTGTGTGTGTGTGTGTGTATTTTACTGTTTCTTCCAAACAGAAGAATTTCTTTTATGTGATTGTTTTAAAGAGAGCTGGTCATGCAGTGACCAGTTATTACACAAGACATGCCTGGTTAGTGAACTTTTCCTTGTACAAACTCACGGCTGCGGGATTCAGAAAGAATTAACTTGGAACACATTTCTCATGGGCTTTTAGATGGAAAGATATTTCCCCATTGGGAGGATCCCACAGCTTTCACCTTAGAGGAGTGAGAACTTCCGCCCTGTGTCGGGATCCACTCACTGAGAGCTCGGGAGGAGATCGGGGTGGTTTCGGGTTCCCAGGGCAGGGTGCCATCTGAGTGCAGAAGCCCTTGGAATGCGCTGCCCATTGGCTGCCTGTGTGCTCCGTGCTGCCTCGGCGAGAGGCAGAGGGAGATGGGGGAGTGGTGGCCCTCATCTCAGAACCTGCGGGACATATCTGAGCACCTGCTGCTTCCATGTGGAGGACCAGATGGTGGAAATGTTACAAGGGTGAGGTGGACGTTTTCAAAGAAGTGGTTATAGAGGGCTGGTAACTACGGTGATAGCCCAGCAGGGAGGTGGCCACACCTGCTTGCTGGTGCTTGACGGGGTATCTACGCAGGAATTCAGACAGACTTCTGGCATCTGTCCTGGGCTCTCCGGCTGAACCTGTCTATGTCAGTCATGAGGTTTGGATGGTCAAGGAAAGGTCTCTGTAAAATACCCAAGTCCTGGTGTTTGGTTGTGTGGAAGACGCAGCAGTGGTGCATAGGTGGTTTTCTTTAGCTGGACTAACATTGGTAAAAGTCAGCATCTGACCCAGAAGAGGCAAGTGTTGGCAGAAGAGAGTGGGAATTCGAGAGTTCAGGCAATGTGTAATTGTATTCGTGGAGAGTTTTAAATTCTTATTTAATTTAAAAAATTAAGCTTTTTTATTTTGAGATAATTATAGATTCACATGCATGGTAAAATACAGTGATATTTACATGATACTGTACAACACCACAACCAGGATATTGACATTGATTCGTGAAGCTAAATAACATTTCCATCACCAAGAGGGTCACTTGTGTTGTCCTTTTATTTCAAAAGTGTTATAAAATTCGAATCGTACAGTGTGTTAGGTATTGCTTTTCTTACTCAACACAATTCTCTGAAGATGATACTACTCCTTCTTTGGATATGGGCCTTGCATATATGTTCTCTGACTCTGCAGCTTGTCTCTTTAACCTCTTAACAGGGTCCTTTGCAGAACAAAAGTTTTTCATTTTGATGAGATCTAATTTATTGATTTTTTTCCTTTTATGGATTATGCTTCTGGTGTCAAGTCTAAGAACTCTTTGCCTAGCCTTAGATCTTGAAGATTTTCTTCTGTTGTTTTTTAAGTTTTATAGTTTTACATTTAAGTCCATGACCCATTTGAGTTAGTTTTTGTATAAGGTGTGAGATTTAGGTTGTGGTTTTTGTGAAGTTTTTGTTTGTTTGTTTGTTTGTTTTTGCCTGTAGATGTCTAATTGCTCCAGCCCCTTTTTTGTTAAAAAGGCTATCCCTCTTCTGTTCAATGCCTTTTGCACCTTTATCAAAAATCAGTTGGGCGTATTTGTGTAGGTCTGTTTCTGAGTTCGCTTTTCTGTTGAATTTAGCTATGTGTCTCAGCCAATATCACAGTCTTGATTACTATAGCTATGAGTCTTGAAATTGGGTGGATTGATTCCTCCCACTTTATTCTTTTTCAAAATTGTTTTAGCTAGTCCAGCTCCTTTCCCTTTCTACATAAATTTTAGAATAATCTTATCATATCTACAAAAAAATCTTGCTGGAATTTGGGGAGAATTGACATCTTTACTATGTTGAATTTTCCAGTCAGTGAACACAATATGTCTCTCCATTTCTTTCATCAGCATTGTGTAGTTTTAAGCATGCAATTTCTGTTCTTGTTTGCATAGATTTACACCTAAGTATTTCATTTTTTGGAGAACTTGTAAATGGTATTGTATTTTTTATTTCAATGTCCATGTGTTCATCGCTAGTATATAGAAATACAGTAATATTTTTTTTGGATGTTTAACTTGTATTATTTAACCTTGTAGAGCTCACTAATTAGTTCTAGGAGTTTTTTGGTAGATTCCTAGGGATTTTCTATGTAGACAGTCATGTCATCTGCAAATAGGGATGGTTTAATTTCTTCCTTTCTAAGCTGTATGCCTTTCATTTCCTTTTCTTGCCTTATCGCACTGGCTAGAACTTCTCATGATGTGTTGAATAAGAGTGGTGAGAGCAAAGTCCTTGCCTCTTCTTTCTGATCGTAGCGGGAAAGCATCTTGTCTTTTCACCATAAAGTATAATGTTAGCTGTAGGTTTTTGGTAAGTGCTCCTTATCAAGTTGAGGAAATTGCCCTCTATTCCATTTTTTTGAGAGTTTTTTTTGTGATGACTGAATTTTATCAAATGTTTTTTCTATCGATTGATATGATCATATGATTTTTTTCTTTAGCCCGTTAATATAATGAATTATATTGATTAATTTTCAAACATTGAACCAGCCTTGGATCCCTGGAATAAACCCAAATGGAATAAACCCCACTTGGTCATGTGTATAATTATTTTTATATATTGTTGTATTCTCTTCTGTTTTATTAAGCATTCTTATGTCTATATTCATGAAGGATATTGGTCTGTCTGTAGTTGGGTTTTTGTATTTGTTTTCGTTTGTTTTTGGTGGTGGTGGTAGGGTACTATCTTTATCTGGTTTTGGTATGAGGGTAATACTAGCTTCATAAAATGAATAGAAAATGTCTTTCATTTCCTGGATGACAAAGGGTGGAATCGGTGTTAATTCTTTCTTAAATATTTGGTAGAATTCTTCAGTGAGAGCATTTGGGCCTGGAGATTTCTTCTTAGTTTTGAAATGACATATTCAATTTCCGTAAATGATTACGGTCTGTTGAAGTTATCTATTTCATATTGTGTGAATTGTGGTAGTTTTTGTTTCTTGAGCAAGTGGTCCATTTTGTCTAAGTTGTCCAATATGTGTGTATAGAGTTGTTCATAGTATTCCCTTATTCTCGTTTTTTTTTTTTTAAAGAATCAATTTTATTTATTTATTTATTTTTGGTTGCGTTGGGTCTTTGTTGCTGCGCGCAGGCTTTCTCTCGTTGCACTGAGTGGGGGCTGCTCTTCGTTGCGGTGCACAGGCTTCTTCTCATTGTGGTGGATTCTCTTGTTGCGTAGCACGGGCTCTAGGTGTGCGGACTTCAGTAGTTGCGGCACGCAGGCTCAGTAGTTGTGGCTCATGGGCTTAGTTGCTCCTCAGCATGTGGGATCTTCCTGGGCCAGGGCTCAAACCCATGTCCCCTGCATTGGCAGGCAGATTCTTAACCACTGTGTCATCAGGGAAGTCCCCCTTATTATCTTTTTGATGTCTGCAGTGTTGGTAGTGTTACCTTATTTCATTCCTAATATTGGTATATTGTGTCTTCTTTTCTTTGTTCTTTGTCAACCTTGTTAGAAAGTTTGTAAATTTTATTACTCTTTTAAAAGAACCAGCTTTTAGTTTTACTGATTTTTGCTGTTTCTGTTTTCAATTTCTTTTATATCTGTTCTTGCCTTTATTATTTCTTTCCTTTGCTTGCTTTGGGTTTATTTTGCTCTTTCTCTAGGTTCTTGAGGTGGGAGTTTAGACTACTAATTTGAGAAGTTTCTTATTTTCTTATGTATTTATTTAATGCTGTAAATTTCCCTCAGAGCATTGCTTTAGCGGTGTTCTACAAATTTTGATATGTTGCATTCTCATTTTCATTTTCATTCGGTTAAATGTATTTTTTAAATCTCTCTCTAGACTTCCTCTTTGACCTGTGGATTATTTAAAAGTATGTTGTTTAGTTTCCAGATGTTTGGAGATTTTCCTTTTATCTTTCTGTTATTGATTTCCAGTTTATTCCATTACGGTTGGAGAATACATTCTGTATGATTTCAGTTCTTTAAAAATTTTTGAAGTTTGTTTTATAGCCCAGAATATTGTCTGTCTTGATCTGTGTTCTATGTGTATTTGAGAAGACTGTATATGTTCTGTTGCTGTAGGGTTGAATGTGCTATAACTGTCTAACTGTTGGTTAATGCTGTTAATCCTGCATTGGCGTGTTTTGTTGTAGTGATGTTAATAGTGATTATTTGTTTCTTGCTTTTGTTTTTTTCTGGTGAGGGAAGGGGAATGAGGATTAGACAGTGAAGAATTTGAAATCATATTGTCTGGCAAGAATAAGGAGGCTAAAACTCCATATTGCCAATCTAGGGCGACTTTGACAACCATCCAAGGAAAGAGTAGAGTTTCTATTCTGTGTTGAAAATGTAGGTACCAGAGGGCCAGTTTATTACCCCATTGTTTTAGTATTAGAAAGTCTGAAGAAAACCATGCTTGATCTCAAAATTAGAGGTCAGACAGCTAAAGTTGCTGACCAGGACTGGAGGAAAAGGATATATTTCAAGGTTGTTTACATTACTTCTTGTTGAATAGTATTTATTAGTTAGCTGGCTTATTGCTTATTAAGTATTCAATCTTTAATTAGATCTAGAGCAGAGTCATGGGTTATTGACATAAAAGCTATATTATTAATCTATTCTAAAAAGTTTGTTATGTAATTCCTCTATTCCAGACCTGGTGTTAGTTCCTGAGAATATAAAAATAAACTAGAGAGACATGGACTTAAGTATTTTTGATTCTCCCACAGAAGAAAAACCTAGAAATCTCAATGGCTTCCACAAAGACTGATTACTGGAAAACATAAGAATAAATTAAACCTTGAAGATGATTTTAGTTTCAGATGCTGCAACTTAAATATGAAAGACAGTATTAAATATGCTGTGCAGGGAAACTGTTTTATTACATGGTTGCATAGTCACTTTCAGTTAAAAGCCTGGCATTTCTTGCAGGTCTCCTGTGTGCCAGGCACTGTAGTGAGTGCAGGAGATCTGGCTTTGCTTAGCCCCTGGTGTACTCTTTCTTTCTTAAGTCTGATTGTTATAAAGATAGAGGCCAAGTATAAATTTCTTAAACCTTATATGCATTTTTATGTATTATTTCTTAAGAAATAGAAGCTTCCATGTGTACTGAAAACTTTTATTTACATCATTTTTTCAGTAACACAACTATATAAAGAATATCTACATAAGTCATGTTGAATTTAAATACAAACAGATCCGGTATCAGTGTCAATACTGAAGTTACCTCACATCGTTTTGTAAACACACTATTAGTTTAACCTGTTTAACCAGGTATAATTATAGAAGGGCAGCAAAGACCTTGGTCTATTACTTTTCATGTGACACAACAAAAAGTAAGAAAATACAGTTAAATGTATCATAGTATTTGCTTTCTTTTTCCCAATGACATCACAGTTTCCCTTTAATATCTCTTTTTCAGATCACAAAAACATGTTATTCTCCCAGAAAACCAGTTGCTTTGATTAATGGGGCCAGGCCAGTCCAAGGACAGATTAAGCACACAGGAACCTGGCATGATCCCTGGAAATGGTCCTGTCTTCTTTCTGTCCCCTTGGGGCTCTTTAATTTAATCACCGTGTTTTCTGTTAATTCTCTAAAGAAGTTCCATATATCTAAATAAATGGTAGATGATTGGTTGATAATCTATTTTTGATATTTTACTTTTATTTTAAAAAATTTTTATTGGGAATTCCCTGGTGGTCCAGTGGTTAGGACTCCGCACTTCCACTGCAGGAGGCCCAGGTTCAGGGAACTAAGATCCCACAAGCAGCGTGGGGCAGCCAAAAAAAAAAAAAGATTTTATTGAAATATAGTTGATTTACAATATTGTGTTAGTTTCAGGTGTACAGCAAAGTGATTCAGTTATACATACATATATAAACATATATATTCTTTTTTTACATTCTCTTCCATTATAGGTGGTTGACAGACTATTAATTGTTAAAAAATAACAAGCTCATGCTTTATTGTTTATCATTTTATTAACAAGCCTCCTCCTTTCTTCCTAGTATAAAAAGAAGCGGAAAATGGTCTATTCAACTTCTTTGTTATTCCTCAGTTAGTCACAGCATGGCGGACGTGGACACCGCTGTACTTCCCTGATTCACCATTATTTTTAACTGTGACATTAAGTTCTTAGAGATATTTGGAAGAAAGTGATCAAATGCCTGTATAACAATTCAGGCATGTATCCGTTGGTCTGGCTGATATGGTTTGCCTTAGATAAATCACGTAACTTCTTTGAGCCTTGTTTCCCTGTCTGTGAAGTGAATCTGGCTGATCATAAGGGACCCTGCCTATTTAGTTATGGCTGTTTTCACTGTCATCTCTGGCTGGTCTCTGAGCTCCAGTGGGTAGAGAGCTGTGGCCGGTGGTCTTTGTATCTGTGACAGCCCCAATGCTGCAAATGCGTTTGTCTTCTGGGGCCAGGCATGTAACAGGAGCTATGCCGTTTGGATGGAAACTCAGTAGGTTCTGCCTGTCGGGTCCCAAGGGAAGGTGGCCCAGTGTTAGCAAACTTTCTTATTTTCCAAGAGAATCCAGAAATCTTAATGCAAGTGAAATCTCTTTATTCTTTTTTTAAATGTTTTATTTATTTATTTTTGGCTGTGTTGGGTCTTTGTTGCTTCGTGCAGCCTTTCTCTAGTTGCGGCGAGCGGGGGCTACTCTTCGTTGCGGTGTACGGGCTTCTCATGGCGGTGGCTTCTCTTGTTGTGGAGCACAGGCTCTAGGTGCGCGGGCTTCAGTAGTTGTGGCTCGCGGGCTCAGTAGTTGTGGTTCGCGGGCTTACTTTCTCCGTGGCATGTGGGATCTTCCAGGACCAGGGCTCGAACCCGTGTCCCCTGCATTGGCAGGTGGATTCTTAACCACTGAGCCACGAGGGAAGCCCGAAATCTCTCTATTCTTAAATATTGAAAATGAATTCGGTTTTTAAAAAACTCCCCGTGTAGGCCAAAACGGCATGAGAGCTATGAAATTCAAGCTGAAAACCCGTGCTTGCCAGTCCTGAGCGTGCTTTTAAAAATGCGTGTTGAATTACCAGCAGTTCACTGAGCTGCTTTATGATATGGCTGCCACAAATAGAGATCTTTTAGAAACGTCTGAGAAACATGCATCTGTCTTCTTGTAGTAAGAGCTTGTTTTACTCCACAATTATGACATTACTTGTTTTTTTTAAAATTTTTATGTTATATTGAAGTACAGTTGATTAACCATGTTGTGTTAGTTTCAGGTGTACAGCAAAGTGATTCAGTTATGCATATACATGTATCTATTCTTTTTCAAATTCTTTTCCCATTTAGGTTATTACAGAATATTGAGCAGAGTTCCCTGTGCTGTACAGTAGGCCCTTGTTGGTTATCTATTTTAAATATAGCAGTGTGTACCTGACATTACTTGTATATAGTGATTAACAGTACTAGTAATAACAAGTACCATAACAAGCATGCCTACTGTGTGCCATTCGGTGCTGGGAGGGCATTATTCTCTGCATAAGAAAGATGCACATATTGAAGATCAGAAAGTTTAAATGATGACCTGAGCTGACACATTCTGTCTAATGGCTGAGCTGAGATTGTAACCCTGTGGTTCATTCTTCACCATTCCTGCCTGTTACCACCTTCTTACTCTATTAAGAATGAATGGACTGCACACCTGAAACTAACACAACATTGTTAATCAACTATACTCCAATATGAAATAAAAATTTTTTAAAAAAGAATGAATTGGCACCACAGCAAAGCCACCAGCCTCATTTGTTTCTTTTTTAA
Source organism: Balaenoptera ricei (assembly GCF_028023285.1). Lineage (NCBI taxonomy): Eukaryota > Metazoa > Chordata > Mammalia > Artiodactyla > Balaenopteridae > Balaenoptera > Balaenoptera ricei. The sequence continues at coordinate 3,118,082 of NC_082656.1, read as the reverse complement.
ACAGTTTTATTGAAATATAATTGATATACACATACTACTATATATAAAATAGATAACCAATGAGGACCTACTGTATAGTACAGGGAATCATACTCAATATTTTGTAATAACCTATAAGGGAAAAGAATCTGAAAAAGTATAGATAGATATGTATAACTGAATCACTTTGCTGTACACCTGAAACTAATACAACTACAATTGAAAAAAAAAAGAAATATAATTGACATACTGTGCCACTCATCCATTTAAAGTACAGAATTAAATTGTTTTTATTATATTCACAGAGTCATGGGAATCATCCCCACGGTCAATTTTAGAACATGTTCATTGCCCCAGAAAGAAACCCCCATGCCCACTAACAGTCACTCCCCTTTCCCCCCAGACCCCCAATTCTTTGTGCAATTAGTTACCAATAAATAATGACTGTTAGAACTGATGGCTTAAGCTCCTTTTAAAGAATGAAGCTGATATTAGCCATATTTTAATATTCATATTTAATATTTATCTAGTATTAACCATATTCTAGTATTTGTTTGAAATAATAGATGATTTGGTTCAGTATATGAAATTTTAACAGCTGATTAGCTGAAATTTTTCCTCATTAAATTCTTTGACAAAGGAGTACGCTTTTTTTCTAATAATTCTTTGGAATGTCTCTGGAAGCTGTTGTAAAAGAATGTAATTTTCCCTTGAGGAAATGCCTAAGGTCATGGGCTCCAGAGTCAGCCAGCCTGGGCCCAAGTTCCAGCACTCACTGGCGCGTGATTTTCCCCGCTTCCTGATTGTCGCCCAGGATCCTAGGGCCAAGGTCCTAGGGCCTTTCCGAGGGTTCACAGAGGTTCTCCATGAGGGGTACTTCACACAGGAGCTGCGTTTAGTAAGAGCTGAGGGTTAAGTGATTGTGTTCCCGTATTTGTCATCAGTACCTGCTATAGCCTCGCAGCCGATACGTGTCTGAGTGAAAAGTTGCGTTGAAATTATTAACCTACTTGTGGAAAACTCCTCTTCGGTTTCTTTTTTTTTTTTTCCCTGTAGGAGGAATCCCGCCTTGGGAAGGAAGCCTGGCTGGGTGACATGCAAGCTATTTCTAGAAAGGCTGAGTCTTCCCACCACCCTTAGTGTAAAGATGAGATTAGCGTGACTTCAAATGCTATGACTTTTATGGTCCTGTCTTTATCCTTCCTTAAGCTATATCCCTTAATTTTTCAAAACCTTCATTTCTAGTAGTTTTGGGTGCTACTAATGGGGTTACAGTTTGCCGTGCAGATTTTATTGGCATTAGAAAACTCACTGTTGTTCTGCATCGTTAAGCAGACCCATTAAACAAGGCCTAGTCCGTCCAAACGCACCCGACGAGACCCCGGGGGGCGGGCTGGGGGTGTGTACCGCAGTGACCCGCATGTCGTGGCACTGTTCTCCGTGCTGGCGGGGGGCCTCACAGGGGGCGAGCGGCACCGTGATTGTCATTGCTGCATTTGGGATCGGGTTTTATGGGGCTTCTCAAGAAAGACGTCTACTCACATATATTTCCTGCTCATGGTAACTGGCCAGCAAAGGTAGAGAAAGATTTCTACATGCACACGTGACTTCCTAGCAGTAAGGTTAAAGCCTCTCTTATTTTTTTTTTTTTTTTTTTTTTGAGTTATTTTTTCCAGTACTCTCTTGGGTTCTTTCTCTTACTGAGTCTAAATCTCTTCATTTCGTTTTCTTTCATTTGTACGTTGAAGTTGTTTTAGCAGAGGACTGAGTGTTTCAAAAATCACATAAATTGAACATACGTTTTTCACCTATAAGTCAAATATAATGAATGCAAACTTCCTTCCATGTAGACATAACTCTTCCCTGTGGAAAATGCCATCAAAGCAAACCAAGGTTGGTGGCAGAACTAGAAACATCTGACCAGGCATCCTCACTCCTTAAACTTAGTACCCGAAAAAGCGTCATGTCCAAAAGTTGGAACTCTTTCTACGTGGAAAGTTTTCAGAGATCCAAATCAAGGCATGTATTACTTTATAACGCTCTCCATTGGCTGACGGTGGCCTTACCTGTTGGCGCACCTGGCCTGGGGGAGGAAGAGAGGTGACCTGCATTGCTCTCCACACTGGGATTGGAAATTTAGAGCATTCGTTCAAATCCTGATCTTGCCCTGTGCGATTTTTAAAATGATCATGTAAGCATCCTCTGAAATGTTGCTACCTGGGTTTTTCATGTATTGGTTCACTTCCTACATACAACACAGTGAGCAGACATTAGTACTCGCACCCTGTGAAGGAGACTAAGCTCAGGGAGGTTAGGTAACTTGTTAAAAGTCACCCAGAAAAGCTAATTTCCTTCACAGGACTGTTGTGAGAAGTTACATAAAGTACTAAGTGAAGAGTCACTAGCTGCTGCTTTTTTTTTTAAACGTATTAAAAATCATTCAGTTTTATTAATTAACATATATTAAGTTCCCACATAGCCTAAATAAACCTTTAACAATCCACCTGTGATTCTCTATCAAAATAAAGATTACAGGAATTCAGAAGGATTCTTGTTCTTCTGGTAGAATGATCTGAGAAATGTGATTTCTATGGTTTACAAAATGGAGGCTAATTATTTAGTAAACAGGGATGCATTATACATTAATTTTATAACATCTTATGGAAGTGTTACCTATCCTTTTCTTGGATATCGATGAAGATGTATTTATTTCAAACATGCCAACTAATATTCAAGACTTCTATCGATTTAGTGAATGTTTATCAGGATTTTAATGAACTACCATCTTTTTATCCTAAAAAGCAATTTAAAATTTAGAATGATCCTCTGTCTTAGTTGAATACAAAGAATGATTCCCTGAACGCTTAACTTATGGTGATCTATAGGAATGTTTTAAATCAGTGACAAACATCATCTCCATTTAGATTTTCATTGTACATTTTACATTACAGTGTCTTTAAACATCCATGGGGAACTAGATATAAAAGATTCCCACCTAATATAGAAGGACTTCTCTTATCTTTGAGGTATCCACAATCAAAAACCTGAATTTACATTCACACTAGAAAGAAAGGCATGTAGTAATTTGAGAGTTGAATTATATTCATTATTGTTTTCAAATCATCTCATATAATGACTGGCTCCTTCTTTATTCATGGCAGTGTTGACCGCCATGTTTGAATGACTGATTTTGAAGAAGTATCTGGTATCTGTGCTCACTGAGAATGACTCATTTTGAGAAATCAGTGTTAAACTCCTTTGAATGTTGAAATTCCCAACAGAAAATCCTCTGGGAAGAATTTTTGGTTCTACCCAAACCCAAGTAGTCAGACTGCTTTTGTCCTGAAACCCAAATGATGCAGCTGAACAGAACCGCCCCTGTTGACTGGGTCACAGGTGGGCCCAGCTGTCACCTGTCCACACACCCACTGCCTGGTCCCAAGCAAGCACCCTCCCACGTATGGGAAAGAGGGGGAAACATACAGATAGGGCCAGCCGCATTGCCAAGATGATCACATTCTCATTGTTGTTGCTAGTTTGGGTTTTTCTGGAGTGTATATTTAACTTGTTGATTTTTTTTCTCTCTGATGTGTAATTGTTGTTATACATTAACTTAATGCCAGGCAGCAGCATGAACCTACAAATCACACTGGTGGGTTTTTGTGTTCTGTGCAGGACAAAGTTCAAAGCTCTGATAATTTCATGGTCTGAGCTCTCCTGCTGAGCGACCAGGACCTAAAATAAATTGATCCCTACTGTGGTGTGACCTCGGTGGTGGCCTTTTGAAGACTTGGAAAGGTAGGATGGGTCCAGTCTGCTGTTTTTAAATGAAATAGTTCTTTCGTTATCTTAAGGGAGATCGGAGTGAAAGGAAAACCTATTGTTTTATTTTTGTTCTGAGTTTAAGGTCAAGTGGTAGCGTGTATCAAAAGTAAGCATTGCTTTACTGTTACAGAATTTGAGTGGATATATGAGTTGTTCCCCAGGAAATAAATCACGCCTTTCAGGGCAGGCGCTGGGAATCATCAGTCTTTCGAAAAGTGCCTTCATTTTACATTATGTTTTGCTTCTCCAGGGGACCTACTCTGTAATTGTATTTGTTACCAATTTGGGCATTTCCCCCTTTTATGTAACTTAATATAAGCCTTTCCTAATAATGGAGACCAGAGCACCTCACTGTGACGTGTGTTTGTGGCGCTGAGTAGATGCTAGTTTGTGTGACCAAGGGCTATACAGTAAATGCTTTTGTTTATAACTGTTCCCAGCACACATGACAGGCACTAGGTAAAATTTTATTGCTTGCTTTATGAAAGATTTTTTTCACAAGGGATTTTATTTATTGGCAACGTTCTGCCATGAGTATGATTTTTTTAGGGGCCTATAATTTAGATTTTTCTGATTCAAGGCTATAATTTACTCTAAAGCTACTTGGAAATCCATTCTGTAAGAAATAAACCAATGCAGAGAATTAAGGGACTGAGATTTGCAAGGACCAAATTAAGTTAGGACTTTGATTTTACCTCTGGAAATAATTTACTTCTTCAATTTTGAGTCCATTAGTAGCCTGTCATTTTTGACATCATGATTATTGACAATTCTGCATATCTAGTCTTTGAATATGCTCTCATTTCAGAAACCTTAAGCAAATCATTGGTCTCAACATACAAGGCATGGCATTTTAGAGATCGTATGAGGCATTTTATTGAAAATTTCTTTTTTTTTTTTTTAAATTTATTTATTTCTATTTATGGCTGTGTTGGGTCTTCGTTTCTGTGCGAGGGCTCTCTCTAGTTGCGGCAAGCGGGGGCCACTCTTCATCGCGGTGCGCGGGCCTCTCATTATCGCGGCCTCTCTTGTTGCGGAGCACAGGCTCCAGACGCGCAGGCTCAGTAACTGTGGCTCACGGGCCCAGCTGCTCTGCGGCATGTGGGATCTTCCCAGACCAGGGCTCGAACCCGTGTCCCCTGCATTGGCAGGAAGATTCTCAACCACTGCGCCACCAGGGAAGCCCTATTGAAAATTTCTGATTACCTGGATTTAACAGTTTCTTCCAGAGAAACAGAACTGAAATGAGAGAGCGAGAGAGACCGAGAAGTTGACTGGCTTTAAGGAATGAGCTCATACAGTTGCAGGGCTGGCAACAGCACAGTCTACAGGGCAGCTCGCCAGGCTGGAGAGTCTAGCAGGAGCTGATATCGCAGTCTTGCCCCAAAGGCAGTCTTGAGGCTGAATCCCTTTCTCTTTGGGAGACCTCAGTCTTTTAAGGCCATCTACTGATTGGATGAGGCCCACCCACATTATGGAGGGTCATGTCATCTGCTTGACTCAAAGTCTCCTGATTTAACTGTTCATCATATTTTTAAAAAGTGCCTTCACAGCAACATCTAGACTAGTGTTTGACCAAATAACTGATACCATGGCCCAGCCAAGCGAACACGTGACATTAACCATCACTGCCGCCAAGTGGGGAGATATGGATGTGACAGTTTACCTGTGTGGACGATAAAAAGTTCTCTTTCCTCCACCTGCTCACATGATGTGGAGTTAATTTCAAAGTAAAAGTGGAAAATTAGAAAGCTGGGGAGTAACCACAGGAAAATTCGATGCCTCACCAGTGATTAGAAACGAGAAGTGGGACTAAGGACAGGAGGGGAGGACACATCAAGGATATGCCAAGGTCACGTCCTGTGGGTGCAGGGGCTGAAAGTAGCCTTTAGACAGGGAAGGGTGTGCGAGGTGGAAGAGCAGGGGCAACGGCCCAGCGAAGGTGATGCCCCGGTGCCCCAGAGCCCCAGAGCTGCACACAGACGGAAGCTCAACAACGCGCCCTGACTTAAGGCTCCAGCAGAAATGATTTTCGGTTGGCATCAGGGTTTGAGTCAGGCCTCTGTGCCCAGTCCCCTCGCTAGAGAGAAGTTACCTTTCAGGATTTTGCAGCCTTAAATTTCAGGAAGTGAAAGCAAAGCACAGTAGTTGAGTGGGCACATTAATTTTCTGCATGGAAAACACAGGTTTTAGAGAGAAGGGCTCCACGGGGCAATTTGTTTGAAATGGGCAACAGGACTATTGGAAAAAATCCATCAAATGGAGAGAAAAAGAAAGCAATTCCAAGAGATAGGGTAGGAAATCATAGTGCCTTTGGCTTTTGTGCGTCCTGGGGAAGTTCTAATTGGCTAATTTATCAAGAAAGCGATTCCATTTCCACAAAGTCACACTTCGTCTGCTGTTCAGTTAAAAGGGCCTTGGTATGGGTCAGATGGGTAGGAGCGGGTTTGTGCAAACGGGGCAGAATCAACAAAGAGCTTTTTATTAATCCTTTTCCTTCGGGAGGCCCTTCCAGCAGACGCTGAGCTCTACATTGTGACACTTTGGCAGCAAACTCCTTTTTTCAAAGCAGCGTCACCTGTGCTGTCACTGGTCACAGGCTCCCAGGCTTTCAGACCCATGAATTCCTTCACTGTCCCAAGAAAGGGGAGAGTGCCAGACCTCTTTTTCTGACGCCTCAGGGTGTGCGGGGGCCATGCCCAGAGGCCACTGAGCTCGCTGTGGCCCCCGAGGGTCCGGTGGCTGCCTTTCTGAGTGGCCCCAGCTGGCTCTGGTTCTCAGCCAGCCGTGCTGCCCAGTGTCCCCGCGGCCTCCTCCTACAGAGTCTGACAGAGGCCTGGAGAACAGCCGCCCCTCTCCTCCCCCTGCGCTTACTTCTAGTCGATATAATTTTTTTTTTAAACAAATTTATTTATTTTATTTTTGGCTGTGTTGGGTCTTCGTTTCTGTGCGAGGGCTTTCTCTAGTTGCGGCGAGCGGGGGCCACTCTTCATCGCGGTGCACGGGCCTCTCACCATCGCGGCCTCTCTTGTTGCGGAGCACAGGCTCCAGACTCGCAGGCCCAGTAGTTGTGGCTCACAGGCCTAGTTGCTCCGCGGCATGTGGAATCTTCCCAGACCAGGGCTCGAACCCGTGTCCCCTGCATTGGCAGGCGGATTCTTAACCACTGCGCCACCAGGGAAGCCCTAGTCGATATAATTTGGTGTAATTTGATGTACGTCATCCAAGTAGTGGAAGTATACTCCGGGTTAAATGGTGATCTCCGAATTTTCAAATCGACGGCCTCTTGTCGGTACTCCTGGATTCTCTGCAACCATGGCCTGTCGATCGGCCTCCTCGAAGCTCTGCTTGGTGGCCGCGCACCTGCCCGCCTGGCTCTGCCCGCCCCCGCTCCCCAGCGCGCTGAGGGCACGTCCTTCAGCATGTGGGGCCCTGGGGCCCTCCTCCCCCTCAGCTCCAGCCGTTCACTCACTCCGCACATCCCGGGACACCGGGGGCTCTTCTGAGTCAGGAACCAGTTCTGTGCACGTCTTCTGTGGCGGCAGAGCCCAGCCACCAGCTCTCAGAGGGCCGTGTCCCCTGCCTCGGGCTCCAGGGGACAGAGTTGGTCTGCCCACTCCCGGGGCCTGGTGGGGTGGCCGGGGTGGCGGGGAGCGCGGAGGATGTGTCTGGGGAGGAGAGGCGCGGGAGGCGGGTCTCGGCGGAGTTTGAGAGGCCGCGGAGGCCTCCGTGCGGGGGGGGACAGCGCAGACCTGCGAGCCGCGGGCGGACTGAGGTGCAGGGCGTCCGCACGGGGCCGCATGAGACAGTCCTGTTCCGCCTGCTGCTTTCTGAACACCCGGCTCGGGGCCTCGCACGTCCCGGGAGTTCCTTACGGTTTGTGAAAGTCGGTGTGAGTCAGGGCGGGTGTGAACCATGAGGGCCCGAGAACCAGGCTGCGGAGGTTGACTTTCGACCCGGGAAGGGACGTGAGCGTGGCAGGTGCTGGCTGTGACTGGGGACACACTTCAGGACCTTTCCCTGAGGACATGGCATTGAGTGCGGAACGGATGGAGAGCAGGAAAATGATCACAGCTCTTGGTGAGCAGTAGCGCAGCCCGAGGCCGGGGGCGTGGGTGTGGACGTGGACACAGGACCTGGGGGTGCGGGCGGGAGACCGGTGAGGACATGGCGGGGGGAACGTGGGGTGTTCTCCAGCCATGGGTGTGGACAGCGGGGAGAACGGGCAGTGTTAGCAGGGGACGCTGGAGGTTTCCTTGTCTCGGGGGCTGCTGAGAAGAGGCCGTGGGTCCTGGTGGAGACGCCCCTGGTTCTTAGGAGAGTTCCTCCCCGAGCAGGGAAGAGGGTGCGGTGAGTGGCCCCTCGGGCGCACGGAGCTGGAGAAACCCCCGTGTGGAACAGAGGGCAGCTGATGAGGAGGTGAATAGACGGGAGCAGCGCCAGGTAGAGCAGCGGCCGGGGCATGCCAGGAGCCTGGGGAAGAGCGGGGGTCACGGTGTCCCAGGCTGCGGGGCCGTCGGGGGGGAGGTGGGGAGGGCGCCTTTGGTGTGGTGCCGGGCAGTAGTAGCACGTCGGCAGTAGTATAGCAAGAACGGTTTCCAAATGCAGCGAGGCAGCGGCAGGAGTAAAGGTGCAGCAGTTCCCCCCGGGACAGTCCTCTGTCGAGGGCTCCGCACGCACACGCGTGCTGGGTGATGGAGCTACAGCGACGGGCAGGGCTCACGTAGCCTGGTCCCTCGTAGCGTTTCCGAGCAGCGAGGTGAGATGAGTCAGCAGGGAACGGGGATCCACTGAGAGAAGTCCAGACGGGAGGGGTCCTGAGGACCGTAGGGACACAGGAGAGGGGCGGGAATTGGAGAAGAGAGTGTGGGGGCCTCAGCTGTGCAAGCGTCTGGTCCATCTTCCCACCTACAGGCCCTCGTTTTAGGCCCTGATGGCGCCTCATGGGTCTCCACTGCCTCTGGTTACGTGGGCTCTGGCAGCTTCCCCCGAACATGGAGAGGGTCCTCGAAGAACAGATTCTAGAGTGGTGAGACCCCAGTTGTACATGGAGCTGAAATGCACGTTATGTCGGGCGAGTGCCCGTAGACGCGGTGGTTTAAATGTGCATTTCTAGGTGTCCTGAACTTTTGTCATTCAGAACAGGATTTTTTTTTTTAAAAAAAGAAAGGAAAGCTCATGTAGCTAACATCACGCTGAGATTTCTCTTTCCCTTCTGGCCTGCAAGAGCAGGGCAGGACCTGGAGAGGAGAGTCCGGGCCCGTTGCTGGAGGAGGAGCAGCCCTGCGAGAGTCGGGACGTGGCCGGCGGGGGGGACGCGGCTCTTGATACTGCGGTAGTTGGTTCCTGTGGACATCTGAGTCGTTCACGGACTGTGGCGTTGGATCACTGATTTTTCATCCAACCTCCCCCTCACATGACTTTTGAAAAGACAGTTACTTCACGTCTTCTTAACCTGTGGCCGTTTTCGAACTGTGGTCCTTTGATGGCTGCATCGGTGATACTCAGACTGAGTTGGTCACTGTGCTGAGTTGGGTTTCTTCCGTGGCCGAATCACTTGTTTGCTGTTTAAAAATTCTACCTGCTTAAGGTATGTGGAGTCTTGACTTCACCGGCTGGGCATGAGTCAATGATTTCGTCTGTACTGTCCAGGGACAGCTGCAAAATGTTTGCCTGTTGGAGCAGGAGATAAACCAGTGCACCTTGTAAGGGTGAATTATGGCTAAATTTGTGGGAAGAGGGCAGTGTAGCTTTCTGAAAGTTTCCCCATCCCCTCCCTCCAGCGCCAGCCTCTGGCAACCACTGGTCTGCTTTCAGTCTCCATGGACTTGCCTGTTCTTGACATTTCATAGAAATGGGATCACATAGTATATGGGCTGTTGAGACTGGCTTCTTTCACTTAGGATAATATTTTCAGTGTTCATCCATATGTAGTATGTATTAGTGCTTCTTCTTGTGGCCAAATAGTATTCAGATCTACGGGTACATTGTATTTGGTTTATTCGTGCATCATTGGGTGGATGTGTGGTTTGTTTCCACTTTTTTAACTCTTAGGAATAATGTTGCTATAAACATTCACGCGCAAGTCTTTGTGTAGACAGGTTTGCGATTCTCTTGGGTAGATACCTTAGGAGTGGAATTGCTGGGTCGTATGATAACTTTGTAGTTCATATTTTTTGAGGAACTGCCCAACTGCTTTCTAAAGTGGTTGCACCGTTTTACATCCCCATCTGCAGTGTAAGAGGGCTCTGATTTCTCCAACATCTTTGTCAACACTTGTTATTGTCGAGAACAATACAGTATTCTAGCAAACTCCTAATTATTCAGGCACTGATTATCTGTGAGGTGGGTTTTCTAGGATTTTGGTTTCTCTTTCTTTCTTTGTCTTCCAAGCAACTGACCTGTTGGTTTCACTTCAACAATATCTAGTTTCACTTCCCTGGGGATAGGAGGGAACGTGGGAGATGTTAAACTGGTTAATGTAGGTACATATTAACACCTGTTAATAAGTTGGCCAGAAAGGTTTAAGGAGAAAGGCTGACTGTGTTAGCTTACATGATATTTTGGATTAATGGCAAGTAGCTCTCTGTAGGACGGGGGCTGTGTCCTGAGGTACTGTGATAATTTGTAAATTTTGTGTCTTCTTTAATGCAAGTATTGAAAATTAATTATTTTCCATATTATCTGAAAGACCACTGTATAGGGGAAACTGCAACTTAATTTTATCGCCTCTGTTTGCATTTGAATTTAATTTCTTGGTGCCAAGAAATTCAACTAAAGTGGCGGTACTTAATTTCATGCAGAGTTTTCAAGACACCTTAAGGGGTCTGGGGTAATATTTCCAAGAGCTTCCTGTGTTACTCAAATGTGGTGAGGGGGTGTCATGTTCAGTACCTCTCCGGTGTTTTCTGTGAAGCCCCCGTAACGATGGTCAGCAGGAAGACACGCTCGCTCCAGCGTGGTGAAGGCTTGGCGTCAAGAGGTCCTTCGCCAGCGAACGTCACTGTGAGCTGTCAACTCCAGTCTTTAACAGTCGCGGAGTTTACATTCTGTCTCATGATGGGCACAGAATAGATAACTGACATTTATCTTACTATAAAACCAAGTCTTAAAAAACAAAAGATCAGGGACTTCCCTGGTGGCGTAGTGGTTAAGAATCTGCCTGCCAATGCAGGGGACACAGGTTCGAGCCCTGGTCCGGGAAGATCCCACATGCCGCGGAGCAACTGAGCCCATGCGCCACAACTACTGAGCCTGCGCTCTAGAGCCCGCGAGCCACAACTACTGAAGCCCATGCACCACAACTACTGAAGCCCGCCCACCTAGAGCCCATGCTCTACAACAAGAGAAGCCACCGCAATGAGAAGCCCGTGCACCGCAACGAAGAGTAGCCCCCGCTCGCTGCAACTAGAGAAAGCCCGCACGCAGCAACGAAAACCCAACACAGCCAAAAATAAATAAATAAAATAAATAAATTTATTTTAAAAAAAAATCAAATAAAAATAGCTGCACCTTTCCACAGCACACTAAAAAATGCTCCAGTTTACATAGAACACATTTTTACTCCATGCCATTCATTTATTTAATAAATGTTATTGGTCCCTGAACTAGGGATAAAAAAGTATAGAGATGTTATCCCTAATTTTTTTTCGTGAAGGATTTCTTTTTTTTAATCTGGATTTTTTTTATATTGATGTATAGTTGATTTACAGTGTTGTGTTAGCTTCAGGTATACAGCAAAGTGATTCAGTTATATATATATATGTGTGTGTGTGTGTGTGTGTGTGTGTGTGTGTGTGTATGTATGTATATATTCTTTTTCAGATTCTTTTCCCTTATAGGTTATTACAAAATACATACTGAATATAGTTCTCTGTACTATACAGTAGGTTTTTGCTAGTTATCTATTTTATATATAGTAGTGTGTATATGTTAGTCCTAAAAGATCCTACGAGGTACTTGAGGAAACATCATTAAGACCTGATAGAAGAAATCAAGTCAACATGAAATGAAAAGACGCAGGGGTGCTGTGGAGGAGATTTGGGGGCCGGGGGCTTAAATATTCGTGGCTAAGTCATTGAAGATGACAGTTTACAGCTGAAAGGACCTGAGTTTGTGTTCCAAGTTCTCATGCTTGCTCTGTGACTTCTGTCAAGTGACCTGCTCTTTCTAAGCATCCCTTTGCTTCCCCCAAGGGATCAGGCATGGTTAAGTTCTTATTGGAAATTTCTGGAACCGGGACCATGCTGAGAGGCAGTGTGATGTGGAGAAGAGAGAAGAGGTCAGGCTGCTCTCCTATCAGTGCCCAGCTCGGGCCTCCTGCTGGGAGCCCTGGACCCCCTGTGAGTCCCAGGGCCCACTGTCCTCTGGGGGAAATGAAGGTAATTAGAGCTGCGTGTGGAGCAGAAACAAGAGTGACCAGACTGCACGGATCCTGCATCCGTGGGGGCATCCGATGTGGAATCGGGAGGGTGAGCAGAGCAGAGGGACGTTTCCAGAAGCTCTAGAAGCTAAGTAGGTCCATGTACCGTACTGCAATATAATATCAATAATAATAGCATAGAAAAATAAGAAATAACAAAGATAGCAAGCACTTAGAGGGTAGAAAATCATAAAGAGGAGATGGGGATTTTGAGAATCATCACTCGGGGTTATGGCTTTTAGAGTCAAGTAAAGATGGCAGCTCATTTTTTTTTTTTTTTAAATTCTTATTTATTTATTTATTTATTATTTATGGCTGTGTTGGGTCTTCGTTTCTGTGCGAGGGCTTTCTCCATTTGCGGCAAGCGGGGGCCACTCTTCATCGCGGTGCGCGCGCCTCTCACTATCGCGGCCTCTCTTGTTGCGGAGCACAGGCTGCAGACGCACAGGCTCAGCAGTTGTGGCTCACGGGCCTAGTTGCTCCGCGGCATGTGGGATCTTCCCAGACCAGGGCTCGAACCCGTGTCCCCTGCATTGGCAGGTAGATTCTCAACCACTGCGCCACCAGGGAAGCCCGATGGCAGCTCATTTTTAAAACAATTCTGGTTTCCTCTTTGCCTGTTTGTTCAAACACACGGATCGTCTGTTACAATGTCTGGCAGTTAATGTTCAGTAAATGTTATTTGCTATCTAAAGAAATCGGCAGATCAGTAGGAAGCAGCATATTTTAAGAGACAACAATAGGCATGATTTCTAAATTAAACTAGAGTACTGGATTATCTAGAAACAGAGAACCAATTTGAGGAGAAAGAGTCCAGGTTGAAATAAGCAACCAGCTGCCTGTGTAGGTGGGCAGGGATCAGATATATTGGAAAAGTGGAACTTGGTTATTTAGAAATCTTAACTTTGTGATAAAACTTTCTGTTGTTTTTGTTTTTATTATAACTGCTACAAAATCTACAATATTTGTATTATAAAACAGTTAAGAGTATATGATAACAGTGACAAAAACTGTGACATAACACAGACTCAGTAGAAGATTATAAGGATGAAAAGAGTAATGGGACAGTGGTGATTGACTATAGATTAAATGTATCAAGGTACAATTTTCGAAGTGCTAAAACGTGACTAGCCCACAGATCCATTGTGAGCTTGTGTGAAAGACATCTAGCTGGTGAGTGAGGGCAGGGGCTTGGGGTGCCGAGGATCAGAGCATTAGACCATCTGGCAGGAAAGGCTGAAAGGTTTGCTAAGTTGGAGACAAAACCAGTTAATGCCTTACAGGCAGTAAAACCGTGACCTTTGTGGTTATCTTTTTTGCATGGCAGAAATAATTTGCATCTCTACTGGCCACAGATAATCTGCAAATTAATCCGTAACTTACCAGATCAGCACAAAATAGCACGTCAAAATAAGGCACATTCTCCTAGAGAATGAAATGGCCTTTGGGTGGTCCTGTTGGACCCGCTCTGGTGTGAAAGGTGCCACCCTTTGCTGGGTTTCCATTTCTGGGCGTTTAAAATGTGTATAAGGATTAGAGAGGGACCATTAATATCACTGAAGTTACCAGGATGCCTGGGACTCGGCGTGCACGGGGTGTCCTGGGGGCAGGTCTTTGTCCCTGGCTCAAGCCGCCCAGTGACATGGATTCAGTTTCCTGGAAGCAGAGCCCTTGTTCTTCCAGCTCCTCCCCTCCCCCACCCCATCCTCTCCTCTTCACTTGTTTTGTTTCTAAACTGACTGTACTCAGCGTCAGGTCCTCACAGCATCCCTGCCCCCCGTACAGGCAGGGACTCAGGAATAAAGCAGCAGGCCTATTTCAGAGACAGATGGCTTTGCTGGATGTTCCGGAAACAAGAAAAAAATGGCTAGCGGTCTCTCAAACCCTTTGTCATGAAATCCTTTAGACTCAGTAACAACGTTGCAGGCGTCTCCCACCGGGGCCTGGGTATGTGTGGTTCGATGCCCGGTTAAGTCTGCTGAAGTGTGGTCTGGGGTCACCGTGGAAGCATCGTGCTGCCTTATTCTTGGGGCAGCTCAGTTCACACCAGTTTCCTAAGTTAAGTCTTGCGGGAACTTAAAACTGGACGTCTGGCTCAGCAAGTGAGCAGGTGCATTTGTTCCAGTCTCTTCTCCTTGTCCTTGCTCTGCAAAGCCCGGAGCTGTGTGGCCTGTCCCACCTGTGGTCACAAGGATGTGGACGCTGGGAGGTGACTGGGGCTCCGCAGAGTCAGAGGAGCTTTAACCAAGTGATGACCCGAGGGCGTCCGCGGTGGGCGGTGCCCTCCCCAAAGGGCCCTGTCTGCTCTTTATGGAAGGATTGTATTTTTAGGAGATGTAGTATGTGTTTTCAGGATCACCAAACCGTAAAGGTGGAGGAAACCTCAGAGGTGATGGATCCAGCCCCCTGGCCCTCTGCGGTCTGTGGCCGCTGGGCCGTCCTGGGGGCTAGACGCATGTTCCTGATTCCTTGATTGTTCGTAAATTCTTTGTCCCAGAAGGAAAGCAACCATATGCTATGCACTGATTCTCCCAGAGGGTGCACATGTGAATAAATCTGTACTCCTTCCCTAGGAAAATCCCTAAAATTTGTGTTAAAAGCTGAGTATCCCAGGATCCTTCTACTGTTTGTGAAAGGATGTGGGTACCAGGTCATTGTCCAAACCGATCTGCAGTGTGTCTGTTCTTTTAAGACGTGGTGCTTAGAACTGGATGTATTACCCCAGGTTAACTGGCCAGGGTACGGGTTAGGGGAGGGCTGGGAAAGACTGTTGCCTCTTTGATCGAGCTCGGCTCCTATCCTGTGCGTGGAGTTGAACGTACTGGAATTTCTGAGAGTCGCGTGACAATGTCAGATCACAGTGGCCACCTGGCTTTCTACATCTTTGGGTTCTTTGTGTCAAGTAGTCCCATCTTAGCCACATATAGGTAATTTTTAAACCTATTTTTCTTAAACCGTGAATAGTTATGATGGTAAGCAACACCATTAATAATAATATAGGAGTTTTATCAGACAGAAAGAGTAGCATGATGGTTACTAGCCTAGCACCGGAGTCAGACTGTCTATGGGTTCAAATCCTATCTCCTTTGTTTATTACTATATGACCTAGAGATAATTCGGTGGGATTGTGCCTGTAAGGTACTTCCCAGGGCTCCTGGCACGTGGTCAGTGATCTGAATGGGAGCGGTTATTCTCTTTGCCCAACTCCTCTGAGCTCTTCAACAGGCATTTTGCTATTTAACCCAACTCCAACTTGAAGAGTACCATTATTTGCCCCCTTTTTCCAGATGGGGGAACTATGTCGCTTGTTCAGGGCTATATGGCTGCTGAATCTGCAGTAGGAATTTGAACATGGGTCTGTCTGATGCCAAGTAATTGGTACAGCTACTTAGTCCTATTGGATATGTTATTTTTATTAGTATTTGCTGACTCATCCTTCTAACACTGGTATATCTTCTAAAAGACAACTTCATTAAATATTTAATTTATACAAAGAATATTTGTAACATGTATAAGTTTAGCAGCCCCTCCTGAGAGGTAACCATCACTCTGAATTTTGGGCTTATCACTCCTTAACTTTGCATTATTGGTTTTCCACATAGATAAATATTCCTCAGTAATACATTATTCTTTATAATTTCCTAGTTGAATAAGCATAACGTTTGAGATGTGACTATAAGGCAGATGTTTTTCCTGCTCCCCATGGGGCCTGTGAATTAATTCTGTGCTTCTTTCCTTCCCTGACCTCCACGAAAACCCAGGTAGGTCCCCTGACTCTCCCTGTCACTTTGGGTCATAAGAATCTCACAGTCACTTCCAGTTTAAACAAACTACTCACTTCTGCAATTAAAATGCTCGGTTTCGTGTAATAATCCAATTTTAACCTCGTGATAAAGTCGAGGCTCTTGACCTGGCACCTCCCTGACCCCCTCCACCCAGAATAGGGCAGGCACCCCAACCCTTGTTCTTTCGTGTGAACTTTAAAATCAGCAGGTTGGGGTGACACACACAGAGTCTGGACGTTGATGGAGGTGTTCTTGAGTCTTGGTGATGTAATGGTGCTGGTTCTCCCTTTACAAGACCTTGGTCAGGTGAGCACGATCACTGACTCAAGGGGCAGGTTTCTGGGCACTTAGCTGGATGAGCGGGGACCCTCTGTGTTGTGCACAAAGCTCTCAAGCAGGAAAGGTCTGTGTCACTGGCTTGACCATCCCACTTACTAAGCAGCTCTTTGTTTCTTTATGTTTTAAATTTATACCCTTTTTTAGAGTAGTTTTAGGTTTACAGAAGAATTGATCAGCAAGTACAGTGTTCTCAAACACCCCTCTGCCTGACATACGGTTTCCCCCTGCTGGTAACATCTCACATCGGCCTGGCACAGTTGTTCCAATCCGCAAGCTGACACACCTTGTCATCACCAGGGTCCATGGTTTACATTAGGGTTCACCCCCGGGGTTGTCCATTCTGAGTCTGCACAAGTGCATAGTGACAGGTAGCCGCCATGACGGCGTCACACAGAGTGGCTTCACTGTCTGAAAAGTCCTCTGTGCTCCGCCTGTTCCTCCCTCCCCCCCCCTTAACCCCTGGGAACCACTGATCTGTTCATTGTCTCCATGGCTGTGCCTTTTCCAGAATGTCATATAGTTGGAACTATCCAGTATGTGGCTTTTTTGGATTGGCTTCTTTCACTTAGCTTTATGCTTTGAGGGTTTCTCCATGTTTTTTTTCAAATGGCTGGTAGCTCAGCTCTTTTTAGCACTGAATACTATTCTGTCATCTGGATGCACCATAGTTCATTTCTCTAGTCACCCCCTGAAGGTCATCTTGATTGTTTCCAAGTTTTGGCGACCGTGAATAAAACTGCTATAAACATGTCAGCTATTTCGACTTGTTCTCTTGGGTAAAAATGAGACATTGGACAAAACTCTTTATCGCTTCCAACCCTCAGAAATCCCGTCTGTGAAGACGGCTGAGAACTAGGAACAGGACCAGGAGGGTGGGAGACATTGTGGTCCCCAAGAGGAGGAGATGCGGGAGGGGAAGGAGGGGGAAGACAGGCTGGACGGAGCCGAGAGCGTGAGGATGGGGGTGAAGTCTTTCAAAATGGAAAATAAAACCCAGAGCAGCAGACAGTGGAGGTGGAGGAGCTCTGGAGACTGCTCGGTTTACGGGACTAGTTTTCAGCCTGTAACTGATGTCACGCGTGGAGCTGGCCAGGAGGGCCTGGGACGTGGGCAGACGTGGTGCATGTTCCTGCTTAGCGGGGCGGGGGCTGAGGGTGGTGTCACATCAGCTGAAACGCAGCAGCCCCACCATCCGGGCCCTGGCACCCACGCGGGCAGCCCCTCTCGATGCCCAGGGAGATGGTCCCTCCTGCGTGCACTCCCGGAGGGCCCGCCAGCCCGGGAGCCTGGCTTTCAGAGGAGAAGCGTTGGCTCACACCCAGTTTTGAGAGCTCCTGGTCGCTTTGCTGTGAGGGTCTCTCTCGTGGCTTATTCGCTGCTGGTCACAGGAAGGTCACAGGAAGGGAGGTCGCTCTCCTGTGTAATTTAGGAAGTCCAAACAGGCAAACACTGAGCAATCAAAATCTTCGTTTTAAAGTCCCTAAAAAGAGTGATGCAAGAACCATCAGGAGAGACGGCCTTTCCTGAGGTCGTTGGTGATGAGGACGGAAACCTTGTGACTCTTCCGAGTTGGGGACTTGGGAAGTTACTGTGGCTCTTTTGACCGAAATTCATGCTCTGGATACTTAGAGTAAATACATGCTTTGCCTTGAATTATGTGTCTAAATCCTCTTCAGAATGTTTATTAGACTATTCCCGAGGCCATTATGCTTAATATCGTCAATTTTGTGCTTTTAACAGCTTTACTGATATAATCTACCTACCATAAAATTCACTCAGTGCAATTGTACGATTCAGTTATTTGTAGCAAGTTTTACAGAGCTGTGCAACCGTCACCCCCAGAAGGACCCTCGTGGCCATTTTAGTCACTGCTTGTCCCCTCCCCAGCCCCCGGCTACAGCCCTCCACTTGCTGGGTAGAGTCACCCTTCCCGGACACCGCAGTGTCGCCAGAACCCAACAGCATGCCATCTCTGTGCTGACTTCCGTCACTTTGCCCTTTAAGGCTTCATTTAGCTTTTGAAGTCTGTCCATATTGTAGTAACATTTATTTTTATACAATTACAATAAGTAACTCTATATAATACTTGACTCCTATATTCTTTGCTACATCTGAGTGTATTCTTCCTTTTAAAAGATAATCACTTTGCTGTGTGTTTGCAAGTTTGTTTCTTAATTCTTCGAGGATTCAGTTTCGGAAGGACATGAATAATTGCACCGTGGAGAAGAGTTTGATCTTCCTTTGATGGGGACCCCAAGCCCTCTTTCGGTTGTAAAGCCGCACAGTCACCCTAAATAGGTGGCCAACAGCCGTAAATATTTTGCCCATGATCATAAAGGGGTGCTGGTCCCACAGGGAACAGCACGTTCTTGAGACCAGCCTGGGACAAGTGTCTCTTCTGCACCCGAGCGGACGGGGCACCCGGCCAGCAGGCTCGTACAGCCCAGTCCTGGGCCGGGGGGGACCCAGCCAGCACGGTCCATAGACCCCCCAGCACTGGCCTCCATCAGAGACCTAATAAGTTCCTGTATTTTAGCTTCACCTGTACTTTGAGGTACAATATTAGAATGCTCCTGTGACTTTGTGTGTATGTGCACATTGGGGAAGAAAGTTAAAATTGGGGTTTATTACCTGAAGGGAGTAGGAGGAAGGATCTCGCAAGGTAACAGACAACAGAGCTGCTATTCCTGTCAGAAGACACAGGTGGGGACACTGACAGCTCTCATTAGACCGGTTTTGTCTTCTGTTCTGTGTCTCCACGTACATCTCTAATGACTGGAGGTCAGAAATTTTCACTGCGCAAAGGTAACAAAGCCCCCCACCGGAGATGAGAACAGTGGAGGGCACTCCACCAGTTTTGTGTGCTAAAGCATCCCCGAGCTTGTCCACTCTGGCCGTAGAGTGGCTGAGAAGGGAACAGTAAACCCTAACTTATTTAGGAGTTAGTAAACGGCCCCTGGAATCGTGCACGGGTTTATTCTGTGAGGACTTCCGAAGAGCACCCGTTTGGAGTTGGCTCTTTGCAGAGGACGCTTCTGGGCAGGATGTGGGTTGGTGCCTGGCCATCCTCACCCCTCAGCAGGAAAGGAAGCCATGCCAACATTGCGGCTTTTTCCATCTTTTTCTCAGTTCATCACAGAGACGCGAGCTTCGTTTCATTGTCTGTTCTGGTGACGAGTCAGGTGTCAGATTCAGCAAAGGGCAGACCTCCCTGGCCCTTTGCGTGGTTTCCCTGAATTCCGTTGTCAAGGATGGGCCATGGGTCCCTGTGTGGGTCTCCGAGTGTGACCAGCGGGTGACAGTCACGTGTGTGTTGGAAGAGCCTGATCTCAGTAACGTGGGGCCTTCCCTTCACTCCAGGGCCAGTTCCTAAAGGCGAGAATTGGGATACGGAATTTTTTGCAGCTTAAATTCAGTGGCCCCCTCCAAGTTTCAGACTTATTTCTCATTTTTCTTGGTAGAGAGGTGGGAAAAGAAGCCAGAAAGATTATTTTGGATGTTACAGTGCCCAGTTACTTCAGGAGAAGGACCTGGCAGCCTCTCCCACAGGGTAAGGTTGCTTTGAAGGCATCCAGACTCAGTGTTTACAAGGAGGCCCTGAATGTTTCATCAGATAGTTACTGAGCTGCTGATAGCTGCCAGCGACTCCGTGTCCGCGTGGACGCTAAGGGCGATGAGGACAGGCCCGTCCTCAAGGACACATGCACGTTCCTAAGCGAGCCACTCCCAGAGTCGGTCATGAAGGCCCCGTCGGGGGAGGTGCCGTCCAGGCTCATCTCTGCTGCGAGCAGGTTCAACCCTGGTCCAGAGGGTCCCAAACTTCCTTAGTCCATGTGTCCTGGTTTCTCAGAAAGTCTCTTAAGCAGCCCCTCGGCCAAAAGAAACACCTAAATATTCCATTTATTAAGTAGTTTTAAACTAGCCATCCAGAGAGGGCTGTTTCTAAGTGTAGAGAGAGAAGAAAATTAGAAACTTCAGAAATTCGTCTGCTTGGTTTAGTTTGAAGGCAAGCAGAAGTCTCAACATGAATACACACTTTTTGTTGAAGATTGGATATAGGGGGTTTTTTAACCTAAAGTTTTACAAAATTATGTGGAAAACACAGTATTCCCAGAAAATAGGAATCTCTGATGATGTTTTTCTTGTTTTCTGGACAAGATTATAATCTCCTGCAGAACAGGCCTGTGTGGACCTTGGCGTCAGTACCGGTGAGCTCTCAGCACACACGCAGGGACCCGTTAGGACAGCGATAGACACAGTGAGAAGTGTCCCAACCCTAACCGAGGGGATCAAGAGCTATCCTTAGGGCCAAGGCAGACTTAGGAATTCAGCTTGAAAATGCACTGTGATCGCCAAAACATCAACAGTAATTGTCGTAAAGGCCCCCATTCCCGTTTCTCTGTTAAAACCCAGTTATGTTCTCAGTTGTCTCCAGAGGACAGGGGCTTTGACTTCATTTAATTTCTAATTTTAGAAGATTAGTTGAAACTCAGTTGTCACACTTAAGGCGGGGGGCGAGGGAATGAAAGACAGAAAGACGGTTCTTGCCAAGGGCAAGTCAGCAGAGTAAAATGCGGACCTTTGTCAGGTGCTCCCACCTTCCATCAGCTTCAGTTCTGGCACTGATGTCACTTCTGAAGGAGCCCGTCCAGGTGTCATAACGATGCAGACTTCATTACGATTGCTTGTTTAATCATGTGTCTCCCCAGTGGATAGAGGTCTGGGGTGGCTGAAACGGTGTCTGCTGTTCCCCGCTCTCCTCCCCTGTCTGTCCCGACACCAGTCAGACAGGAGGCGTCAGGGGAACCTCCTGGAACGATGGAAGGAACGGATGATGCCTCACATGAGGTTCTTTCTTGTTACCAGATGAAGTTTCAAAACAAGCCGCAGGAAGCCCATTTAAATGGAAGCCATCCGTGCTTCTGCACTCAGGTGATGCCATTACCTGCACGTGGCCCTGAGCTGCTTGTGTCACCGCCCGGAAGCAGTGAGGACAGATTTCTGCCAAAGCACAGCTTCTTGCATCAGAGCGTTCGGTCTAGGAGGGATGACGGGGACTGCTGTATCATTACAGTTCTGAAATGATTGTTAGCAAAGAAATGAACCAGCAGACTTCGGCAGGGTGTTTTTTTTGCAGGGGACGTGTGAGGCCGGAGGAGGCCAAGGACAACCCACCTGTTCCCAGTACCGCAGAGGGGCTTTCCCATCCTTCGTCTACTTCTGCTACCATACGAGCCCCTAAGCCAAAGAAATCAGGTTCATCTTTTTATTAATTCCTATTATGAATTGAGTATAATACACTAATAATTAACGATAATTAATATAGCGAGCACATTCCTTACTATTGGTAACATAGTTTATTTACATTAGGAATTAAGGGGGGTTGAGCAGATGATAGAATCTTACAAGAAAATGTGTTTTAAATTCTGAACGATTGACTTCTACATTGACATTCAGAATACCACGTGTCCAAATTGGAGCTGTCAGTTACTTACAAGTCATAGTCAGAGTTGAAAGGAGTCCTGAAGCATATATTATCCATCTGTAGGGAGAAAAGATAGAACTAGTTTAAAAATGAAATAATGGCATTTCCCCCACATCCACGTTTAGACATCCCTTCTCTGGTCCTTCACTGCGGTCTGGCAGTGACCTTTGACCGGGCAGGCTGGCTGGAGGGCGGAGGAGGTGCTTTGATCTTGGATCACAAAGCAGTGACCTGTGCAGGTGGGGCCTTTTCTGCACCCCCATGGACCCCATGGGAGATGCTACTTTTGCCTCAGTCCAGATTCGCCTCTAAGAGGCTTACATCCATTGAATTTCCAACAGAGAAGTATTGCACTTCTTTCTGATCTATAAATTTGATGTAGAATTCCATTTCCTGTTTACCTTTTTCACATTAACCTATAACGATAAAATGTATGCTCTACAGGGAGAGGTGTCCTCTTATAAGCGTGACTGATATTCCAATGAAAATATTCTGTTTGGGATGCATTTGCTTCTCCTGACAACCTGTGAGGTGCTCTCAGGGGTGTTGGGGTCCTGTTACCCCAGCCCGGGGACCCCCTAACTCTCTGAGGCTGGTCTCACTGAGGAATGCGCCTGGCCTTGTCTGTGGTCGCTGGGTCCTTTGCAGCGGCTCTTGGGGGCGGGGCGGGGAGCAGACCTGTGTCCTTTCCCAAGCCTCCTGGGAAGTCGCCCCACCTTGCTCATCTCCCGCCTTCCTCCACTCTCCTTTTTTTAGGTTCAAGATAGTTCCGTCTTTGTTATTCTTTGGTTTTTTTTTAGCACCTAAACTGGTTTTGAACTTTTCACGAAAGACAGAATATAATGCTCGTTTCATGTCAGGTCCACTGAGCGTCTGACATATTTAGAACCTTATTAAGCTTCGTGTCAAGGGAGCTGTGTCAGTGGGGTGTGATGCCGGGGCTTTCCTGAGTCTGCCACATGCTCCTGTCTTCCGTTGGGCTTCCGGAAGCTTCTGACATGAGAGCGCCAGAAGCATCCCGTCGGGTGAATGGAGCTGAGGAGCGGGACGGAGCTACCTGGTGGCCAGTCTCCCCACGGGCAGAGCTGGAGGCTGGCTGAGGTTGTGGGTGTGAGCGCCCGCGGGTTAGGCGGACAGGCGGGGGAGGAGGTCAGAGCTGAACCTGGGAGGAGAGGAAGATGCCCGCGGGCTGCGTCTGGGGGGCAAGATTAGGGGACGGAGCTCTTCGCACGGCCTGTCTCCTGCACTGCTAGGTGGTGGGCTGGTAGAGAGAGTGGGCGCAGGAGGGGCGTCACCCATCGCTGTCCGGGGAGGGCTTGGTGTGCGCAACCCCGGGAGCGGCGCCCTTCCTGTAGCAGGGGCCCGTGGCAAAGGAGCCGAGCGATGGAGCAGGCCACACGATCCCGTGGAAGCTTCTGGCCCAAGTCTCTGTCGTAGAGAGAACGGTAAAAGCCCAAAGAAGCTGCCGAGGAGCTCTCCTGAGTTGCCTGCGGGTCCCTTTCCGAAGGAGAAACGTGACCTGAGAAGTTGGCACTGAGCGAGGGCCTGAGACGCGTGTGGCGTTTTACTCCGTCAACGTTTCCTCGCCCTGGGGGCCTGGGGGCCTCAGCCCGGGGGCTGAGCCGCAGGGGAGGGAGGCCGGGGCCCCCTGAGTAGAGGAGGTCTCCTTTGTGCTCGAGCACAGTGTCTGAGGCCCTCAGCGTCCCTTCTTCAAGCCTCAGAGGGGCCGCTGATGTCCCCTGGGGCGGGCTCGTCACAACAGGCCCTCCTGGAACAGAGTGGCCCCAGCGCAGCTCCTGTGGGGCTGGGCCCCCCCGCCCCGCTGTGGAGGCATGGTTGCGGGCGCCTGCTCAGGGACAGTGGCCGGTCGCCTCTGCTCCATTCACGTGGGTACCCGGCGTGCCTCCTGCGGGATGACGTCCGTGAAACAGCAGCCAGACGTCAGCTCCGTGAGAAGAAGACGTTTCAATTCGACAGACAGGGCATTTCAGCAACTGCTTTGCTGCGAACAGTGTGGGGACGCGGGATGCCGACTGAACAGAGCTGGGGAAGGTGTTCCCTGGGCCCCTGTCCGCAGTGACAGCGGGACGTGCTGCTCCCACAGCCCTAAACTGAGACCTGACTGGATGGAAACGGAGTGGAAGGCTGATCTTGTTTCCTCCAAAAGGCAGTATTATCAACTGGGGTTCTATGCCCAGAAAGACATTTGATGCAGAAAGACAAGACCAAAAACCTTGAGCGGTAGCGTAAGTTCAGGGAAAACACAACACCGACACACGTACCCTTACAGACGGTTTTTCCCAAAGGCTGGGGTACAAGCTGTGCTGATCGTTGTTGGGGCTTCTGTGCAGCCTGCCGGGTGAGCCCAGTGACGCACAGCCCCCGATTTCTGCTGAACGGCCTCTCGCAAGCAGAAACGTTGCTTCTGCTTCAGTGACCTTCAAAGTGCCTTCAAGATTAGGGCCACCCATCTGGAAAACTTTCTTTACTCTGAACCGTCAGTGCAGGGGAGGCCCCGTTGCTGTGGTGACATCCTTTTTGGCACTGGCTGCTGGCATGAGGTAGTCCTCACCGAGAACTTGGGAGGTTACTGCTGCAGACTTACGTGAGAAAGATGGGGGCTGGGGAGGGGGTGCAGGAACCAAGGCAGGCCATCTGCAGCTCTCTCCTTGGCGTCCCTCTCCTTCTGAAGTCTTCCGAGGCTCTTTCAACCCCGGGTTTAGGGTGGGGTGCAGGACGGGGGTTCAGAGGCTGGCACTTTACTGAGCGTTGAGGTCACGGCCAGGAAGCACAGCTCAGGTGCAGACCTACCCTAGCCCACCTGGCTAGACCTGCCCGCCCCTGATTTCAGAGACCAGAGGAAGGTTCTCCTCTCTTTGGCCCAAGGCCTGCCTTTGCAAACCCTCAGAATTGACAAAGCAAACATCATTCCCTACTGGGAAACCCCATGCTCACCTGCAGGAATGCGGTTTAGCCTAGTAACCCAGATAAGGCCAGCCAGCCAGTCACACCTTGTATAGAATCGACACCCTTCCCAGAGATACAGTGACTCAGTCTTGTCCGAGCTACGGGTTTTTTAAAAAATTATTATTAATTAATTTATTTATTTATTTTTGGCTGTGTTGGGTCTTCGTTTCTGTGCGAGGGCTTTCTCCAGTTGCGGCGAGTGGGGGCCACTCTTCATCGCGGTGCGCGGGCCTCTCACTATCGCGGCCTCTCTTGTTGCGGAGCACAGGCTCCAGACGCGCAGGCTCAGTAGTTGTGGCTCACGGGTTTTGTTGCTCCGCGGCATGTGGGATCTTCCCAGACCAGGGCTCGAACCCGTGTCCCCTGCATTGGCAGGCAGACTCTCAACCACCGTGCCACCAGGGAAGCCCCGAGCTACGGTTTTATGTATACTTTGAGTTTTTAGACACTTAAATGGTTCGGTATTTAAATGAAGGCAGAGCTCTGCTCTTTTGAAGCATCCTCTCCCGTCTTCACCTGGAGAGACCCCGAGGATGCCACGTCCATGGGGGAAGGACAGTCTTCCTTTGAGATGTGGACACGGGGGTCGAAAGGGAGAGGGAGAGGGTTTTGTATTAAGGACCGGGCAGTGGGGAAAGGAACTTCATCCTTGGAACTAGAACCCACCATTGAATCTTAGATACATTTTCCTATGGAAATGTTATAAATTATGGTTAAATTCACTATGTTAACAGTTAAATGTAGTTTGATGGACAGAGTCTACGGGGAAATAGATTGCCCATAAGTAACCCTTTAGAATACAACCTGTTCATAAGGTGCGGGTGCTAGAATTTGAGCTCCCGTCAGAGTCTTGACTTCAGCGAGGTTCTGGGAAAGATTCTGAGTGAATAAGAGAAGGAAAGGACCTACCAGGAAGGGAAAGGGGAGAATAAAATGGGCAGGCTCAGCAAACGACAGTGCTGAACATCCTACAGTGCACAGGGCAGCCTCAGCAAACGACAGTGCTGAACATCCTACAGTGCACAGGGCAGCCTCACAGCCGAGGATGATCTGGCCCTGGATGTGCAAGAGGAGGGGGGTTCCCATCCTTCATCAGTCAGTCACTGGCCGGGTGCAGAGGATGCAGAGTTCAGTAAGACCTGGCCTCTGCCTTCAAAGAACTTTTCAACCTCACCGGAGTTACGTGGAGAGAGCAGACAGAGACCAGAGTTGCAGAGCGGCGTGGCCAGTGCTGAAACAGCAGCGCACACAGGAGCCCACAGAGGACGGGCATCTGAGTTGGGGAGGAAGGAGAGAGAGCCTCCGGGGAAGAGCTGATTTGAGTTGGAGACGGGCGGGGCGCATGTTTATCCATCAGGAAAAGAGAAGCATCTCTAGATACTCCAAAGAGGCCCTAACTGAGGGATGATTTTACTCAGCTGAGAAACGAGAGAAGCCAGAAGAGCTCAGACGGACAGTAGCAGGAAGGTGCTGTCTCCCGAGGCTGGAGGGAAAGCGGGGGACAGGTGCCAGTGTCCCTCCCGCACAGGAGCGAGGACCGGCAGGGACCCCAGCAGGAGCGGGAGCTGAGGAGGGGCACAGCAGCTTCTGGACGAGCCCGGCAGCGGCCCAGGCAGAGGGGACGCCCCGTCATCTCCCTTCTTCCCGCACATGGCGTCTCCCGCCAGTGCTTCCCACTGGCCAACCTCACCGGAAGCCACTGGTCAGGGGAGCCTGGGGACCGTGGTTCCCTAATACAGAGAGACAAGAACGGCTGCGAGAGACTCTGAGAGCCAGCAAGGAAATGGCCCAGGGCATCGCAGTGCGAGGGACGGTGGCTGTAAGTCACTCAGCATCCCTGGAGGGAAAGGTATGGCGTGCTGGGCTGAGATGTGGCACCTTCTGAGGTCTGGAGGCAGCCAGCATCCCTAGATGAAGTGACATGTGTCCGTTTGCACTCTGGGAAGGACACTGCGGCTGAATGGGAGGTGAGTTAGACCGCAGGACAGGAGACTTGTCAGGGAAGCCTTCCAGGTGGACGCACTGATGGCGGGGGGCCAGGCCAGGATTGTCGAGATGCGCAGTCTAATCTCTTAGGCTAACCGATGAGGTCTGGAGGGAAAGGAAGAGGGCTAGGATGACCCTGGGGTTTGGCCAGTACGTGGCAGCGCCTGGGCTGGAACCCAGTCCCCTGCTGCCCAGCCTGTGCCTTCACCTGTTGTAGCCTGACGAAGGGTCCTGATCTTTACGCTTAGGAGTTGGATGTTCCCTGAGGCCATATTCTGCCATGCTGTGATTCAAGGCTCTGTGCTTTCACCCCTTTAGCATCCAGATTTCAGTGTTTGCTTCCAGTGTCACATTTCCTATAATTTACCCGAACATTTAACGAAAACCTCCTTGTTTGTACATTAGCCTGGTATGTATTCCTGAATTTCAAATTCAAGTACAAGTTCTTATTTAAAAATTATTGGTCATGGTTGTTTTCAGAGAATTCTCATTACGAATGAAATGTTCCCTTCTAAAGTTCAAACAATCCAGAATCCAGCTGCTAGACAATGGATTTCACAATATTCCCATCTAAAATTCTTTCTTGTAGTTATGTTCATAAATATCTCTGGCTGAGCTCCCACAATTTACAAGACTTGCTACAAAACCACTGATTGAATTGCAACCCTTGTTAGTGAATAGAGGTCAAAGTATTAGTTCTAAATAATGCAAGTTGGTATGTTACTCGGAAATTCCAGGAAAAGCTTTTTTCCGTGATTTTCAGTTTCATTCCAAGCAGCAGACAACAATCACGTTGTTCACGGAATAGTAAGTCACTGGTCTTTTAAAAAGCATGTTGCCCCAATTAGAAACTCAGATATGCATGTATTTTACTGGATCTGTATCCTAAAACTTGTATAAGCCTTAAGTACATACTTAGACTTTTGAGTGTTGTAAAAATGTGAACATCTTCACATTGGAATAATATGGTGGTGCGTAATGATGAACTGTTAGCCTTGGTACCGTTATTGACAAGGCAGGATAACGGATACAAAATTCACATCCAGATAAACTTAAATAATCTTAGTGTGCAAAGCACAGTTCTTACTCTCAAAGAGTTAATGGTCTTGTTCTGAAGGCAGCCACATAAACTTGTTAAAATGACAAATACAGATCAGTATAATATGCTTTTATAAAGCAATTTGGTGAGATGCCTGGAACCCACAGAGTAAGGGGTCTAATTCACTTTAGGGGGATCAGCAAGGAGTTCTCAAAGAGGGTGACAGACACCTGCAGACGGTCTCAGAGTTAGACTAAGGGGAGGTAGGTTCTTCTAAAGCTGTTTTCACCGAGTTTCCACTATTACATCGAGCCATCCTTCTAACTACACTGTTCTCCTTAATGTAGGGTGAACAGTCATCCCGGCTTGCCAAGAACTTTCCTGGTTTCACCCTGAGAGTCCCATATCCTGGAGGACACCCCATCCGTGGGCCAACTGGGCTGGTCACCCGAACTTACTGCCCCCCAATCTCCCTGTACCCATGCCATTTTCCCCCTAGAATGGGCAATCACCTTGTCACCGCCTTGAATTTATCATGGGGCCTACACACATCTAACACAGGCCAACAGAGGCTCATGAATTGATTGGTTGTTTGAGATACACATAATGTTGGCACCTCTTATTTTATAGACGATGCTGAAGCACAGATTACTGAAATGACTTTACTCAAGATTCAGGTGGCAGCTTAGACCTAGACCTGGCCCCTGGTCCTCCACAGATCATTAACCACCCAACAGTAAAGCAACGCTTCCCTGCACCCCTTGAGCCCTTAGGGTCAGCTTAACAGTTGGGTCCTTGGTTATAGAAGGTCTCATAGCGCCCTCTGCTTGTGGTGTCAGTATGTTGTCTTCGTCCAGCCAGACTACAAGGCAGGGATCCTGTCTGCTCTTCTGTGTCCAGGGCAGGTCATAACAAGACTACTATTATTATGTAATGTGCAGTCAGTGGACTTGACTTGCGACTGGACTTGACAGTTGGCACAAACTATCCGCTTCATTTCAAGATTGTGAGAAGCTGCAACAACCCCCATGCCCTGTCCCTCCCAGAATAGGTGAGGATGGACGGGTGATGCTGGGTGTTGGATTCATTCTGCAGCTGGTTGTAGGTTTCACATCCACCCTCGGTGCCGGGATGATTTGAGATTTTACTGATATGGTTCATTCAAATGCAACCCACAGCTCTTCAGGCCCCTCATTTCTCTGTTTGAACATTAGACTGCAGAGGGCATGTGGGCACCCCATCCATCTTCTGATGAGTGGAACTGGGTAACTGGACATCAGAAAGGCTCCAGGGTCTACATCCGTGTAGCCTCCCTGGTCCTGGATGGAATTAACGCTTTAACCATGATTCTCCCTGGAAATCCCTCCTCAGTGGGCACAAGGTAGGGGCAAATGAAAATGAACCCATCAGAGAATTTGGGGAGAAGAAGCAGATGAGACCTCTTTGCATGAGGTCAGATTTTTTTTCTGCACGTGAGAGGAATAAGCCAAATTGGGGCCTGACCTCAGGTCTTTATACAACTTGCTCCTTCTCTTCTGCCTTTAATGTTGCCTTCGGAATAACGGCCTTGACTGGCGTCGTGAGGACTTCCGGGATTTGACTTAAGTCCGGGTTATGTCATAAGGCACTGAACTTGGAGTCATGCCTGCGTTCAAATCCCAGCTCTGCCTCTGTCTTTGTTCATTAGTTTGAAGCAGTGAAGAAGCGCGTAGGCCTTGGGGTGGGGGAGCCGCAGGACCCCCAGATGAATTACCTAACCTGCCCAAGCGTCCATTTGATTGTGTATGAAATGGAAATCATTCGGTTGACTTTGTAGGTTTGCAAGACTACTCAGTGTCATGATGTTTTGAAAGCAGTTAGTACAGGGGCCTGACATGTAAGCACTTCATAAATGGTAGCCTTTTCGGATTATGATCATACTCTTGCCTCCCTCCCTCCCTTCCTTCCTTCCTCCCTTCCTCCCTCCCTTCCTTCCTCCCTCCCTCCCTCCCTTCCTCCCTCCCTCCCTCCCTCCCTTCCTCCCTCCCTCCCTCCCTTCCTCCCTCCCTCCCTTCCTTCCTCCCTCCCTCCCTTCCTCCCTTCCTTCCTCCCTCCCTTCCTTCCTTCCTCCCTTCCTCCCTCCCTTCCTTCCTCCCTCCCTCCCTTCCTTCCTCCCTTCCTCCCTTCCTTCCTCCCTCCCTTCCTCCCTCCCTCCCTTCCTTCCTTCCTTCCTCCCTTCCTTCCTCCCTCCCTTCCTCCCTCCCTCCCTTCCTCCCTTCCTTCCTTCCTCCCTCCCTTCCTTCCTCCCTCCCTCCCTTCCTTCCTCCCTTCCTCCCTCCCTTCCTTCCTCCCTCCCTTCCTCCCTCCCTCCCTTCCTTCCTTCCTTCCTCCCTTCCTTCCTCCCTCCCTTCCTCCCTCCCTTCCTCCCTTCCTTCCTTCCTCCCTCCCTTCCTCCCTCCCTTCCTTCCTCCCTCCCTTCCTCCCTCCCTCCCTTCCTCCCTTCCTTCCTCCCTCCCTCCCTTCCTTCCTTCCTCCCTTCCTCCCTCCCTCCCTCCCTTCCTCCCTTCCTCCCTTCCTCCCTCCCTCCCTTCCTCCCTTCCTTCCCTAATCGTTCAGTGAGTGCAGGGGAGCATGCTAGCCCTTGAGGGCTGAGCAGGTCTTGGCCTGATGGGCAAAGGCCAAGGGAGCAGCATTTGCACCTGGGGGAGAGCACAGACGCAGGCGTGCGGTGGGCTTCTGGGTCTGAGGGAGTGAGGTAGACGGTGCGGGTATTTGTTTAATCTGAATTTCTGTGTCTGAATTTCTAATGTTTCAGTATTATCCTCACCTCCGTTCCCCAGCCAGTTAGAGGCCCCTCTAATGCGGTTTCCTTCACAGAGCCTGACCTGAGGCCACCTCAGCGTGGTCCCTCCTGCTCTTGTGGCCCTGTGGCGCTTTGTAGCTCTGCCATTAGAGTTTTGGGGTATCTTGTAGACAATATGCAGCTAAAAGTGTCTTGGTCTCCATCACAACTCATCCTTGCCTGAGGCCTCTTGTATACTAAGCACTCAGCCTCCTATGAGCTGCATTAAATTTAACCTAGTTCAGCGTTTCCCTGTGACACATTTTGAAATAGTGTTGGGTTTTGTGTGTGCGCATGTGTGTGTCTGAGATAACTGAAGATGTCTTCTATTTCGAATAAAGAGAAGACATAGTCTTGAATGATGCCTTGGCTTTTTCATTCTAGAAGTTTTTCAAAAGTTTCCTTTAACGAGTTCCAGTGGATTTCAGGGTTTACCATCATATTGAATGCACAACCTATAATTATCTTTTTTTTAATGAATGCATAATTTGCATTCTTCCCTCTCATTTAATGCGAAATGAATTAGGAGAAAAAAGTGACATTTTAACTTAATTTAAAATAGGTTTTATGTGATCGGCCCTGTCAGGGGGCAGGCCTGGTTTTCTGTTAGCAATTATTAAACAAAATAGATGAGCCCCCGTTGATAGAGGGAGTCTCTCGTGGGCGCAGACGCTAACTCTCTGCTTTGTTTTCCGCTGCAGGCGGTGACCACGACCGCGGAGCCCGATGTGCACGGCAGGCGGGAAGGCCAGGCCGGCGGCCTTGGGGAGGAAGGCGTGCGCGCGGAGCCGGGGGACACGGAGGCGCGCGTGGGTCTGAACCGCGCTGCCCTGTGCCCGTGGGCTCCCGGCCCCCAGACCATGACCACGGCCCAGAACGGCCACGGGCGCGGAGCTGCGGTCCCCGGTCCCATCTCTGATCCCAAAGACCCCGGCATGGTGACCTACCCGGCGTGTCGCCACGGCGGCTGCGGCGGCGCGGGCGCCCGGGAGGCGCGGCTCAGCCCGGCCCGCCTCCTGCGCCTCTTCTCCGCCGGCGCGAACAGGACGCGCGCCGACCCCGAGCGGCCCCGGCCCGCCGGCCTCGTGGGCAGCTCCTCCACGTGGAACGCCCTGGCCTCCTTCCGGAAAATGGGGTCTTTCAAAAAACTGAAGACCTCGGTCCTCCAGGGAATTCAGAACCGGGAGGGATGGGACGCCGCCAAAGAGGGGGCCGAGGAACGCGACCTAGGCAAGGCGGTCCCCAACGGCGCGGCGGCCGGAGCCCTCGCGGGCCGGTGCTCCCCGGGACCCGGCTTCGCGTCCGACGGCTCGGACCCCGAGGAGCCCGACGACGGCTTCGCGCGCGGCGCCCTCCGGTCCCGCAGCATCCGCCGCGCCTACGGCCTGGGGCGCATTCGCCTCCTGGACCCGGAGCCGCCCGCCCCGGAGCCCGCGGCGCGCGAGGCCCCGGCGCGGGAGCCCGAGAGGAACGGCGTCTGCAGGCGGAGCAAGAGTACGGACAGCCTGACCTTCCTCAAGAAGAGCTCCTTCCGGCGGAAGTCGGCCTCGCACCTGGCCGAGCTGCGGCGCGCGCCCGAGAGCCGGGGCCCGCGGAGGACGCTGAGCGGCTCGTCCGCCGACTCCGACAGCTCCGGCGGGGCCCCCGCGGGGCCCAGGCGCTGCAGGAGCCCGCTGCGGGCCCCGGACCTGGCCCGGGTGCTGCGGCTCGTGGGCGGTGGCGCGGCCGGCCGGCCGGGGGACCCCGGGGGCGCCCCGCCCGGGCCGCGGCCGCACAGCCGGCTGCACGACGACTACTCCCGCCGCGCGGTCGCCGGCCCCGAGCGCGGGCGGAGGGGCGCGCAGCCCCCGGACCCCGGCCTGGCGGGTGCTGGGGGCTCGGCCGGGGACGCGGCTGCCGGAGGTGCCGCTCCTCGCGCCCCCGGCTCTTCCTCCGGGCCCCCGGCCCGGGAGGTGTCGGACAGAGGCTCCAAGGAACCGGGCCCTGGCGACCGGTCTCCCCTGGAGCCCGAGCCTCCTCTCGGCCCTGCGAGGCCCACCACGCCCAAGCCCCCCAGCCCTCGGAGCCCCGACGCAGCCCCTGCCAAGTGTCCCAACAGTGTCAGCGCGCTGTCCCTGAGTTCAGTGGACAGCGAGGAAAGGGCAGAGGGGCCCGTCCAGAGGGAGCAAGGTCCCGGGTCCTTCCAGGATGCGCTGCAAACCGCCTGTGACCTGGGCAGTGAGAACAGCGGCGCCGGCAGCCACCCGCAGCAGAGCCTCGGAGGGGCGAACTGTCCAGAAGAAAAGACGGACGAGGTAAGGGCCGAGCGGGGCATCCTTGGTGACCCGCCACGTGACGGGTGCCTGTCACAGCGCCACCCTCCCTCCCTCCCCGGAGATGGCCCGTGGGCACAGCGGGTCCCTTCACTTGCCTGGAGGCCGGGGTCCTGAGCTGATTCTCTTGCCCTCACGATTATTCTTGTTCAGTTGCTGTTTACCAGGTTCAGGAGTAGTCTTTCTCTGTTCTGAAATGAATTGCTGTTGTGTGAAACTCCTTGAGATGGCAATTACCGTACAATTCCTTCAGAAGACAGGTGCCCCAGCCATGTGCTAGATTTGGGGAGAAAAGTTGAAAACATCTCTTTTGTAGTCCATGCAGCTAGCTGATAGGGGCTCTCAAAATCTTGATTTTTGAAACATTTTTTTTTTATTACCCAGAACTTTCTTCTCTTTCTACTTTAAAGTGTTTCTATATCCTTTCCAACAGAGTTCATATGAATGAGATTCTTTATGAAGAAACCATTACATATTCTAAGTCTGCTTTATTTCCGGGAGTGAATTAGAAACATGCAGTTTGATACCTGTCAACGCCTGAGTGATGATGGTTCAAAGGAATTTTTATGATGGTTATTGTACTTATTTTTATTTTTTACTGGTAACTACATACTTTAATTTAAAAATAGCCTATTTATGTAAAGTAGTATGGACTTATTTTTAGAGTAGAACATAAGCATTTCATGAATTGAATTCACTAATAACTGTCAAGGCTCCAAGAGCAAAGGTCTTTTCATATCCTGTCAAGAATCCGGGCAACCTTACTGCGTAATTTTCACTTTATAAATGCATTCAGTAATGGTCCCTTACAGAGCTGAGAGCCGAGGAGATGCATGCATGTGTCCATATTGCAAATTGTTCTCTCCGTAAGTTCCTAGACTATATCACAGGTATAAATTGGTGCTTGCAACGGTTGCTTCCCACTGATCCCCGGAGAGGACCTCAGTTTTGCCTTGCTGCCTGCAGATGAGTAATGATACAGCAAACTTGGAAGCCAAGGCAGCCTCTGGACTGTTTTTAACCTTTGCTTTGCAGGGAGCCTTAGAAGGTAGAGCCTACCACAGATCACTTTCAGGAGATCTAAATCTGCCTCATGGATCCCTGGGTAGCCAGAGAAGGGAGGCTGCCTCACTTTTTCTGGATCTGGGTTTGCATGGAGACCTCGGGCGGCCAGTCTGTCTTCCAGAGGTCCTGTATGTTGAGGACCACTTGCTCATTTGCATATTTCCAAAGAAGTCCATGGAACAGTTGTAAGGACACGAGACTAGGTGTCAGCCGTGGGAAGGAGTCCCGACTCTGCTCTGGTTTGTGTTATTGATCAAGGCCTGAGCCGATCTGGGCTTCACGTCTCCCTGGATGATGAGATGAAGTGTAATTCCTTACACCAGGCACCCCGTCCTGCCACACTGATGGTTCAGGACACCCCCTCCTCCTTCAAAAGAGGGATTTGCCTAGTTTTAGAGGGTTCTTTATGCTTAAGGTGGACATTTTATTTTCTGCTTAACAAAACCAGTAAAAAAAAAAAAAATCATTAAAATATTTTATTCCTGAACACGTATTAACTAAACATATTCAAGAGTTAAGTTTCTAACTTAGTTACTTCCCAGGGTAATTTTTGACCATTATATACTTTTACATGCATATTTGCTGTTCGTAGTTTATATCATTTAGTTTCTACCCACAAGGGATCACCAAAGAGAGAAAGCAGAAAGACACAAGTTATTAATAGGGCATGCATGTTGATAATTCTACGGATTTTCTTTAAGCTATTCATTACATTTTTAGGTTGCATTCATTTCCGCAGAATTCTCATGTAGCACATCAAGCTTCCTCTTGTGCTTTTAGAGTAAATGTCAGAAAGAGAAAATATAGTGATGATTTTGCCCAGCTTGCATTGTATATATTGGTAGTCTTTAGTGTTACTTGCAGAGTACTTGCAAAATACAATCTGAAACCTCCTCTTTTATTTTGACATTTAGAAACAAAGTACAAACCAAATGAAGCAAACAAAACAAACCAAAAAGCACCTTGCGAAATGCGACAGTTCCAGCCTTCATGGGTTACAAGCAGTATTTATCAGTCTTATATAGCCTCCCATAAAACTAAATAACAGTCTTTACTATATTTTAACGTACACTGTGTTATTTTTTAATTTATTGATAGTATGGTTTCATCTATATGTTTAAAGCTATTTTGAGCTGTGGTTATGGTTGAATTTAAAAAAGTTGAAACCTGTGTGCATTATGTTATTTAAGATGCATAAGCATCATGAAATTTTCAATAAGGGAGAATAATTTTTTTAAATTTAGAATCATTTGTAACATACTACTCCTAAAGGGACAAAATCTTTGAAAAACTGCACACTGTTTAACAAGACTGTGTCCAAAAATAGCCTCCTTAGCGTTGCACTCCTGCCACCTAGTGGTAAACTTTGTTGTAACAACGATGATCTGGGGAATGAGACTGAAATTGTTACTTGGTTGTGAAATGCAGCTGAGCATTTATACCTGTTCCCGTATAAAGGTGCAGACACAGGGGTTTAGTGTCGCTGCTGGTGTTCCTACAGAGTCACACAGTAACTCACTGGCTGAATTAGGTCAGCGGGAGGGGGCCCTGTCCTTAGTCCTGCGGTATGGATGCCCTAGTTCCTGGTGGTGCTGAAATGTACCATAGATGAAGCTCTTTTAAGTGATGAGAATCCATTGTAACTCCTTTACAGGGAGCTTAAGTCTTCTTTTGGTAAATGTTTCTAGTTTGGTTGGGGTCCCAGCTCTGCCTTCCAAAGATGCCAAACGTTAGGCAAGCCCTTGAACTTCTCAAAGATAGAATGTGGAAGAGCTTTCTCTGCCTTGGAGGTTTGTAAGAACCAAGGAAATTATGTGGTGAACACTCAGCCCAGTGCTTCACACTGGCTGACATTGTCTGGTGTTCACTATCCGTTTAATGATTTTTCCATCCTAGATTGCCTGACTTCTTCAGACAGTGGCCAGTTAAGGTCAGTTTTTTCCAAAACTGGTTGTTAACACCGTGTTACAGGCTTCTGGAGGATTGTGAGATTTATATGTTTATTCAGTAACACGTCACATCAAATTGTGGAGTACCTCCCAGGTGTAAGACACTCAGGTGTAGCTCTAAGGAATAGTGGGTGATGTCGAGGAAGATTATTGATGACCCAAGGTGTATCTAAATCATAGTAGAACATGCAGAATGGATTAAATTCCTCAAAAGAGGTAAAACCATGATGCTGTGGGATTTCACAAGAGTTGTAGTTCTTACCCACGTACCAAATGAAGGAAAGCTTAATAGGGGTGATCACATCTGATTTGAAGAAGGTGAGATTTCTGCAGGTAGTTACGGAGAGGAAGGTGGGGCATTTCAGTGGTCAGATGTACAGCGATTTTATGTGATTTGAGAGAACAGGATATAAGTTTGATCTGGTGTTGCGGCACCATCCCAGTTAAGATGAAATTGTTAGGTTCAGATCATGGACTCTTGGATTCCAGATAGTCTATACGTTACTTGGTAAACATTGAGGAATCAAAGATGTTTCTGAATAGAGTAAGCCAAGCCTTACAGTTGGCTCCAGCACTCAAATGTTTGAGGGTCTTGTAGCTTTCTTCCTCAGGGACTTGTGCCCTCAAAATCGTCGGAAGCCCTCGCAGTATGCAGCCTTATGCAGTTGAGACGATTTGAGCGCTGGACTGGGAGACTTTAGTTCTGCGGGATGCACAGTGTCATTCCTGCCTGGGGCTTCCACCCGCCAAGGTCACCATCCCCGCCCGGCGCTGTCCGGCCTGGGTGCCTGGGGACTTCATGTGCTCCGCCGGCCCCCGCCCCTGGACCACTGCCCGCTTTTTGCTGCTGCCTCTGAAAAAGGAGGGGATTTCTGTGGCATCACCAGGTACACTGTCACTAAAATAAAGCCTCTCTCTAGCTTCTAGTACTGGAATAATCAATCCAGTAGGTGAGTAGGGGCTAAATCAGGCCTATTTTCAGCGTGGATTAGGAACTCTGGAACTTTATGTGATCACGAGGGGTACTTCATACATAATGATGGTTCTGAGGTACTGGTTTTTTCTGTAATTTAATCAGAGACACAAATATTGCATAATTTTGACTCTTTGCAGATTACTTAGACATTACTCTCCAGGTTACTTCAATAGGTAGTTGGGAGATTTAAACAGTTCTGCTAGAGGTTAGAATTATCCACAGCTGTTTCACAGAGCCTAGAAATTCCAGAAAGATGAGGTTGCCTACATAGAGGTAAATGTAGTGACCCTAGAAAACCTGCCCAAGATTTTTAGGAGCTTTATTGAGGTATAATTTTCATGACAAAATTCACCAATTGTAGGTATACCTATATACCTGCGCAAGAGCCTAGTTTTTATAAAAATTACTGTAATAACCGTTTGTAATCAAGTATAAATGATATGCTATATCATATTTGCTATGAATTTTAAGTTTTCTAAAGTATATGAAATTCTTAAAAGAAATGATATGAACCAGTATCACAGTGTATTTGTCAAAGTTTTAGTATTTTTGCTTATTTGGTGCCTTGTTTTAATTTGTGCGTAACAAAGGCATAATAAGGCCTTAATGAAGTTATGAAATGTAGAAAAGTAGTGTCAGTATTCTTCAGGGGAAATTTGAGCCTGATGATTAAGAAACTGATGGCAGTATATATGTTTTTCTCCTGTTCTGTTTTTCTCATCTTAAGCTTCCCTATGATAATCAAGAGGAAAGAGCGTCCAGGGTTGGGAATTACTTTCCACTTGGCCCGGTGACACATGTTCACGTTGATGTGTCTGCGGTGACTGTCGGAAGGAAGGCCGTAGGCATGAATTGACAGAAGAACATCAGCACAGTTTGTCACACGTCCCTGTATAAACCGACTGTTACCTCTGTTTCTCCCACCAGGGACAGTGTGAGGACACAAGGACGATTAGAACGCGCCATTCACTCAGGAAGAGCACAGGGCAGCTGAGGGGGTCTCCCCTGGTTCAGGAATGGGGGGGGGAGCCCCAGGATTGGTTGCCAGCCAGCGATGCCAGCGTTTCTGAGTGGTGGGGAGGCTCTCTGGTGTGGAATAGTCGGGCTTTGTGGGAGGGCTGCCCGAGTTCAAGTCCTGGCTTTGCTGCTAACCAGCTGTACGTCCTTAAGAAAAATACTTGACCTATTTAAGCCTCATTTCTTTAAAAATGCAGGTAATAATACCTATCAGGAGTAAATGAAATAATGCACATAAGATACATACCACAGTGCCTGGAACATAGTAGAATATTATTACGCTTAATATCATTATTATTAATCTTCTTAGTTTATCTTATCATATTATATACTATATTATTATATTATATATAATATTATATGTTAAACAATATTACAAAAATTATATTAATTTTATAATTAAAATTAAAATATTACATATTATATATTATAATTAAGATTATACTATTGGTTATTATTAGTAATCATTAATATTAACAATAAAGCATAAATATTAGCTTTTATCATATTCATTGTTGGTTAAAATTGTCACCTTTGGTCAGACCCTTCAGTACAAACCAGTTAAATTCTGCAAATTACTTCCCATCTTGTAGCCAGAGTTTCTCACAGTTTGGAATCGGACCACTCAGGATGCAAGGTAAAGACACAGGTCCTGAGCCCCACCTGGAGCTACTGAATCAGGAGCAGTAATCTGGACCTTTAACACAATACCCAGGGAAGTATCTCAGGCACTGAAGCTTGAGACCTGCTGTCCAGGCCGAGGCTCCTCTGGGTACTAATATCCTGTATGTTAGGTTTGGGCATTTCTCTTCCACACCTACCCCCGCTAACTCTTGGTTTAGGAAAGAGAGGCATTAACCCCTGAAAGAGTTAAACATGACTTGTAATCCTGGTTTTTTCATTGAACTCTATTAACTGGATACGAATCTCTATAGAGTACAAACAGCAGTTCCCCAGGAATGAAATTAAAACCTTTCAAGCAAGAAATAAATGGTGGAATAAAGCATTTGGTCTAAAATATGTTGACCAGAAATCGCTACACCCTCTGCTGGGGACTGGAGTTTTACCAACTCCCTTTGGAACTTTAAAAATGTCATTGGCTCTTACAACTAAAAGTATTAATAGCAACCGCTCATGTTTATCTGATGGTTTTTCAGTGAATAAAGATCCTTCTCGGCCACCCTGTCAAGGAGGTCAACATTTTTGGATTTGGATTTTTGTTTTTAAACAGTGAATAAAGATCCTTCTCGGCCACCCTGTCAAGGAGGTCAACATTTTTGGATTTGGATTTTTGTTTTTAAACAGTGAATAAACTGAGGCCTGGAAAGGTTACAGGCCCCTCCCAAGCCCCGCAGTGGGGCTGGAGCCAGGCCTTTGATGGGGACCAAGGCCCAGGGGAAGTGTCTGCTGCGTGCAGACAAATTCT
Organism: Balaenoptera ricei; assembly: GCF_028023285.1. Classification (NCBI taxonomy): domain Eukaryota; kingdom Metazoa; phylum Chordata; class Mammalia; order Artiodactyla; family Balaenopteridae; genus Balaenoptera; species Balaenoptera ricei. Next base: position 3,078,689 of record NC_082656.1, on the reverse strand, counting down.
AACCATTTGCTGGTTTCCTGACCTTTGGTGGAATCTCTTCATCTTCCTTATCTGTAGAACAGAATTTAAAGTGTCCACTGCAAGGCTTTTAAGTTTCAATGAGATGGGATCGGCAAAGGCCAATTTTCAAACGCCGGTTTCGTCGCTGCCCAGTGCGTTTCCTCTCCGTTTCCTCTTTTGACTCTGAGTCCAGCATCCCTTCCCCGGAGCTCGGGCCACCGCCTGCCACAGCTGGCCCCTGCCCGGAGCAGAGCCCCTCCTCTTGATTTTCCGGGTGGGGTTCGGCCGCTTAGGGTGGGCTGGGCAGCTCACTGAGGACCTTCATTCAGTCCCTCTCCTGGCAGTTTGGGTGGGTCACCCGATGGCACAGGACAGGAAGCTGCTGTGGACAGTGGAGGGGCTGTGACTCCAGGGCCAGAGCCCTGTCGTGCCTGGAAGGGCAGAGCCTCGGGCGGGGAGCCTTAGACACAGTGTGTGACTGATCCAGTCCCTAACGCACAGTATAAATGTTTTATATATTTACTTAGAGCAGGTTCCGTTGTAAGTCTGGATTTGTTTCTTCTCTTTCTGAAGTATGAATTATTCATCTGTAATTGTTTTACTGCAGGTTTTGAACTAAACATACTCGAGATCTTTTGCAGCATCGCGCGTTCGATTCTCACGGAGCACCTTGGTGCCGCCTCGTGGTCTTCCTTCCCTCTGGGGTGGCCCCTGTTCCCACAGCCCCAGGAGCTCTACCCAGAGCGCCCTGGGGACCAGCAGATCTAATCAGGCTCGGGGTTTACTTGACTCCTCAGGTTCATGGGCTGGACCCTTGAAGTGTAAAGATGGGGGTTACAGAGTGTATTTGACGTCAGTGAGTGTTGCCAAAAGGAACAGCAGGTCCCCACAAAGCCCTCACTCCTCTGACTTCCCTCTGGAGTGCTTTTCCCACCCTCCCGTCACCACGCCCTTGTCATCCACTGCCTCCTGTCATTGCATCCCAGGCTCCTTTCTCCTCCCAATGCAGCGATGCTTCCCGCTGAGCCTAAAATATGGAAAAGAGACGTTTGAAAAGGCCTAAATCTTTCCTTTTATACTCTGTCACCAGCAGAGGAAACTTGTTGGTTAGAAAAGATGCATTACTTTGCTTCTCACGTGTCTGGTACCAAATAGGAGACTTTATTTTATTTTTATTTTTATTTTATTTATTTATTTTTGGCTGTGTTGGGTCTTTGTTGCTGCACATGGGCCTTCTCTTCGTTGCGATGTGCGGGCTTCTCATTGTGGTGGCTTCTCTTGTTGTGGAGCACAGGCTCTAGGCGTGCCGGCTTAAGTAGTTGTGGCGTGTGGGCTCAGTAGTTGTGACTCGCGGGCTCTAGAGCGCAGGCTCAGTAGTTGTAGCACACAGGCTTAGTTGCTCCGCGGCATGTGGGATCTTCCCGGACCAGGGCTCAAATCTGTGTCTGCTGCATTGGCAGGCGGATTCTTAACCACTGTGCCACCAGGGAAGTCCCAAATAGGAGACTTTAAAACAGGATTGTTGACAATGGGGGAAAGAAAATTGAAGTCGGCTTGTTTCCAGGGTACATGGAATTCAAATCGGTTATGAAAGAGACAGAAATGGGATGGTTGATTTCCTGATCTAAGATATTGTTTTAGGTTTTGAGATATTTAGTTATCCTCAAGTGATAACTTAAGTTCATTTTTATAAAATCACGTATAAATGTAGGGTGAGGACAGCTTCCTTGCCACCCAGAACTGCTCATTTATTTGCTCCTTTGTCCACCAGTCACCCATTCATCCCTTGACCCATTCATGAAGCTTCTTAAACTGCCAGTTTCCCAGGCTGCAGACTCTGGGGATGTGACTATGGTATTGGATAATTTGGAAAGAATGTAAGTAGCTGCTGTCATGTGACACCCAGATAAATAAATCAAGGCTATAAAAATATTGCAGTGGTTTTAGCAGAGGCACAGGAAAGAGAGCGCAGAGCCCAGGGGGATTTGTGAAGTTTTCCTGCAGGAGGTGACGTTTCAGCTGAATGCTGAAGGATACAATGTCCGGATTGACGGGCAGAAAGGTGTCGTAGGGGGGCAGCCTTCCCCTCATTTCCGGTTGCCTCAGGTGGTCTGCGGCAAAGGCGAGTTGTGTGGTGTGGCTGGTGAATAACTGCGTGTGAAGACGCAGCTGGAAAGGCACATCGGATGAGGTTCTGAATGACCCCGGGTTCGTTCTGGGCGACGGCCAGCCACGATCTGATGTGTGTTTTAGTGGTAGGACGGAGAGTGGGTTGGAGACAAGGAAGCGTTAGGGGACTGTTCCATGGGGCGTGATGGACTAGATTCCTCCCGAGGTTAACTGTAGCTGTGGCTGGGGAGGGAGAGGGAAGCGTTGAGGGGCGCCCAGCGTGGGGCGACTGGGCACCCGGGATCTCCTCAGCTAGAACACAGAGGCACTCATGACTATGAAGATGCTATTCTGCCTTCTACTCCAAGGGCCCTTAGTTTCCTTGATTCTAAAGGCATTCTGGGCTGTTGATTTGCATATTTGTGCTGCCAACCGTGGCTTGAAATGCGTTGATGATGGGAACACAGACATCAGCCTTCGTTGTCCTCCACAGAGAGCAAGCTGGGCCCTGCTTCCCCTTCTCCTTTCCCCCTCACAGATACCAAAATCCACGAACGCTCAAGTCCCTTACATACAATGGTGTATTATTTGCATATAACCTACTCACATTCTCCCATATACTTTAAATCATCTCTAGATAACTTTTTTTTTTTTTTTTTTTTGGCCATGCCATGCAGCGAGCGGGATGTTAGTTCCCCGACCAGGGATCAAACCCACGCCCCTTGCAGTGGAAGCTCGGAGTCTTAACCACTGGACCGCCAGGGAAGTCCCTTTCCCCCTCCTCCTGATTCCTCTCTCTCTCTGTACAAAGGAAGTCAAACAGCATTAACAAAGTCTCATGTTCAAAAAGGTTTAGACCCAGCAAGGATCTCATTCAGATTTGACGGAGAAATTAAAACCTTTACAGACAAGCAAAAGCTAAGAGAATTCAGCACCACCAAACCAGCTTTACAACAAATGCTAAAGGAACTTCTCTAGGCAGGAAACACAAGAGAAGGAAAACACCTACAATAACAAACCCAAAACAATTAAGAAAATGGTAATAGGAACGTACATATCAATAATTACCTTAAATGTAAATGGATTAAATGCTCCAAGCAAAAGACATAGACTGACTGAATGGATACAAAAACAAGACCCGTATATAAGCTGTCTACAAGAGACCCATTTCAGACCTAGCGATACATACAGACTGAAAGTGAGGGGATGGAAAAAGATATTCCATGCAAATGGAAATCAAAAGAAAGCTGGAATAGTAATTCTCATATCAGACAAAATAGACTTTAAAATAAAGACTATTACAAGAGACAAAGAAGGACACTACATAATGATCAAGGCATCAGTCCAAAAAGAAGATATAACAATTGTGAATATTTATGCACCCAACATAGGAGCACCTCAATGCATAAGGCAAATGCTAACAGCCATAAAAGGGGAAATCGACAGTAACACAATCATAGTAGGGGACTTTAATACCCCTGTTTCACCAATGGACAGATCATCCAAAATGAAAATAAATAAGGAAACACAAGCTTTAAATGATACATTAAACAAGATGGACTTAATTGATATTTATAGGACATTCCATCCAAAAACAGCAGAATACACTTTCTTTTCAAGTGCTCATGGAACATTCTCCAGGATAGATCATATCTTGGGTCACAAATCAAGCCTTGGTAAATTTAAGAAAATTGAAATCGTATCAAGTATCTTATCCAACCACAATGCTATGAGACTAGATATCAATTACAGGAAAAAATCTGTAAAAAATGCAAACACATGGAGGCTAAACAATACACTACTTAATAACCAAGAGATCACTGAAGAAATCAAAGAGGAAATCAAAAAATAACTAGAAACAAATGACAATGAAAACACGATGACCCAAAACCTATGGGATGCAGTAAAAGCAGTTTTAAGAGGGAAGTTTATAGCAATACAATCCTACCTCAAGAAACAAGAAAAATCTCAAATAACCTAACCTTACACCTAAAGCAATTAGAGAAAGAAGAACAAACAAAACCCAAAGTTAGTGTAAGGCAAGAAATCATAAAGATCAGAGCAGAAATAAATGAAATAGAAACAAAGAAAACAATAGCAAAGATCAATAAAACTAAAAGCTGGTTCTTTGAGAAGAAAAATAAAATTGAGAAACCTTTAGCCAGACTCATCAAGAAAAAGAGGGAGAGGACTCAAATCAATAAAATTAGAAATGAAATAGAAGTTACAATGGACACTGCAGAAATACAAAGCATTGTAAGAGACTATTACAAGCAACTCTATGTCAATAAAATGGACAACCTGGAAGAAAAGGACAAACTCTTAGAAAGGTATAACCTTCCAAGACTGAACCAGGAAGAAATATAAATATATAAGCAGACAGATCACAGGTAATGAAATTGAAACTGTGATTAAAAATCTTCCAACAAACAAAAGTCCAGGACCAGATGGCTTCATAGGCGAATTCTATCAAACATTTAGAGACGAGCTAACACCTATCCTTCTCAAACTGTTCCAAAATATAGCAGAGGGAGGAACACTCCCAAACTCATTCTACAAGGCCACCATCACCCTGGTACCAAAACCAGACAAAGATACTACAAAAAAAGAAACTTACAGACCAGTATCACTGATGAATATAGACACAAAAATCCTCAACAAAATACTAGCAAACAGAATCCAGCAGCACATTAAAAGGATCATACACCATGATCAAATGGGATTTATCCCAGGGATGCAAGGATTCTTCAATATATGCAAATCAATCAATGTGATATACCGTATTAACAAATTGAAGAAGAAAAACCATATGATCATCCTAATAGATGCAGAAAAAGCTTTTGACAAAATTCGACACCCATTTATGATAAAAACTCTCCAGAAAGTGGGCATAGAGGGAACCTACCTCAACATAATAAAGGCCATATGCAACAAACCCACAGCAAACATCATTCTCAATGGTGAAAAACTGAAAGCATTTCCTCTAAGATCAGGAACAAGACAAGGATGTCCACAAGGATGTCAGTCTCACTAGGACTCTTGGAAGTCCTAGTGACAGCAGTCAGAGAAGAAAAAGAAAAGCAATACAAATTGGAAAAGAAGAAGTAAAACTGTCACTGTTTGTGGATGACATGATACTATACATAGAGAATCCTAAAGATGCCACCAGAAAACTGCTAGAGCTAATCAATGAATTTGGTAAAGTTGCAGGATACAAAATTAATGCACAGAAATCTCTTGCATTCCTATACACTAATGATGAAAAATCTGAAAGAGAAATTAAGGAAACACTCCCATTTACCATTGCAACAAAAAGAATAGAATACCTAGGAATAAACCTACCTAGGTAGACAAAAGACCTGTATGCAGAAAACTATAAGACACTGATGAAAGAAATTAAAGATGATACAAACAGATGGAGAGATACACCATGTTCTTCGATTGGAAGAATCAACATTGTGAAAATGACTATACTACCCAAAGCAATCTACAGATTCAGTGCAATCCCTATCAAATTACCAATGGCATTTTTTACAGAACTAGAACAAAAAAATCTTAAAATTTGTATGGAGACACAAAAGATTCCGAATAGCCAAAGCAGTCTTAAGGGAAAAAAACGGAGCTGGAGGAATCAGACTCCCTGACTTCAGACTATACTACAAAGCTACAGTAACCAAGACAATATGGTACTGGCACAAAAACAGAAATATAGATCAATGGAATAGGATAGAAAGCCCAGAGATAAACCCACGCACATATGGTCACCTTATCTTTGATAAAGGAGGCAAAGATATACAGTGGAGAAAAGACAGTCTATTCAATAAGTGGTGCTGGGAAAACTGGACAGCTACATGTAAAAGAATGAAATTAGAGTACTCCCTAACACCATACACAAAAATAAACTCAAAATGGATTAGAGACCTAAATGTAAGACCAGACCCTATAAAACTCTTAGAGGGAAACATAGGAAGAAAACTCTTTGACATAAATCACAGCAAGATCTTTTTTGATCCACCTCCTAGAGTAATGGAAATAAAAACAAAAATAAACAAATGGGACCTAATGAAACTTAAAAGGTTTTGCAAAGCAAAGAAACTACAAACGACGAAAAGCCAACCCTCAGAATGGGAGAAAATATTTGCAAACGAATCAAGGGACAAAGGATTAATCTCCAAAATATATAAACAGCTCATGCAGCTCAATTTTAAAAAAACAAACAACCCAATCAAAAACTGGGCAGAAGACCTAAATAGACATTTCTCCAAAGAAGACATATGAAAAGATGCTCAGCATCACTAATTATTAGAGGAATGCAAATCAAAACTACAATGAGGTATCACCTCACACCAGTTAGAATGGGCATCATCAGAAATTCTACAAACAACAAACGCTGGAGAGGGTGTGGAGAAAAGGGAACCCTCTTGCACTGTTGGTGGGAAAGTAAATTGATACAGCCACTATGGAGAACAGTATGGAGTTTCCTTAAGAAACTAAAAATAGAATTACCATATGACCCAGCAATCCCACTACTGGGCATATATGCTGAGAAAACCATAATTCAAAAAGACACATGCACCCCAATGTTCATTGCAGCACTGTTTACAATAACAAGGTCATGGAAGCAACCTAAATGCCCATCGACAGACGAATGGATAAAGAAGTTGTGGTACATATATGCAATGGAATATTACTCAGCTGTAAAAAGTAATGAAATTGGGTCATTTGTAGACATGTGGATGGATCTAGAGACTGTCATACAGAGTGAAGTAAGAAAGAGAAAAACAAATATTGTATATTAACGCATATTTGTGGAACCTAGAAAAATGGTACTGATGAACCGTTTTGCAGGGCAGAAATAGAGACAGATGTAGAGAACAAACGTATGGACCCCAAGGGGGGAAAGTGGCAGGTGGTGGTGTGATGAATTGGGAGATTGGGATTCACATATATACACTAATATGTATAAAATGGATGACTAATAAGAACCTGCTGTATAAAAAGAGTAGAAGTTTGGGAAAAAAAAGATGTGGCACGTATATACAATGGAATATTACTCAGCCATAAAAAGAAACGAAATTGAGTTTTGTAGTAAAGTGGATGGACCTAGAGACTATCATACAGAATGAAGTAAGAAAGAGAAGAACATATACCGTATGCTAACACACATATATGGAATCTAAAAAAAAAACCCAAAAAGGTTCTGAAGAACCTAAGGGCAAGACAGGAATAAAGATGAAGATGTAGAGAATGGACTTGAGGACACGGGGAAGGGGAAGGGGAAGCTGGGACAAAGTGAGAGCTTGGCATGGACATATATACACTACCAAATGTAAAATAGCTAGCTAGTGGGAAACAGCCGCATAGCACAGGGAGGTCAGTTCGGTGCTTTGTGACCACCTAGAGGGGTGGGATAGGGAGGGTGGCAGGGAGACGCAAGAGGGAGGGGATATGGGGATATATGTATATGTATAGCTGATTCACTTTGTTATACAGCAGCAACTAACACACCATTGTAAAGCAACTATACTCCAATAAAGATGTTAGAAAACAAAAAGGTTTAGAAAAACAGTGGGCTTCTGACATATTCAGCTCCAAAACATGGTTCTTGAATTTGGAATATTCAGTTGTCCTCAACCATTAAACAATTTCTAAAGAGGAAAGCAAGTTCATTTTTACAAAATCATACTTTTTATTAATTGAAAGAAGAAAAGTTTGAGTAGACCTCTCTATTCTTCAACATGTGTTTCAGATAAAATACGTTTTAAGGTGGAATCATTATGTGCATTTATTTCATAATATGATGGCTTTAAACTGTCTCTTCACTCTTCATGAGTCCACACGTAAAAGAACAACCTACAATTTTATCATTTCCTCTACCTGGATGTCAAACTAGCATTGTGCTGCTGTTGATTCTGAGATGGTAGGATGGTGGGGTTTTAGTTAAGCCCAGAAATGGAATTCCTGTGAATGATTATTACAAAGGCAGGGGCGGGGGGACTTCCAGAGCCCAGATTTTTCATAGTTACTATTAAGGGTTTTTTTATGCTCGGAGAACTGGACAGTAGTAAATTAAGTGTCCGCATGTGTGTTAATTTTGCATTTTTAATGAGTTACCTATTCTGCCTGTCAAACAAGTTACAAAGTCCGTAGGCTCACAAACTCATTTCAGCACATTTTATCATCAATTTTCCACATGTTAGGGCAACTCAAGTATCTGTTACCACCACTGTGCTCTCCAGGGAGACGAGAAGCATTAATTGCTTATGTATTTTAAATAAATGGCCTGAATCCAAGGGACAAGGCCACTGCTTTCCAGATTACAATAGTTTCGTTGCATTTCTCTTTGTCTTTTTTTTTTTTCCCGAATTTTTAAAAGCTACGTCAAAATTACTGATGCACGTATCATCCCATTCCATAAAAATCAGAGCAGCTTTAGGCTGGCCATTTGCGTTTCATTTGCTGTTGGAATTCTGACAGCCACTAAAGATTCTTACAGCTTAGAACCTGGCATCTGAAATCACAGCTGCAGCACAGTGGTAAGAATGTAGAATGTAACCCCGCGTTCATAGCTGCTTTGCCTGTAGAAAAGCTGGGGAAGGAATAACCCAGTAAAGTACGTTCTACTTTCCCATCTCTTTCTTGCTCAGGCCCATCCAGAGCCAGGCTGAGTCCAAACCTGGGGCCTGAGGAGGGGAGAGACGAGTTGATGCCTGTCCCCTCCCAAGATGGCCCTGAACCGGAGAAGCCAGTGGCGGGTGGAGCTGAGCCAGGGAACAGGCATGGTTTTAGGGGGTCGTTCGCTAAGCGGAGGGCGTTTGGCCACTTAACTTATTTCAGAACCGAGTCAGCGGCTGCCCCTCCCGGCTCCTCCTGCCTTGGGCATTTTCGCTCTTACAGAAGTCCCTCTTCAACACTGATTGTTCCTTATCTCACCTAAGTGATGTCAGAAAAGATCCACGACCCCCTGAAGGAGTTCGGGGTTTGGGTTAGGAAGCCTGTGTGGTGGGAGGTGTGTCCAGTGCGACTCACCTGCCAGGATGATCCCCAACTCCTACCGCTAAGGACAGGAAGAGAAAAGGCAGCTGCGGAGAGAGAAAGGCTATTGCACTGCTTGTTCTAAAGACTAAGGACCAGAAACCAAGTAGGATTCCGTACATGAAACAAAACCGATTCTATTTGAGGTCCAGGTGTGATGGGTGAAGGGAAAGTTTCGGGCTCGGGCTCGGAGGAGAAGAGAGAGCAGGAAGGGAGCAGAGAAGCCAGCGGAGGTGAGAGGCTGCGGGCGGGACCGGGGGGCGGGGGATGGAGGGGGCGGCAGAAGCGCTGTGCTCGCTGCCGGCAGGGGAAGGGGTCACAGGGCAGGTGGGCCGCAGGTGGAGGGATGTGGGCGCGATGGAGCAGCCTCACGCCGTCTAGTGTTTTGGGAAGTTGCTGCAAAGGGTTTTCACCATAAACCATAAAACGCGTTGGCATTTTTCTTCCCTGCAGCTGCAAAGGGAGGGCTCGTGTCTGCGGGCCTTGCAGAGATGACGTCAAATGAGGTGCCCGAACTCTCTCTATTCAGCCCATCGCCTGCTCTGTGACTGGCTTCTCAGCTCCAAAATGGGGGGCATAATGTTCTCCTGACTGGTCTGAACATACAACTCTAGGTAGATGTGAAAGCAAGTTGATGACAATTTCAGATTTGTAGGTACAAATGTCTAGTTAAAAGATAAATAAGCCGCAGGGGTGGACACAGTGGTGACGCTTGTCAACCCCGCTGTTCAGTAAATTTGAAAGTTGCTAATAGAGTAGACCCTAAAAGTTCAAAGGGGAAGAGAAAGTTCTTTTTCCTTCTTTTTTTGTATCTGTATGAGATGACAGACGTTAACCAAACTTGCTGTGGTGATCATTTCACAACATATGTGAGTCAGGGTTAGGGTACGCGTTAGGCTTAGGGTAGTTATTAAACCTATCCCACTCTCTAGATACCCCTTAGCACGTAAAGGAATATTATTTGGGGGTCGAGCCATGGAGAAGAGTTTAGACACTAGGATAAGATAAGGAACACACCCATTATAAAGAAATCACATTAGGATTCTCTTTTTAAGCTGTTCCTTAAAACACTAGTGCTTAGGAAATCTTTTGGAGGCAGAAGCAGTCAAGGGTAGCCTAGGGTTAGGGTTAGGCTTAGGGTTAGACTTAGGGTACGGCTTAGGGTACGGGTTCGGGGAGGTGTTCGGGTACGGCATATGGTATGGGTTAGGGTTAGGGTTAGGGTTAGTGTTAGGGTTAGGGCTCGGTTTAGGGTACGGGTTAGGATTAGGGTACGTGTTAGGGTTAGGGTAGGGGTTAGGGTTAGGGTACGCGTTAGGGTTAGGGTAGTTATAAAAAAAAAAAATAAAGAAGCATATTTGTACTTCTAATAAAAAAAAAAAACACTAAAAAAAAAAAAAAAACATATGTGAGTCAGGTCGTTATGTTGCACACCGTGAACTTAGACGGTGCTGTATGTCAATTCTATCTCAGTAACACTGGGGGAAAAAATAATTTTTATGTAAATGTAAGATATTATCCCTTTGGTCTTAAAAGTAACCAAAAAAGGGAAAAAATTGTATTAGGGCTCAAACTTTTCTCTTTCTAAATGTGTAAATATGTCCTTGTTCTTGCCTTCATCTTCTCAAAATATGGTAGTTGATCTGGGATCTTATGAGTTCCCTCCTCACTTAAATTCCTAGGACACGTGTTGGCAACACACCCCGTTCCCGGGACTCTCCCGAGCCGAATATAACGGGCCTGCACAGGTGCTTTTTTATTGTGACACATTCATGTTCACTTAAGGGAAATAAGGTAATGATGTGTAGCTCTAAACAGTGAGATGCTACTATTTTGATTTTATAATAGATAAGGTCTAAAATGTCATTTTCTGGAGTTGGAGCCCACCACTGGTCCCACAGGCTACTCTGAAGTGATATTATGTAAACTAGGAGTTTTTTTTTTTTATTGGAGTATAGTTGATTTACAATGTTGTGTTAATTTCTGTTGTACAGCAAAGTGAATCAGTTATACATATATATATTTACATTTTTTAAATATTCTTTTCCATTCTGGTTTATCACACGATATTGAATATAGTTCCCTGTGCTCCACAGTAGGACCTTGTTGTTTATCCATCCTACATGTAAGAGTTTGCATCTGCTGATCCCCAAACTCCCGCTCCATCCCTCCCCTCCCCACCCTCCCCCATGGCCACCACCAGTCTGTTCTCTATGTCCATGAGTCTGTTTCTGTTTCATAGATAGGTTCATTTGTGTCATATTTTATATTCCACATATAAGTGATATCATATGGTATTTGTCTTTCTCTTTCTGACTTCACTTTGTATGATAATCTCTGGGTCCATCCATGTTGCTGCAAATGGCATTATTTCATTCTTTTTTATGGCTGAGTAGTATGCCATTGTATATAGGTACCACATCTTCTTTATCCATTCATTTGTTGATGGACATTTAGGTTGCTTCCATGTCTTGGCTGTTGTGAATAGTGCTGCTATGAACATAGGGGTACATGTATCTTTTTGAATTATAGTTGTCTGAATACATGCCCAGGAGTGGGATTGCTGGATCATATGATAAATCTATTTTTAGTTGTCTGAGGAACCTCCATACTGTTCTCCATAGTGGTTGCACCAACGTACATTCCCACCAACAGTGTAGCAGGGTTCCCTTTTCTCCACACCCTCTCCAGCATTTTAAACTAGGAGGTTTTAACTTATGTTCATCCAAGGACTACATCAGTGGAAATCAGGAAGTGGGGATTTTATTATTTTCACTATTTTCTCACTAAAAGATAGCATTTCCTTCTATTATGAATGTAGGCATCAAACCAGAGCAATTTTAGCAACACCTGTGATACAATCACCATGGAAATCACAGATCTTTTTCACATCTTACGACAGTTTTTGCTGATATTCTTAAAATATCTTGTACTCCTCAGTACAGTACTTCAAAGTGTGACAGCTTTTAGACCTATCTCCAGTCCTCTTAATTCCTATTACCTGTACTACTATATCAAGGTTCTTTTAATATTTTGAAAATTGCATTTCAAAATAATCAGCTTCATTCATAATACTATCTGTCTTTTTTTCTGTAAATGTTTAATGTGTATATATTTTTTTCATTGAGGTATAGTTGAGGTACAATAGTACATAAATTTCAGGTATATAACATAGTGACTCACAATTTTCAAAGGTTATATTCCACTTATAGTTATTATATAATATTGACTGTATTCCCTGTGCTGTACAATATATCCTTGCAGCTTATTTATTTTATATTTGGTAGTTTATGTCTCTTAATCCCCTCCCCCTATCTTGCCCCTCCCCCCCACCGGTAACCACTAGTTTGTTCTTTCTGTGGGTCTCTTTTTGTTCTATTCACTAGTTTTGTTTTATTTTTGAGATTCCACATAGAAGTGATATCATACAGTATCTGTCTTTCTCTGTCTGACTTACTTCACTTAGTATGATATTCTCTAGGTCTATCCATGTTGCTGCAAATGGCAGAATTTCATTCTTTTTTTTACTGCTGAATAGTATTCCATTGTGTGTGTGTGTGTATCACATCTTCTTTATCCCTCCATCTGTTGATGGAATATACTTTTTATCTTATCTTATGCATTTAAAATGAGATTTTGCGAAGCGGTCTGTGGGTTCCCCAGGCACAGTTATCAGAGCCTCTCATAACTGCCGTCTCCTCTCCGCTCCCTCGAAACACTCAACAGCCAAGGGCTGGAAAACCTACAGAGTTCTGTTTTCCTTCTGTAACGGTACATGCCTTGGATGCAGGTGGCCGAGCAGAAAAGACAGAAATTTTGAAATCAGACAGACTGGGGTATAAAATGGGCCCCTCCCCTTTCTGGCTCTAGTAACGTGAGCAGGGAATTTTATTTTTTGTAGCCCTAGTGTCCTGATCAGTAAAATGTGGCCCCTACCTCGTAGGGTGGTTGTGAAGATTAAATACGGTGACGCGCCTGGTGTGGTTCCAGCAGGTCACAGGTGTTCCAGAGTCACAGCTGTCATTACCCTTGTTCCACAGTCTGCCACATTCATTGTCAAGATGCTTTTCCTTCCCCCTCCAGCCCCGGCGCCTGTGCTGGGTCCCCCGTGGAACCCAGGACCCTGACAACCTGTGAAAACCTGACTTTGCTCATTGTGTTCATCTGCATCTTCACAGTACCTCTGGCTCATCCAGAGGAAAGTCTCCTTGCTCTAGTTTATTTTATTTTTTAATCTTCACACAGTCTGAATATGCTTGCCTGTAATATTTTCTTCTGAGTTACCTTGCTGTGCTGCTTCCCTGGAGCTACTGTAACAAATTACCACGGGGGGTAAGACAGCTGACATTTATCCTCATTGCTGCGGAGGCCAGATGTCTGCAGTCACGGCTGGGCAGGCAGGGCTCCACCCCTGTAAGCCCAAGAGGTGGACCCCCTGCCTCTTCCATCCTCGGGGTTCCCTGCGGGGCCTCGGCTCACTGGTGCGTGGCTCTGATCTCTGCCTCGGGCCTCACGTCTTTCTTCCCCTTGTCTCTGTGTCCAAATTTCCCTCTTCTTCTAGGGACACCAGCCATTGGATTAGGGCTCATCTACTAGTATGACCTCATCTTAACTCCACTGCACCTACAGACTCCGTACCTGCCACTATGGTCAAATTCACAGGTATGGGGGTGAGGACTCCCAGTAGATCTTCAGGGGACACAGTTCAACCCCAGCTCTTGCTGTCGGTCCTGGAGACTCATGTTAGACGGGGTTCTGAAGGGACGTGTGTGGGATCAGGGTTTTTCCCTCAGGTTAACGATTCACTTTTCACTGTGGTTTCAAAATATGTTTTGAAGTGTCTAAGCAGAGGTAATGAGATCTATTTTGGCTTTTACTTTTGTAACGTAAAGGAGGGAATCTTGCATAGAAGAAAAAAATGCAAACCGCCCCCCAACTAGGGAAAGTATTTTAAAACTATGCTGGGAAGCACGAATTAACGAGGCCACGGACAGGTCTGTTCACAGACGTTGGTGACTTGGGTGTGAATTGGTCCCGGGTGGGTCTGCGCTGGGCTGCTGGGCTGCGAGGAGAACCTGGACCAACAGAGCTCCAGCCCAGCCACTTACACCCAATGAGGGTGTTTTTAAAGCAGGAAAAAACTCTTGGAGGGCATGGATGTGGTCACCTGCTGTCCCTTCAGAGCGTCTGGGGCCGCTGCCTGTAGCAGAGTCTGGGGTAGGTCCTGGCTCGTTGGGTGCGGAGCGTCCTTTGCTGGGTGTTTGTATTTCCGGGAAGAGTCGCACTCAAGCTGTGTTCCCCGGGACGAACCAAGGGTGTATTTCAGAAGCACATAATGTTTGCTAAAAGAAGATTCAGCTTTAGAATTTGCAGGAAAGTTCACATTTGTTTTATTTGAATGTACCTGTCTTCTGGCAAAGCCTCACTGTTTGAATGTGAGCTTAAATCTGAGGGATTTCCTCCCATCCCTCTGTCCCTCCCTCTGTACTTTTGCTTTCAATAAAATGGACATTTCAGTTTTATATATTATGATTCTATTAACTAATTTCTGCACCTCCTGGGACATTCGGTACCACTCAGAAGGCATGATTTCTCCTTTCAGGTCTCACGTGGGGCTGTACGGTGCTGATGTATCACACGAGAATCACAGTTGGTTCTCCTCGTGCTGCCCTGTGGGCACGAGGGTTTACGCAATCAGTGTCTGATTTCCTGCCCTCTGCACGCCTTCCTTTACCTGCCCCCATCACTTCCTGGAGCCTGTTTGCTCTCAGAAGGATTTGTTACCTGAGAACTAAGACAACTGCTGGTTTTCCTAAACCCATGTCTCTTTCTGTCTCTTTTTTTTTTTTTTTGGCATCAATGAGGAAAGCAGGCTGCAGGTTGCATACGTGCAAAAAAAAAAAAAAAAAAAACACCCACAAAACCCCACCACCACCAACAAAAACAACAACTGCACATAGATTTGTGACCACTTTATTGCCTGCAATTTTGTTGTACTGTTTTTCTAGCATGTTGTTTCCAAACCTTTTTATCACTGGGTGATGATATAAATGGGTTTATTCTCACTGTGTGCTTAAGTTGTCTGTGCCGTTTGATTTAGTAATTGAGTTAAATAATCCATAATAGCTTGTTTTTTATATGTATGTACTGCAAAAAAACAATATTAACTTTTCCATGATTACTCTCATATTTTCCCACGGTGTCAGAGGAAAATGTTTTAATACACCCTCTTATACATTCTTTTCTGGAGATGTGCGAATTAAACTGACAAAAGACAGATTTTTATTCATGTGAGTAAGTGGGAGTTCACAGGAAAATGTGACTCCAGGAAGGGGTTAGCACTAGGAGCTTACAGAACATCTTAATAGGGGAAAGGAGGTGGAGAAAGGCACTTGGGGGAAAACAAGTGACTTTTAGGAAAGATAAGGGGCCTGTAGGTGAACAGCTGGGAGACAGGATAGTTTTGTGCCTGTGTCTGTTTCGGTGAGGGCTTCTCCTCTCAGTGACAAGTCATTCTTCCCTGGCTGGAAGAAAGAGAATCCCGTCCCAAGGGAGGGGACTTAACGACAACTGAACTCTGCTTTCACGCAGAAGAAAATCCTCTTCTTAAGTGCCTTGCACTCAAAATGGTGTTTATGCTACAGTGGTGTATTCTGGACCCCATCCCTGGTGACTTGAATTAAAGATAGTGGTCCAAGCTGTAAGAATCGAATCGGCAGGTAGCAAGGGAGTAGTGTTCGCTAGAGCCCTCTGTCTCTCTAGCAGAGGTGACTTGCTATATGGGAAGTGTCGTGGCTTAGTGGGGACAGAGGTTACAAGGCCCATACCTGGTGTCTCTGTTGCCGCTAGCTGGCTGCGTGGCCCTGGGCAAGTCACCTCGCTTCCCTGGGTCTCAGCTTGGAAATACGGGACCTGCATTTCTGGTCGCAGTTGCCACTGACTGGCGAGAGCCCAGAGTCCTTGGGCCAGTGCTCAGGGCAGGGCTGCAGCGGGACATCCGCCCTGCTGGGCGCTCGGCCAGGGTGGCCCGCTCTGCCTGCCCTGCGGTCACGTGACTTGCCTGGTTAGCCCAGCCCTCCCCGGGCTGGGCTGTGTCCTGCTTTCACTTGGTCGTTACGGAACGTCTCGGGATGCAGGAGCGGAGGGCACGGGGCTCGCGGGACTGCGCCTGCGCCTGCACGCTCCGCTGCCCCCCTCCCTCCCACAGGGCCCGCAGCGGCCTCCCCTGAGCCCAGACTTGGAGGATCCGCGGAGGGAGAGCTCCTCTCCGGGTGGGCTGAGGCCTGGGACGGTTGTTCCCTGGCACAGTGTTTTACGAGCAGCGATCCCCCAGGGCCGATGTGGGCGGCCCTCTGGCTCACCGTGCTCACGGCTCATCCTCCCAGGACCCGGGAGGGGACGGGGCAGAGGCAGGCCTGCAGACCTGAGGCACCTTGCCTGGGCCTACGGAGCCAGCTGGGGGCCCAGCCGGAGTCACACAGAAGTCTGCCCGTTTCCACACCTCGTGGTCTTTTCCCTAGTGCGTTGCCTTGCCTCTGAAAAAGTTACTTGAAAACTTAGAAAGTCTTGCCGACTTCAGGGCTGCAGACTCTCCAGCTGTGGGATTGTCTAGTCTGGAATCTGAGCTCCTGACAGGTTAGTGGTGACTAGTCCCAGCGCACACGGCCGGTTAGTCGGCTGATCTCGTCCTTGGAGCCCCTAGTTCAGTGCCGCCCCAGCAGACTGCGTCCCCAGGCGTGAGTATCGTGCTGAGCAGCCGAGACTCCATCCTCTCGAAGCACCTTCTGTCTGTGAACGTAGCTGAGAGAAGGTGCCTCAGGTTGCACAGTGCAGCCTTAGGGCCATTTCTCCTGCGGGCCTGCGTTACCCCGCCTGTTGTTATGTATATTTGGGGAGACACCCGCTGTAGTTAAAAGTCATTTTTATTAACTCACCGTGGTGCTGATTTTCTTAGTATCTTGTATCATGGCTCATCATGGGTCACCAAACATCACTAATGAAATTAGGGTTTTAATTCAGCCTCCGATTGAAGACGGGTTTGCTTCTTCTTATCCACGTCTCACATCTTTCCGGTACGCAGACAACTTGGGGGGCTGGGGAGGGGTCGGGGATGTCTGGCTCGTACCTTTTCTTTACCCTCCTGGAAGTCGCCGTCACCTAACTTGTTCGCATTTGAAAAGGTTGTGACCGAGGGGTCCTGGAGGCGGACCTCCGCACCAGAGGAAGAGAGGCCGGAGGCTCAGAGGGTCCCCAGGAGGAGGTGTGCACCCGGGAGGAGGCCGAGGCCCCGACCACTCTCTGACTACGGCCAGCCGGTCAGCCTAAGTCTGTCCATCCCTGAAGACTCGATCGCCGTAGACCCCCAGAAAGAGGACACTGAGGACGGTGACCACCAGCCCAGCGGGGCCCCCATCGACCCTGCAGACCAGACCCCTGCTGGGGGCTGCCCCCGGGGGGCGCCGAGAAGACGCCCCATCTCCGTGATCGGCGGGGTCGGCTTCTATGCGAGCAGCCAGGCGGAGGAGGGGGAGGCCATTCTGCCCCAAGTAAGCCCGGGCACGCTGCCACCAAAGCCACTTAGCCCTCCAGCCGCCTGGCCTCTGTCCTCTGGCTGCAAACTTACCAGGAAACTTAACGCTTTCCTTTCTTCTCTCTGCCTCGAGGATGACGTCATCTGCTCACAGCCTTTTCTTCCTGACTTTGAAAACATGCATGAATTAGAACTAACCCACTGACATATGGATGTCTCTTACTAATCCTCTGTCTTTCTGGGATCTTGAATAATACGGGAAGCTGGTTTGCTGTTTGTTCTGAATCGTCTGGGGAAAGTAGCCTTGCATATTTAGTGAGCTTCCTGAAAGAAGAAATCTGGAAAGAGAAAGTGTCACTTATCCTTAAAATGTAAAGATACGAAGAAAATAAACCAATTTTTTTCTAGAGATGAGAAAATAATTTTTTCTACCATTTTCTTACTCTACACGTTACAGCTTTTCTTACTCTTTACACGTCAGTTGCAGCAGTAACTGTTTTGACAATAGATTAAAATCTTACTATTATTCCCTTAGTATACTTTAGTAATTCAACAAGTGTTTATCAATTACCCAGAGAGCCCTTTGAAGCTACAAAACATTTAAATAAAGGCCCTGTTCCGAAGGAGTCTCTGTTATTTGGTGAGACTCATACCCCAGCCATGGTCCAGGGTTCACAGAACCATACATGACCAAGTGCCAGTTTCATTTTTTTTTTTTTAATTTGCTAGTTGATATCACAGATAGCCCATAAATTCTCTTAAAAGGGCAATTCTATATTGGTATTGGATTTTATGTTTACATTCTCCCTATAAGCCCAGCACAATGCTTATTTATAGCAAATACCCAAAAACCTCTTGCTTAATTGAACTAAACTGAATTCTTAAGTTAAAAAACAAATTATGTTGAAGAATACCTCAGACTTTTTGTTGTGTTAAGATGCTCTGCATGCTAGGAAATAATTCTGGAAGGCGGCTCTGCTCACCAATGTATCACCAATGCCACACAAGAAATAATTCTGAACGAAAGCAAACTGTAATCTATTTTAACTTGAAACACAGCCTAGGGGAGATCTAAAGCATTACAGACATTTTTTCACTTCAGAGCGTCCAAAAGAAATGGAGTAAGATAATTTTGTGCACTCTAATAAGCTCATTTAGGGAACTGGGTAGAAAAATCCTGAGAAAACCTACGGAAAGCAGGGACCGACTTGGCCTTGAGTGTAGTTGTAGGGACAATTCATGTGGAAGGTCACAAGGGCATACAGCTGATTCTAAATTTGTGGAAAACCAACTGTCCTCTTAGACAAGCCTCCACTGCCCTGTTAGTTCAGGTGAACGAGAGCCGTGCTCCGCAAACGCTGGTCCCTGCCTGCGGGTGGGTGTAGGGCGGGGGCCGCGGGCGCTGGCGTTGCCTCTGCTTCCCTGGGGGTTGCCGGGCGGAGGGGGGGCACCACTTCCTCCCCCGGCTTCCCCTGCTCCACGCTGGCCTTTCCTGAGTGTCCCCCGAGGGTGTGTCCTGGCAGGTGGCCAAAACGTGATGCCCTGAGGGGTCGGCACTGGGGTTTCCGGTTAGAGGAAGGTCGTCCTTGAGCTTGTGCAGCCCGGGCCCGGGCTGTGATCGGGGCCTCGAGGTGAGGATGCTGAGCTCCCGGGGCCCCTACTTCCTGCCCCTTCTCACCGCCTCTCCTTTCCTTTGCAGCCGGCTGCCCGGCCGCCCGTGCCCGCGCACCAGGTGCCGCCCTACCGCGCGGTGTCGGCCCGGCTGCGGCCGTGCGCCTTCTCCCAGAGCACCCCCATCGGGCTGGACCGCGTGGGACGCCGGCGGCTCATGAGAGCATCCAACAGTGAGTCTCGCGGGCCTCCCTGGTCCGCTCCCGGAGGTGGGGGTGGAGTCCTCCACCGGGCGGTCTCCATTCAACTCAGGAGCCCGGGCCGCTGCGCCCCGTCCGCCTGCCCTGGCCCCGGGGTGGGGAGGACTCACCGGCTGTCAGGAGCTGCCCCTGCAGGGGCCGGCGTATCGCCCCCTGTCCAGGGAGGGTGCCCTGTGGGCTCTGAGCCATCACGGTGGCCCTGACCTTGAGAAGGTCTGGGGACCGAGTTCCTACTGTGGAGGAATGAGCTCCTGACCGTGAATGGGCTCTCGGGGAGCATTTGTCTTAACCTGACTTTCAAAGCTCTTTCTGGGTGTTTGAGATTCACCAGTACTGTTTGAGCAGCACGGAAGAGTTTTTTTATCTAATAGAGTTGTTCATATGCTACCTTAGTTCTTACCCGGTAAATACGTGCTGACCTGAATTTATGGAATGATTCAGGTTCCTGAGAGAGCACGCTGACGTCCGAGCCAGCCCGCTGGCTGGACAGGGGCCTGGCCGGGCGCACGGGGCAGGAATAGGACGGCGCTTACCGTGGGGCGGACACCGCCCTATGTGCTCTGCTGGTTAGTTCGTCTGACCGTGCGAACTCCATGCTCTGGCGGATGCTGTTGTTACCCTCCTTTTACAGACCAGGAACCCCAAGTGCAAATAGGTGAACCACCCAGGATGTGGCAGAGAAGGGACGGGAATCTACAGTCAGATAGAATTTTCACTCCAGGCCCATGTTTTTAACCACTGGACTGTGCTGGCTCTAAAGAGACCCAGCAGACTGCCAGTGACCAGACCTTCGGTTGCCGGGTTTGCTGTCTTACCGTTGAAAAGGAGCGTCGTGCGGTGAGCGTGAGTGACGCACGGGGCGCTCGGACGCCTGGGTTCTGGGCCGCGCTGCCGCCCACCGGCCAGCGGGCACGACCTCCACGTGACGGTGGTGACCGGAGCCGAGCCGCGAGAAGGGGCAGGATTTAAAGAGTGTTCTTTCCAGAGACTTGAAGGAGGCCAAGGGCGTCACTCGGTGCCACTTTACATTTCAGGGAGAGGGAGTGGAGGGGGGACCACAGAGGGTGGAGAAGAGAAAGGGAACAGGCGGGGTGAGGCTCCACTCATCCTCCCCCTGAAGAGGATGGAGAAGGTGACTAGAGGATGGAGATGGTGACGAGAAGGTCGCTGATGGATTGTGACCCAGAAATGGTGGCAGAGGGTGTCCTGGGAGGGCCGCGCCCGGCGCTGGGCGGTCAGGGAGTCGTGAACGGCGAGGGTGAGGGAATGTCTGTCCTCCACGTGGAGCCGCCTGGCTTCTGCCTCAGGAGGAATCCAGGCTGGACTCTCGTCAGACAGGGTGAAAAGGAGAGAGGAACCGGGGGCAGCTGGAGGCCGAGGGAGTTTTCGAGCATCTCTTGCTTGTGTGGTCCTCTCGGCCGAGCAGGTGGGGCCCCTGGGATCGCACTCCCTCTCATCCCGGGGCCCCTGCCCCTCCAGCTCCCCCGCTACCTCCTCAGGCCAGGCTTCCGCCCACGCTGGTCAGGGTTCCTGTTCAGTTCTTACTGCTGTTTCCCTGTGAACTTTCCCCGGCGTCACTGGAATGGAGTCCCAGCCCCTTAAGCGAGTTTGCAGGCTCTCTGCCGCCTGCCCGCCACGGTCTGCTCCTCTCACGTCTCCTCCGGCGCTCACTCACCGCCCGGCTGTCTCACTCGCTCTGCCCAGATTCCCCTTCCTTCCCTTTACATACGGCAGCGTTCATTCCACTCCAGATTCAAAACCCACTGCCCTGGGGACCCTTGGAGACAAATGCACCATCATCCTTCTGCACAGCAGTTGCTTCTCTCCAGGCCAGTCTTCAGCGTCCGGTGATGCATTTCGAGAAAGTTGTTCAAAAGGAGAGAAAAGGCTGCGAGCACACGATGCCTTCGAAACGTTACTTGCGATGGAAAAAAAGTTGAAACAATGGAAATGTCCACTTTCAGTGGGATAGTGCAGTGTCATATGGGCGACCACTTGCAGACAGTTTACAGCATCATTAGGGAAAGCCCGTAACAACGTGGAAAATGACCGATGTAATACTAAAGTGAGAAAAAGGGAAATAATGTTGTATACGTTTGCTAGGGCTGCCGTCACAAAGTACCACAAACCAGGTTTCTTAAACAGCAGGAATGAATTGTCTCAGTTCTAGAGGCTGGAAGCAGGGTGAGGGGGACCCTCTGCCGGCCTGGCTCCTGGCTCCTGGCGGCCTTGGGTCCCCTGTGCCTCGACATCTGGATGCATCTCCCTTATCTCTGCCTTCGTCTTCACATAGCGTCCTGTTGAATCAGGGCCCACCTTAATGATCGCATCTCAGCTTGATCATCTACTGAGACCTTATTTCCAAATAAGACCACAGTCACTGGTACTGGGGGTTAGAATTTTAGCATCCTTTGGCACAGGGGGAACACAATTCAACCCATAACATACCATGATTGCAGCCGTATACGGCGTGTACACGTGTGGTCAAAGGTTTACCTTTGCAAAATACGCAAAAGTGAAAATAGTGTAGTTAGGCGGGTAGGAATATAGATGGTTTTTCTTCCAACCCTGTACTCATACAAACAGCTTATTTCTGCACCTTCTGTGTTTTGTTTTGTTTTGAGTTTAGTGTTCTTTTGCTGAGAAGCAACAAAAACCAGCTCTACCTAGTTGGAGCAAAAGAGGACGTCTGGGAAGGGTGTCAGGTGTTCCCAGAATTGATGGGGTGGCTGGGAACCTGTCTAGGAAGTGGATGGCAGTCAGGGTGGCTCCCGGGAGTCGAGGAGCCACATGCAAGGAGCCGAGGAAGGCACAGTCTGTCCGTCTTTGCCTCTTCAGTCACTCAAGAGGCAAAGTCCCAGGATGGGGTTCAACTCCCCAGCTCAGGTGACGTGTCCACCACCTGGGGGCACTGGGACAGAGTGGAGGATGGGGTCCTCCAGGGATGGACCCCTTGTCTTCGGTACAAGGAGGCAGGTGCATGGATTCCCTGACCACGATGGAGGGGAGGTCGTTCCCCCAAAGGAAATCGAAGTGGTGTTGGAAGTAGGAGTAGATTCTGGACAGACGCCCCATTTGTTCATTCATTCATTCAGTGTCTGTTGAGGACCTGCCATATGCCAGGTGACGGCCATGAGCACAGCAAAGCCCTTTACCTCACACACATTCTAGTGCGGGGATGATAAATTAACAAGGAACTGTAACATGGCAGGTGGCACACCGTAAGGAAAGATAAAGCAGGTAGAGGGTATTCGTTTTTACAAGAACATCGTTTTAACAATCACGCACCTATTCCACGTCTAATTAAAACCCTCTCACTCCTTCCGTGGAGGGAAACAACCCAGAGGCTCACCAGTCACTGCAAACGTCTCCCAAGTCCAGGGCCTCTGAGTACCTCCATCTGTGCTCCAGCCCCACTGCAAAGCCTCGTCAGTGTTTATGCCCAGAAGTAAGTCCAAGCAACACACCCTTCCCTAGTGGAAAGAGGTGGAGGGAAGGAAATAGAAAATACATAAATATTGTGTGTACATACACACGTGATACGAGGACAGGACGCGTCTCTCCTCTGCCTCTGGTTGCGAGGCACACGTGCTACTCCTCACTCTGCCCGACTTGACCCCCTCGTTTGCCCGGAGCCTCTGCCCCGAGCCCTGCCTGTGCTGGTCTTTGCCAGCTGAGGTGCTCCAAGCCTTCACTCCAGGCTCTCAGCTGGTAGTGGTCTTGCTTGTTTAGAGTCACCATGGTCTCCTGTATTCCCCTCTCTTAGTCAAAAATCAGTCAGTCTACAAAAACAAAAAGTGGAGCATCCGCTCTGAGCCAGGCACCACTTTCACTATTTGGAGAAAAGCAGAGAACAAAGAATCACAAAGCATTTACCTTCCAGCATTTAAACAGATTCAGTAAGTGGGTAAGTAGGATTAACTCAGGCACTAATGATCGTTCTGGAGAAGGTGAAGCTGGACGAGGCGGAGGAGGAGTGGGAGTGGCGGAGGGCATCCTCATGTCCCTAAGGAGGTGACGTTGGAGCCGAGACCTGGAAGATCTGAGAGAGGAGAGGTCCCAGCGGAAGGAGCACCAGATGCCCAAAGCAGGCAGGAACTTGGTGTGCCTGAGGTTCAGCGAGAAGGCCGGGGCGCCTGGAGCTCGGGAATCAACAATGGGAGAGGACGGTGCAGCCTGGAGGTTAGAGAGAAGCTGGATAGAAGGGGCGTTGCAGGTCTCAAGAAGGAGTCGGAGTTGTTCCGAGTGAAACGGGAAGCCGTTGCCAGCTGGGCTTCAGAGAGGAAGGCTGTCTGGGGAGAGAGGGCAGAGGAAGGAGGCTGATTGGAAGGTTATTGCATTGGTCCAGTTGGGAAATGATGGTGGCGGCGACCACAAAAGACACCCATGTGTTCCCTGGGCGCTCATTTTCCAGAGCACGAGGAAGTTTAAAAGGCGGTCCTTGGCTCTGAGTCCGCGGGGCCAGGGCTGGGGACTCTGGTGGAAGTACTTCTCTCTTGGGGGAAGAAATTCAGTTTTGACAGAGCTGAGTTACCGGATGGAAATAAAATACTTTGTCAATGTATTATTAAGTGATCCCAAACACCTGTGTTGACCTCTTCGTTTCTGGGCTATAGTGAACATCACCCTCTCTCCGGGGAGATTCCAGCAGGGGCCTGATAGGTAAGGCAGGCAAATCCGAATCTAGAATAAGTGTCTCTTCCAGTAAGGACAAACCATCTACCCCTCTATTATGGAAAGGGTCCACTGTAATCAACTCCCCACAAGTAGTCGTCTGGGTCCTTCAAGGAACCATATCATTAACTTTGTTGAGGGGACACCCTGTGGTTTAGCCCAGGCTTGGCATCTGTGGTTGCCACCAGAGCCATTTTATTTTTTTAACCCACTGAGTCAGCATCAAGACGACCAGGAACAAAGATGGACATTTGCCTCGTGGGACATAATGTCACACGGTTGTCAAACAGCCTCGTTTGCAGTGGGATTCCTGTGGGACAGATGATTTCCCATGCTTTGAGTGTATTCTGACGTATCCAATCACACTCTTTCCCCAAAGCCGTCCATTAACCCATTTTGTTCTCTCCAAGCTCCCCCAGTGGCTCCTCAGACAAGCCATTTGCTCTGACCGTGAATCCACACAGGCTGACCCCTCACTGAGGCCAGAGTATCGCTTAGATTTTACTGCTGGGGGACTTCCGTTTCCGGGGGCACCAGGGAAGTGACGGGAGGGCTCGAAGGAAGAGTTGCAGTAATGGGACCCCCGACCCCAAGGTCCCCTGGCTTCTGCTCCTTGAGGAGGCCCTGAGTCTGGAACCCACTTAGATCTGGGAGTTGAGTGAGGTCCCTCGATTCCCTGTGGTGGTGACTCAGGTGCGCCCTCTGCTGACCAGAGTTGGCCATTTCCCGCTACACGAGTCAAGCAGTACCTTCATGGAGGCCCTCATCAGTTTTGTCCCCCAGGGACCCTGTATAAGTGAAGCGCAGCCGGAGATCCGGTGGGTCAGACCGTCCCAGTGACCGAGCAGGCCCTGCTGCCTAGGGCAGAAGCCACGCCCACTTTCCCAGGTGGACATCCCACCTCCATGGGGTCCTGGACTCCTTGAAATAGAAGCCTTTCCCGCTGGCTCCCTGGGCCCAGGGAGATTAGCAGCAGGTTGATTATAATGTAGCTGCCACGTCCGTCATCTGGTTTGGGAGGTAAGCCCAGGGGAGGGTGAGGACCTGACACCAGCTCCAGCGCTTCTGTCCCCAGACTTCGCACCCCTCCTTCTTCATCTTCCGAGAGCTGGCCTCTCAGCTGCCTTATGAGTGGGCAGCACCGGGTCCCGGTTCCCATCCCACCAATGTGCTGGAGTGGCAACCCCGCCTCAGGAGCCCATGTGTTGAATGCAAAATCCCTGGTACGTGCCGCCCAGATGGACAGATTCGGTTTGATCTGAATTATGTTTAGTAAATGCAGTGTGTGTGAACCTTGTTTGGATTCTGATACCAACCAACCGGCTGTAAAAAGGTCATTTTGAGACAAGGGGGGACATTTTCACATGGAATCAGTATTCAGAAAAGGAGTTATTGTTAATTTTGTTCATTGGGATAATGATAGTATAGTTATTTTTAAGTCCTTATTCATTTGGGTACATACTAGTATTTGTTGCACGAAATGATACATGGGAGATTTGCTTTAAGCCCCAAAATTGTTGGGAACTAGTTGGGAAAAATTGGTAAAATATTGATCCTTCTGGGTTCATCATATAATTTCTCTACTTTCATGTTTGTTTGCAATTTCGTAGAATAAAAGCTTTTAAAAATAATGAAAAGGATGTTTCCTTTGCCCTGGTCAAGTGTCCTCAAAATCTCCAAATCCCAGAAGTGCCCACAACTAACATTTTCTTAAAATGTAGAAATGTGAACATTAGCAGTTTAATTTTTCTTAAGAAATGAAGACCGAATCCTTTTAGGTGAAAGTGAGGTCCTCCTTCTGAGAACTTTGCAGCACGGTGCTGGGCTCTTTTCCAGAACCAGTTACTTCTCTCTGGCTTTGTTTAGAGCTCTTGTCTCACCTCCTCCCTGGCCCATATGTCTCTGAGGAGAGCTTACATGGAGCAATCCTTGGTCACGCTTACCCGCTGCACGGGTGTGGTGTTGGAATAATAGAATTCCACCGTGAATCACAGTGGCACTCAGAAGTGCTTTCCTCAAGTTCACGGCTGGGAGGGTGCCAGCCTATAAAAACCCCGTGGCTTTGTTGGCGATAGTGTTTGTGCCCCTTGCTCTTCCTTGGGTCTGAGCAAGTGTGCCTGTGCAGTGCTGACGTTCTCCTAGGGAGCTGCCTTTTATGTTTTCTCTTACATCCAAGGCAGCTTATTCCGTCACAGCCTGATTTTCCCATACTTATTTCCGTTCCTGCCATGTCAGATTTGATCGCCCTTCAGAATTCTTATTTTCATGTCTACTCCTGCTTCTCTTTCTTCCCATCCCACGCATCGAGTTCAGATTAGTTCTCGCCCGTGATGTAAACGAAGTGATTGTCTTAACTGTCTCCCAGTTTCCTTAGCTGGATGGAATCTTAATGGGTCACAAGCAAAGGAATACAGCATGCCACTGAACCAGTAGATTTGCGTATGCCATTTAAAAATATATTTGTTACATTTTCAATAAGGCTTTTACTCAACCAAAAAGTATTAGAGTATTTTGTAATAATGCCGGACAACAGAGGAAAGAAAATGGCAAGATTAGGTCCAATGAAAACTTATTATAAAAAATAGAGAATATGACTTTCTGGGGAGACACCAACATGAGTTGACTTGATGGACTTTTTATGGCTTTTTAAAATATTTCGTCCCACATGCCGTGTGGAGCGGCCAAAAAAATAAAATTAAAAAAAGAAAAAAGACTTCCCTGGCGATCCGGTGGTTAAGACTCCGCGCTTCCAATTCCGGGGGCGTGGGTTCAATCCCTGGTCGGGGAACTAGGATCCCACATGCCGCATGGCACGGCCAAAAAATAGAATTAAAAAAAAAAATTTCAAAATTACTCAAATGATTGCTTGATTTGATTTTTTTTTCACATCTTAATTTCTTATGAATATAGTCACTTTGCACGCTAGGAAAGAGGATCATGTTAAACCAGTGTAGCCCTCCAGTGACCTGGGCCAGCATTGCTGGATCTGCAGCAGAATGATGTCATCATTTAAGCCGTCACCCATGGCGTTGTAAAACTCTAACTCATAACCACCTGTGTACCTTATATTTTCGTTAGGAAACAACCAAAAAATCCAGTCCTTAAGGGCATGATGTATATGAATAATATCTTGTTCTATAAAAGAATGACCCAAATTACACAAGTGGCCGCCTAGATGTGAAGCACATCGGTCTGGCCAGTGTTGGTGGGTGGAGGAGCTATTTTGAAAACCTACTCTGAGGTTTAGAAATTTCTAGTTCTGCCGTCAGTGAGGAAGCACGAAAACAATGCTACAGACCGCACTGCTACTGATCAGGGTCTACCACGAGAATATAAATTTAGAGATAAGGGTGGGGAATTGGATAACTTAGAAATTTCCAAACTAATGTACTTAATGACGAGAAATCCAGCATGCTGCATTTTTCCTTTAGCCGAGAACACACTGAGGCCCGTTTTAGAGACGCGTCCAGGTCTGAAAGGGGATGGCAGGTGTCCCACCGAGTGGGTTCCTGCTTCCTCCGTCCGTGTCCACGGAAAGGCCGGGCAGGAGCTCCCGTGGGGGGGCCGGGCCGGTCCCACTTAGCCCATCATGAGCCCGGCGACCTCTCTGGGGTGGACCCGTAAACTCCCGAGCCCCGCGCGGGCGCTGCCTTCCGCCGGGGCCCCGGGGGGAGCAGCCCGAGCCTGGGGGCTCCTCCTGAACCACGGCCGCGCCCCCCGTCCGCACGTCCGCGGCGCAGGAGGGCCTGGGGTCCTGCGCGCGGGGCTGCACACGGGGTCCTGCACGCGGGGTGGGGGTGGGGCTGCACGCGCGCCTCCGACAACTGCCGCCCGCTGCCCCCGCGCCGCCCACACGCCGGCCTGGCTTTCCTCTGGTGAAGGTTCCCACACAGCTTTCAGGTTGGTTTGTCTACGGGGAAAAGGCGTGTGTCAGGACGGTGCAGTGTCTTTAAAGCCCAGTAGTTTGAAAGGGCAACTGAGGTCATCACTCGGGATGTCCTTCCCCGCCCGCACCTTCCAGGCCCCTCCGTTTGGTTTTGTGCAGAGATGTATTTTCTCAGACACGGAGAGATTTCCTTACGTATGTGCCTATTTACTCTCCCGCGTTTAGGAGCTAGTATTGGTTGTAAAGGCCAGTTTATCCAACCTCATCATGAAGTTGATAATCTTAATATCATTAGGAAATGATGTAGGATGTGCCATTAGGACATAGTCAAACAGTGGCATTTCAGGACACGTCCAAGGTGCGCCGAAGCCTTTCTGACTTGAGCTTTCAGTATGATCTTGGGTTAGGAGACACCTCGTTTGTATTGACCCACTGAACACATACGCCTGCTGTTGTGTAACACACATGTATATATCAACACGAGCCCTATGATAAGTGAGGCACGTTGTGGAGGCTGCTGCTCCCAGGAAGCCGACACTGGGCCCATGGAACCTCCCGGCTGGTGTCCAGACCCGGAAAGCCACTGCAACAGCAAAGGAGCTGAGTGTAGCCGTGGAGCAGGCAAATCCCGTCTGGGGAGTCCCCAGGCTTTCCCCAGAAAATGACGTCAGAGCTGAGACTTGAGGGCTGAGCTGGAGTTAGATGAAGTGTGTTGTTGGGAGAAGGTGTACTCCAGGCTGGGGGTGATACCGACCAGGGTTCTTGGCCTCCTTAATCAGTAGAAATTGATTAGAGGCCAGATGAGAAATCCAGGCAGGGCTTTACTGGGGCCCCTGCTGCAGCCGGGGGATTGAGAACACGTAACAGTTTCCCTTGCTCCCTCATTCCCCGAGGGGCGGGGCGGGGGGCGAGCTGGTTCCTTATATGGGCTGAGGGTAGAGGTGTGTCCAGGGGTCGGGCTGGAGGGGTGGCTTAGGCAGTTTGCCCACCGCTTAGGTGGTGTTCGGTGCAGGGGGCATGCACAGTACCCTGCCATTGCTCCAGGCTCTTCAAAAGCGGCAGTTGAGTTTTTTTAGTCTTTTGTATCTTTTTGTCCATAATTTGTCCCAACTGCACATGCATGCAGTTATTTTTAGTCCCGTATAGTTTCTTTGTATTTTCTTGCTGGAGGAGAGGTTTGTCCAGGTGCAAGCATTGAAGCCCTCGCAGCAAAGGGTCCCAGATGTCAGGGGAGCAGCATGTGCGGAGTGTGGGAGCCAGAGGAGAGAAACTTGAGAAACCCAGGTTTGGGTCACCCTCCGAAACTTTCTTAACCCAGCCATGCGCTCATCAGATGGAAGTGTCCTTGGTGCGGACAAGGCTTGCGCCTGCCCAGGGCTCGCTTGGGGGGGCGGCGCCCTCTATGCCACTCTCGTGGGTGGAGGTGTGTCCTTCTTGGGAGTCAAGGGCACGGCTCCAAGCTAGCTCTGGCAGCTGTAGTCATTACTGTAGTCACGGAAGAAGTTCAGCTCCATAAACAAATGAAATGTAAATATGAGACTCAAAAGAGATTCATATTTATGAAAACTAAACACTTTGAAGAGGCTTAATCAAGGTGAATTGCTAAAAACTTATTTTCAGTCAGATAAAAATTGAGAGCTGTAAAACATGGAAAAATCAGGGAATCTGTACTCAGAATGCTTCTGGTCATTACTTTAAAGCATCCAGAACTGGCGATCATAGTTGACGCATCATGGGTGTGACATGCAGAATTCCTGTCCCGTGATCACAGGGGGAGACCTCTGGTCCTCGATGATAACAGAGGTGAATCAGCTGCGCCTTTGTATGTTGAAGTTGAGGTGTTCTGGGCATGATGCGTGTGTCATGTTTTTGACTTGGGCCTTTCAGGCAGCCGGACGACCTGGTGGGAGGGCCTTGCAGCAGCCCCTGAGGCTGTAGCGAGATGAGCTGAGGGGCAGGGTTGAGAGGCGGGTCCAGACGAGGGATCAGACTACCAGGGGTCGGGCAGAGCCTGCCCATTCACGGCCTCCTGTGAAGGGGGTCAGACTTTATCCTGGGGGCAGCAGGAGCCGCAGAAGGGTTTTAAGTGGAGTGCGATGGTCAGGTTTGCATTTTGGTGATGTCACTGGCTAGATTGTGGACCTGCCTGGGGACAGAGGAGACAGTCAGTGGGCAGAGCCCTGAACTAGGAACACGACGGTTCTCCTGGAAAAACGAAGACGTGGAGGTCGAACAATTGTCTGGATGTTTGGGGGGCAGACACCCCGGTGCCCCGGTGATGGGGGGAGCATAGGAGAAAAGCACACGAGTGGGGGGCTTGGGTCCATTCCAGGCATTGAAGTTGGAGGTGCAGGCGGGACAGCTAGGTGGAGATCTTATCCCCTGGCCTTCACCATGAGGGTCTCATGAGGAGGTGGCCCAGGCTAGAGGAGAAACTGGGGAGTCAACAGCAAGTGATGGTTGTTCTCAAAGCTGGTTCAGGGAGGGTTACCATCCATGGTGTGTGTGGAGTGAGAAGAGGGTCAGCATTTGGGAGCCAGTAAAGAAAGGAATCCACAAAGAAGATAGAAAAGGAGTGGGGCTTCCCTGGTGGCACAGTGGTTAAGAATCCACCTGCCAATGCAGGAGACACGGGTTCGAGCCCTGGTCCAGGAAGATCCCACATGCTGCGGAGCAACTAAGCCTGTGCGCCACAACTACCGAGCCCCCGTGTGCCACAACTACTATAGCCCGTGCACCTAGAGGCCATGCTCCACAACAAAGAGAAGCCGCCGCAAGGAGAAGCCCGCGCACCTCATCAAAGTAGCCTCTGCTCACCGCATCTAGAGAAAGCTGTGCACAGCAACGAAGACCCAATGCAGCCAAAAATTAAATCAATCAATCTGTGACTCTGTTTTTAAAAAAAAAAAAAAGAAAAGGAGGGGCTTCCCTGGTGGCGCAGTGGTTAAGACTCTGCCTGCCAATGCAGGGGACACGGGTTCAAGCCCTGGTCTGGGAAGATCCCACATGCCGCGGAGCAACTAAGCCCGTGAGCCACAACTACTGAGCCTGCGCGTCTGGAGCCTGTGCTCCGCAACAAGAGAGGCCGCGATAGTGAGAGGCCCGCGCACCGCGATGAAGAGTGGCCCCCACTGGCCGCAACTGGAGAAAGCACTCGCACAGAAACGAAGACCCAACACAGCCAAAAATAAAAATAAATAAATAAATAAATTTTTTTAAAAAAAGAAAAGGAGTGGCCAGACAGGTGAGTGGTGTCCAGATGTCCAAGGATGCTGGGCTTCAGGGAGGTGGTGGTTACGATGTCACCTGTGCCCAGGGTCAAGTCGGATGCTCTGAACCATACGCATGGCTCCAGCAGCAATTAGGAACTTGTGGGTTTTGAGAAAAGCGGTTTCAGTTCAGTGAGAGGGCAGAGCCAGGATGCGGGAGGGTGTCTTGCAAGATTGTGCGGGGAGTCCAAACCTCATGTGTGAGTGGGGGGGGATTTTATTTTGTTTATTGGTGTTGGTTTTCTGATTTGATAGCTGAAAATTTCCCATAAGTGCTAGAGCTAATTAAAAACTGTTTTGCTATCATATTAAAAAAACTATTTTGGCTTTATATTACCGTATCTGAAAGCTCGTTAATTGACTGTGTCAATGTTCATTTGTACTAAATATTTTTGAAAGAAATAGTCTGTTAACTATACACCAGAAAGTTCCATTCCTTGATCTAGAGTTCTGTTCTAATACCCCAACATGAAGGAACTGGGGGCACTTTAATCATAAGGGTTTATGCCATTTCAACTCTGATATTTTTAAATTAAATAAATTGTAAGAAATTACTGAAGCATATTTTTTTTAAAGTCTTGCAATGAAGTTAATAACTTTATTAAGACTTTTATTTTTTACTTGGTCAAGACAAAGAATATAGGTTTCTTCCCTTTGCCTTGGTTTTTTGTTGTCGTTAATCCTACTTCTAATTTGTTATTCTGGCGTTGTTCTATTCTAATAATTGTTATGAAAGTTAATTTTCTTATGAACCAGCCTTTGGGTCAAAAAAACAGTGGCGTCCCAGTCCTCTACTGACTAGCCATGTGACCTTGGCAAATTATTTAACCTCAAAGTCTTAGTGTCCTCGTCTGTAATAGGAAATATTACTGTTGTCCGTCCCACAGATGGGTGAGAGTGACCTGGTACACAGTATGTGTGCAGTAAATTATTACAAAGACGTAAAGAGAAGCACGAATTGTTCTAGCGACAAGGATAGTGGTGAGTGGTGACCTGCGTCTGCAACCAGAGTTCTGAGTTCCTAACTCAACTGCGCTAACAAGCAGTTCAACCTTTGACAAGTCACTTGATCTAATCGCTAAGGCCCTAGGGCACCAGGAGTCCATACAGAGCAATATTCTGTTTAATTATTATCCAAATATAGGTTAAACTGATCTAAAATGCAAACACTCAGGTTATAGGAAAAAAGAAGGTAACTCAAATGTTTTCTGTTGACTCTCTTGATCCAGAATTTCAGGCCTTACCAAAGATTTTCCAACGTATCACCCAGAGACGCCTCTCAACTTTTTGTTAAGAGGAAAGAAGAAAAGAAAAGGAATGGCAGGTGTTGAGGGGTGTGTGTGATGCCTTGAGATTATTTTAACCAAACCTTGTCTGATCTCTTATTGTTTGGATGAGCTCTTTCTGCATCTGCTTTTCCGAAGTTTTCTTTCAATGACGAATCAGAGAGAAAATATTTAGTCGGATCATCCTTGCTCAGGACCTGTGGAGGGTGATCGTAGTGGAGCTCTCGGGAGGCTGGTTGAAGTGTCGGTCACGTCGAGCCCTGATGGTCAGGTGTGCACGTGCGTCGGGTCTGGAGCTCTCCCATCTCCAGCCCGCTTCACACTCTCCTGCCCGTGATGGCGGGCACTGGGTGTATTTATTTGTGAAACAAGATGATTCTGTTTTCTTGTCTTTAGGCGGGTGTCTTCCTGCCTCCTGACACCGTCCTGGCTAAAATCTCTCCCTGCTGACCACGCCGTGAGACCACGTGGACTCCTCGGTCAGACCGATTTAGAGCCAGGAAAGGGTTCCATCTGCAGGCACAGGCCCTGCAGATGCAGACACCAGGGCCTTAGACCGCAGGCCTGCACGTCTGAGAGGTGTGTGGGCTTCAGCAGCACTTAGCTGCTGTCTCAGCCTTATCAGTGCCCAGAATCAAGAGTTGGTGTTTTTTTTAAAGGAACACAGCGTTCTAGTTCCTGTCTCAGAAAAACATCATAATGTTTCTTTAACGTTTTTCCAGCAAACTCTTGAAATTCTCATCTTCTAACATTTAAAAGCTTCTCGGTTCTAAGACGTGTATTTGTTCCAGTCATTCTAAACTACAGAGTTAAAAAAGTTTTCAAAATATCATGTGTCTAATGCCAAGTCTCAGAAATTGGATTTTTTAAAAGGAAAAGAGCAGGGAATTATATTCAGTATCCTATAATAAACCGTAATGGAAAAGAATATGAAAAAGAAAATATTTATATATACATGTACAGTTGAATCACTTTGCCATACACCTGAAACTAACACAACGTTGTAAATCAACTATACGTCAATAAAATAAATTTTTTTTTAAAAAAAAGGAAAAGAAAGAACTTTAAAAGTCAGGGGAAGGAGAGCAAGAGAACTGAACTTGGAGCAAACCACCACCAAGCACCCAGCCTCCGCTCGTGTCACTGGTCTTGCAGACAGAATCTGAGGCTTAAAAACATGCCGTGCTTTTTACTCGCTCGCGAATCGAGATCTAAGTCCTAGATAGTGAAGCCAGCGATCAAAGCAGATCAGATAGACCCCAAAGCCCACATTGCTCCATTCCACTTGCTGTCTCCCAGGCACTGTGCTTTTGCAGGAACAGAGCACAAAGTTATTTCATTTATGTGCACTGAAGTTTACCCATGTGTCAGTTTTTAAGTCCACACCCTAATAATTGCCTTTGACTACAACAAAGAAAAAAGTGAAATTCATCCATTATCTTGTTTTGCTCTTGTTATATTTGAACCATATCCTGAGGACCCAAAGACAAATAAATACAGAAAAGAAGTGAAATGTGTCCCAGGCCTTGAAGGATGGAAACCACACATGGTTGTTTACAGAAGACAGGAAAGGCCTCCGTCTTAACGTAGAGATGGCACCTTATCGTTTAAAGGACAATTTTGTATCTGTTTCTGAATTAGTCTAAAAGTTGTAGTCAGAGCCCAGGACCACTGTCTTGTTTGGGGTGGTTTTGGCGTTGGGGGCATGGGGTGGGGTGGATGGCAGGGCTCACTAAGGCATTGAGAGCACATCTTCCATCAGTTAGGGTGGATAGGCACACAGTACCTCGGGTGAAAGAGCAATAGCTTTGAAGACACACCTCTTCATCCTCTGCTTTTGGTTCTCAACGGCTTGCTCGTGTTCCCCCCGCTCCGTTTCCTGTGTGTCTAAGTGATGGGGCCTGCCCTCTGCGTTCAGGAGTCTGGCTGCTGAACGATATTTCAGGAAGACCTAAATGGAGCCTACCTTAGCCATCCTCGGGCAGGCAGCTTACCAAAACGGGGTCTACGGTTCTACGTCAGTATGTGCTAGAAAACGTTATGTGTTGCGTTGACTGTCTCTGGTGGTGTTTTCTTATGTTTCTCTGGAAAATGGCATAACTGTGACCTGTAGATTAGTACTAATGTTTGTCTTTAATCCATTTAGAATAAAGGCATCCCTCTGGATACTCCATTATTTATGCTAATAGACAAGGGAACGTGGGTCTGCGTAACTGATGGCAAATGTAGCTGATTACTTCCTGTTCAGAAATGCCCCCCCCCCCCTGCAGCTTTGGGAGCTGCAGCCCTGTATCAGCAACGGGGACAGCGAGGGAGTGTACTCAGAACCCTCGCTGTGTTCCTCTTGATTCTGGGGGGTTGTTGCTCAGGTGGGGGTCTGGGCTGGGGCTCAGTCCAGCTGAGGGCAGGGGCTTCCTCGGTTCTGACGTGCACCCAGCCTTGAGCTCATTTTCTGAAATTGGCAGTAGT
Source organism: Balaenoptera ricei (assembly GCF_028023285.1). Taxonomy (NCBI): domain Eukaryota; kingdom Metazoa; phylum Chordata; class Mammalia; order Artiodactyla; family Balaenopteridae; genus Balaenoptera; species Balaenoptera ricei. The sequence goes on along the minus strand of NC_082656.1, from coordinate 3,043,560 downwards.
GCTGGGCTGGAGAACAGCATGACTGTCCTCGGGGCCGCCTGCCGCCCTGTGCCTGTCCTGTAGCTCTTGGTAATGGGGCCTTACCCAAGCCTAGAAAAGAGGGGAAGTTCTAGAATCTTCCCAGGTTAAGGACATCTCTGAACCAAGCAGGGAGGCTGCAGTTTGGTGAGGCAGCAACAGCTGGGAAACGTTTGTTGCTGAGTAGATATCCAGTGCTGGTGATCTTTCTGCCCAGTATCAGAAGGTGGCCATGTAAGAAAACCTGTACCTGGACTTCCCTGGTGGCGCAGTGGTTAAGAATCTGCCTGCCAATGCAGGGGACACGGGTTCGAGCCCCGGTCCGGGCGGATCCCACATGCCGCGGAGCAACTAAGCCCGTGCGCCACAACTACTGAGCCTGCGCTCCAGAGCCCGCGAGCCACAACTACTGAGCCCGCGAGCCACAACTACTGAAGCCCGCGTACCTAGAGCCCATGCTCCGCAACAAGAGAAGCCACTGCAATGAGAAACCTGCGCACTGCAATGAAGAGTAGCCTCCGCTCGCCGCAACTAGAGAAAGCCCATGCACAGCAATGAAGACCCAATGCAGCCAAAGAAAAAAAAAGAAAAAGAAAACCTGTACCGTACTGTACTTAAGAAGATACCAGAAATTCAGAGCTGAATGGAACCTTAACGACCACCTGCTCATCTCAAGAACCGGTCCTGGACGGGTGGTGGGATGAGCACTGGTTTGAGTTTGAGGTTCCACCGCTAACTTACCTCGCCAGCAGCCTCCTTTTCCATACATATGGATGTAACTATGTAGGGGTCTTAGGGCCACTGGGCCGAAAATAGCCTTACTGTAGAGTAAAAATGATCGTAACATCCCACGTGATTCTGACTTTTATTTTATCATCTCTGATTTCTGAATATTTGATATTAATGTATAATTTGGATTTCTCCACTTTCCTGTGGGACTTAATCCCTTGCTGAATTCTTTTCGTGGTACCAGTAGTCAAGGTTGGTGACAGCCTAGTCCTGACCATACGGCAGCATCTTATCCAAGGAGAATAGATTCGTGTGTTGGCCGGGGGCGGAGGGGTTGGGGGGAGGGAGGGGTTTTGGGGGGTGGAGGAGGTTAAGACTTCCTTCAACTATGCTTAAGGTCTTTGTTGCAGTATTCTTATTGATCTGGTAAATATAGGCTCTAATCGCTAAAGAACTTTCCAGACCTAAAGTCTAACCTTCTCTGTAGCTTCTTCCAAAAATATCTTGGAAGCATTTTTTGGGTCATCTTCCTTTGAGAAGTTGCCCCACTGAAATGCAGTTTTTGTTTACTTTTTTCCTTCTTTTTATCTTTATGTTTGTTTTGAGTCTGTGTGCAGTAAACTAAGTTTACTTAGTGAATGCCTTTGGTTTAAGATCCTAAAATCCCAAGGACCTTAATCTAGCACCCTGACCCCATCTCTGGATTTAGAAAAAGTCCTTGGGAAACAGAAGCTGCCCTTTGTACCAGCTGCCCAGGGAAAGTGAAAGTGAGCCGTAGAACCAAGTTAAGACAATACCAAGGAAATGTGGCCAAGAGAGCTTTTTCTTTTTGAAAACTTGCAATTTTAACCAGAAAAAAATTTTAAGAAAATGAAAACACTCTGGATTTTATTTGCCTCCTGCTGGATTTTAAGCTTCGTTAGAAAGGATGCTCATCAGAATTAATATCCGTTTCACTGCTTTGTGTCTCAATATTCAGCGTTTCACTTGTTCATTCTAACGAAAACCAGGTCCACCCTTGCATTCCATGGTCTTCATTCGTTTCTGAATTAACACTTCTCAAGCCTGAGTGTGCCTCTGATCCCAGATCCCTGGGTCTGGTTAAAGTCAGGCTGTGATTCCACAGGCCGGTGGGGTCCGCAATCTTCACTCCCCACCAGGGACCGGCTCTCCAGTCACCCGGCGCCGCTGGTCCCCGGACCGCACCCTTTGGGGCAGTAATACGTGTTATCATAAACAGAGAGTTTTGTGGCCTTATGGGAAATTCTGTGTTAAACAAGGTGACACAGATGTCACGATCTGGATTTGTAGCCTGTGGGGACTGATGTATCCTCTGGATTTCCAGGAAATAGATATAGTGTTCAGTGGTTTTCAAACGTTTTTCATGGACCATATTATACTAGTATTCCACATGGGATGTAGGAAACCTTGCCTCACAGAGAGTGGTCTGCCCTGAAAAACAATTTCAAGGAATCTTTTGAGTCTGTCATTTAATGAAGCACTGCCTTTATTAAGAATAGATATGCCCTGGGAATTCCCTGGTGGGTCCAGTGGTCGAGACACCATGCTTCCACTGCAGGGGGTCAGGGACTGAGATCCCACATGTCTCTCAGTGCGGCCAATAAAAAAAAAAAAATATATATATATATATATATATATATATGGGGGGAGAGAGGGAGGAGGGAGGGAGGGAGAAAGAAAGGAAGGAAGAAAGAAAGAAAAAAGAAAGAATAGGTGTACCCCTATTGAATGAACTGTCTATTAATCGTTTTTAAAAATGTTACTCTTTTCAATCATTGTTTAAAAACACTTGCAAGGGGTAGATTCGAAGCCGATCGGTTTTGTGAGTGGTGTATGTGTGCTCGCAGGTTTCGCCTTTGGTGTGGTTTATTGAAGCCTTCGCTGGATTTAAAGGTGGGATGCACCAAATCAACAGAAACAGCCACAAATAGTTAAAGATGAGAAAAGCCTATGATAAAGCACATGGTCGGCGTGGGTGTCGTAACTGATCACGCAGCTTTGTCCATCGAGCATGGTCAGTGGACCTGCGGTTTGTCAGAGTAGCTGCCGCATGATCTGTTCTGTTCATTAATCCCCAAGAAAGTGCCCGCATTGTTCTAAACTTGGTGATATGTTCTCGGGAACCCTGAGAGCGCTGTCGGAGCCTGGTTGTCCCCGCTGTACAGAGCAGACACGGAGCCCCTGGGGGTTTGAACTGGTGTAGTGATGCCAGGGCGCCCATCACCCCAGAGCCGGCACACGCTCACGGGCTCAGTTTTCTCGCCATTTACTGGGGGACGACCATGTGATCACTACTCAGTGTATACCGTCTCCTTGCTCGTTAACTTAAAAAGTCAGCATCTTCGTGTTGTGAGGAAATTGAAGGAAGCTGTTTGTTAATAGGTGTCGTTTCACAGTATGACTTGCTCGTTGTAGATAACTGGGAAAAAAGTATACAGGAAATAAATAACCCGTGTCAGCTAGAGAGAGCCTCTTTTAAAAAAAAGACAATTCTCATCATAATATATAGAACAGATACTATATATAGTAAAAGATATGCATATCCTTGTCACATCGTAGAAGGTACACACATATTTACATATGTGTTTTTAAACAAATCCCACTTTTATTTTTTATTTTTAAAATTTATTTATTTATTTATTTTTGGCTGTGTTGGGTCTTCGTTTCTGTGCGAGGGCTTTCTCTAGTTGCGGCAAGCGGGGGCCGCTCTTCATCGCGGTGCGCGGGCCTCTCACTGTCGCGGCCTCTCTTGTTGCGGAGCACAGGCTCCAGACGCGCAGGCTCAGTAATTGTGGCTCACGGGCCTAGTTGCTTTGCGGCATGTGGGATCTTCCCAGACCAGGGCTCGAACCCCGTGTCCTCTGCATTGGCAGGCAGATTCTCAACCACTGCGCCACCAGGGAAGCCCCAAATCCCACTTTTAAAATGAGTTCACAGATTTGCAGTTAACATAGTGTAATATCACAACTGAAATTTTTGTCATGCCTTAGCGTGAAATCCCAACTCCAGTTTTGAACCTAGTGACCTCTCTGCTTCTTCCCCCATGAAATAGTTTCCTTCTTTTTTTTTTTCTGAGCCCGCCCCTTTATTTTTTTTAATTGAAGTACAGTTGATTGACAATGTTGTGTCAGTTTCTGCTGTACAGCAGAGTGATTCAGTTATACATATACATACATTCTTTTAAAGTGTTCTTTTCTATTATACTTTATCACAGGATAGTGAATATAGTTCCCTGTAGGAGCCGGTTGTTTGTCCATCCTGTATATAATAGCTTACATCTTGAAAGTTCTCTTCGGGTCTGCCTCGGGCTTTGGGATTGTAATGAATAGCAGCAGGCGCCTTGCCTTTCTCCCACCGTCATCGGAGGCCCTCGGGGCCCCTGGTAGGCAGATGCGGTGCCTGGTTTCCTGGGTGGCCGTCTGGCCTGCGTTTAGGCTTTCCTCCCCGCCGTCCAGTCTGAGGCTGTAACCTCAGCCGCCCGTGGGCGGGCGCTGTGAGCAGTGAGGCTCTGGCCGGGCAGGCACAGGCGTCAGCAGTGAATAAGCGATTCTGTCGTCTCCGCAGCCAGAGCCTGTGCGAGTCTCCGTGATGCTCAGTCAACCCCCAGCCCCGCTCTGAACGTGGCTGTTTTCCAAACAGAAGGATGGTGGCTAGAGGGGAAATTGCAAGATTCTGGAGTCTGGAAAGCCTTCACCTGGGTACGTGTGCAGAGATTGGACTCCTGTGTCTGGCCATGTTGCCGATTCCTCTCTGTGTCCTTGCAAGTTGCAGGGCTCTCTCCGCTGCTTCTTGTCGGGTGTGTGTGTGTGTGTGTGTGTGTGTGTGTGTGTGTGTGTGTGAGAGAGAGAGAGAAAGCTCACTTGTCCCGGTCCGGGGTCCTGAGGGCAGTTCTAGGCATGGGCACAGTGAATCAGAGAAGCTGGTTTGGGTTACAGCACAGCCGTTGGTGTGAAATTGAAAGTACTAAGAATCAAACGTGGACTATCCGTTATGAGTTACGGATCTGGTTTTTGTTGTGCTAGTCTTTGCTTCTGTTACATGAAATTTCTTTATACAGGAGATTATTGTTGGGGTCCGTAACAGTGTTCCTTGCTAATTTGGGGTGTGTGAGGTTTAAGGGTATGAATTGATTTTTGAAAAATACTGTCGACTGTTTGCAAAAGTGTTATTGCCCAAGACTCAGTTACCGTATGGTGCTTTATCCCACCTTGCTTGTCAGTGTTTTTGCGAGTGTTGTCAGCTAGACTAATTCCTATTTAAGTGTGAAAGAAACATGGTTCTCTGATACTAGGAAGTTATCAATTGGAACCCATGTATTCTTTAAAAGGAGTAAGAAAAAATGCTTCACAGAAAGAATTCTGGCTGACTGCTACACATGGATGCAGTAGGATGCTTTAAAAAAAAAAAAAGTCTTGTCGCTGTTTTTGCCTTAAATCAGTAGCTCAGGCTGAAATGAATGGGAATTATAGGTGAGTCTGAAGTCAGCCTTGGGCCTTGCAATGCAGTGTGTATTTTGTGCTTCCTCCTTGTTTTGGTTGGCTTTCTGTGCAGGCTGACAGCAGACAGGGATGTGGTTAGGGCTTCTGCTTCTGGCCTCCTCACTAACAAAAATTTAGAAAAAGAAAAAGAAGTAGCCCAGATATTCCTGCGTTCAGAGCACAGGCCTGCCTGCCAAGTGCCTGTGCTTGTCACTTGAGTGGCCGGTGGTCCCACTGTCCGGCGTGGAGGAGTGCTGGCCGCCCGGCCTCACCCTGGGCGGGGGAGGGGCGTGTGCGCGCCTGTGTTTATTCCAGGGCAGCCGGGCCTGATGGAGGCCGCCCCCCGCATTCCTCTGCTCCCGGGGCGGGCACGGGTCCCAGTCCTCATTCCCAGTGTGCGGAGGCCGAGGGAGGCTGGACGCAGCCTCCACGCTGAGCGGGATGCTCTCCCGTCGCTGGGGTGCGCAGCTGGTCAGGCCTCCTGCGTGGGGTCCGCGCCCCCCTCCCCATGTGCCCTCGGGCTCCCGCACTCCAGCCCTGCCGGCCTTTGAGGAGCCTGGCTGTGAAGAGAAAGAAGGAGGCAGCTCGGCCCGAATCGTCTCTTTCCCGCTGGTTCGGTGTGTTCCCGGGACCGTCTTTCATGTACTCGCTGTACGAAGCATGTACGTGTGTGTGTTCCCGGGACCATCTTTCATGTACTCGCTGGACGAAGCGTGTATGTGTGTGTGTTCCCGGGACCGTCTTTCATGTACTCGCTGTACGAAGCGTGTATGTGTGTGTGTTCCCGGGACCATCTTTCATGTACTTGCTGTACGAAGCGTGTATCTGTGTGTGTTCCCGGGACCATCTTTCATGTACTCGCTGGACAAAGCGTGTATGTGCGTGTGATGCAAACGCAATGTTTAATCAGCCTTAAGTGACATGCCAGCGTAAAATAAAGCGGAGAGCTTGCCGAATGGGGGGCTCTGTTTTCTTTGAGATCCCTGATTGGCCAGGGGGCCTACGGAACAGCTTGGCGGCTCCCGGGAGGGATGTCCTGCAGGGACTGGGGGCGGGAGCTGTCCAGTCACTGCGGCTCAGAGAGGCCAGGGCCAGGCAGGTGCACGGCAGGATGGCTTGGGAGACAGACAGATCTGGGGTTGAATTCCAGCCCCACCGCCGGGGAGCAGTTCCTTAACCTCTTAGAGCCACAATTTCCTCCTGTTTAATTTACAGACAGTAATAATTCCAGGAGGCGTACATGGCTTGGATGAGATGATTTATTTAAGCGCTTAGCACAGTGCCTGGTACACGTTGTGAGCTCATTCCGGGGATGCGGTGAGACTGGAAGGGTTCCTCCTCAGGATTTGTGCAGCCAGCCTGCAAGGCAGCTGCCAGGAGCTGGGAGGGGCGTGGTGAGCAGCCTCGAGCTGCCAGGGGGCGGCCGAGCGGAGGAGAGGGGCGAGGCTGGGACGGACGGGCAGCCACGGTCAGAGCCAAACCCAAGGAAGAGAGGAGAAAACAGACTGCAAGGGACAAGCCCAGGGTAGAACGCCAGGGCTCGTGGCAGGACACTGAGGAACCCAGAGCCTAAACCCAGATCTGGGTTGGAGGCTGAGGACTGTCCAGCTGCTGCGTCCCCAGGAGCACAGAGACCCTGGGGGCGGTGCCTGCCCGGGGCTCCCGGCCCAAACCCCAACCTGCCTGTCTCAGGGCTCGGAGTGCCCCTTCCGCAGGTGATAGAGAGCATATAGGATACACCTCTAGGGCAGGATTTGCCTTTACATTGAGAAGAAGGAAAAATTTTCACTTTTAGTGGTTTAAAACAAACCTTTTTAAACTCGTTGTAGAAACAGTGCACCTTGGAGGTTTGGTGTAAATTAAGTTCCGCCGTGACGTGACTCCCGTCCCTGCTCGGGCATCAGGAGGCGGCCGAGGCCCTGAGTTGAGTCCAGATGTAAAGTTCTCTGCTGGGAGGGCTATTTCCAGAAGACCCGTGGACATTGTAAAAGGTTATCAGTGAAGGGTAGCACGTCCAGTTCTAGTACCTTTTTGACCTTCTTAATGTCAGCATGTTTAAAAGAGTCAAAAATACTATGTATGGAAAGTGGTTTGAAAGTCTAAATTAGGCTAATAGTGACTTTCCTAAAAGCAACGTTAGATTCTAGACAGGAAGAATTTCGTGCTTTAATTGGGGAACTGACACTAATAAGCACGGTCCTTGTTCCTGAGGAAGTCAGCGCTGGGGCAGGAGTGGGGCAGGTGTGAGGAGAGACACACGCACAGCTAAGGAGGACATGGCAGTGCAACGGCTAAAATATAATGACAGTGTAAATGTGAACGTTTTGAAACCGGAGACCGTTGCTGCACAAGGGCAGGGACCGTAGGCAGGAGAGTGGAAAATCATCACCCATCACCCGGGAGTGAGGGCTCGGCCGCCCCAAAGGAGAAGGGGGAACTTGATGGGCTCTTTGGGTGGGGACATCGCTCCCGGTGGACAGGTCAGTGTGGACCGAAGGATCGCGTCCTTTTTGTAGAACGCAGGGAACGCTCACAAAGTGGCTAAAGCGGAGGTGTTCAAGCAACGAGATCAGAATCCACTGTCCTCCAGCTTATGTCGCTGTGTAGACGGGCCACACAGCGCACATCCCAGGGCAGACCCCTGCACGTGGGGTGAAGGAAGTTTAGCTTGAGTGCCTGTGGTTTACAAATGTAGCCAGGCGTCAGAATCGCTTGGGGAGCTTTGGAAAGAGATTCTCAGCCAACACCCCCTCCTGCCCCCCTCCCCCTGGAGAGCCTGCCTCCCTGGTCCAGCGCAGGAATCTGTGTTTTCTGAACGCCCCCCTGTGATGGGACGCCATCCACCCTAGACGAGTGGCCCTGGAGTCGGGGGGCGTGTTCTGACATCCAGGGCCCCCTGTGGCCGGGTTCATGCCCTCTGTTGCATCTTGGGGCTCGGGGGCCGCGCCGGGTGCAGGGACCTGGCCGGTGGTCCAGACACGGCTGCAGCAGCTCCCCGTGAAGGCCGCCCTGGGCTCTGAGCTCAGACCGCCCACCCGCCCGCCTGCCTGGCTTTGCCGTTTCTGCTCTTAGGATGGCACGTGAGAACAGCTTATGTCTAACCTGAGGAAGCCTGAGCGATCGGCAGGAGGTTTCCTAACGTCCGTGTTTTTAACGGATCATTCTAAGTACGGGAATTTCCCTGAAGCGACCCTTGTTTTAGTGGGACAGCCCTGGAGAATGCTGTGCCGGTCAGGCGATCGGTGTCCACACCCATGTGGCCTGCACGGCAGGTGCCCGGCTGTGACACCCGCCGTGGTAGCTCTTACCTTCCCCTGATCTGTCCCCTGCCCTCCCCGACCCCGTGTGACAGGTAAGGGGACAGTTTTCCCCAGCTGCAAAGAGAAAGGAAGGCTCGGGAAAGCTCGGGGCCTTTTCTAACGGGGCCTGGCTGGGGTCCCAGCAAGGTCTTGTGCTTTTGAAATCCCATCCCTCTGATCAAAAGTCCTTAAACGTGCAAAATTAAGCCAAACAGGAGAGATCTGATTTTTCCTGAGAAAAATTCCTGCCGGGACACGGGCTGGGGGCCTGTTTGCCGCGAGTGGGACTCAGGATCCTGTAGGAAGGCCTTAACCTCCGGCGCGTGTTACAGGATAAAGTTTTCCGTTGTTGGTGATGTGTGATGTGTCCTCTCCTAAAAACTCACCTTGAGGATCAGTTGTCAGGTTTTGTCCCCTCACAGACGTGAAATCCAGGTTCAGACAGAGGAACGTCACCCTCCCAAGGAGTGTGGACACGTTCATCGTTGGCCTTTTTTATAAGACTCCCATTGTCGGACTTCCCTGGTGGCGCAGTGGTTAAGAATCCGCCTGCCAATGCAGGGGACACGGGTTCGAGCCCTGGTCCGGGAAGATGCCACGTGCCGCAGAGCAACTAAGCCCGTGCGCCCAACTACTGAGCCTGCGCTTTAGAGCTTGCGAGCCACAACTACTGAGCCCACGTGCCACAACTACCGAGGCTGCGTGCCAGGCAGTGGTCCGGGTACCAGGAGTACAGTGGAGAACAAAGCAGGCAAAAATGACGGGCTAGCTTACCTTTTAGTTGGGGGAGACAGATGACAAGCAAAGTATCTTAGGTGGTGATAAATGCTGTGGGGAAAATAAACCGGGAAAGAAGACGGGGCAGTTTTCGGTGGGATGTCGGGGAAGGCCTTGGGGGAGGGAACAGCAGGCCCTGAGGAGGGGAGCCAGGTGCAGGAAGCGGGCAGCCGTCAGGGTCAGAGCTGAGTGTGTGTGTGGGGGGGAATACGGTGTGTGTTTTGGGGGGTCTTCAAGGACCTGGGCTTTGTCCCCCGTGGGTGGCTTGGGGCAGGGTCCTGAGTGGTCCGATGTCTGGGGGGTTTAGCACCATCACTCTGGCCGCTTTGGTGAGACTCGTGGAGGGGGCGGGGCGGGACGGGGGCACAGAGGGGCTGCTGCAGTGACCCAGCTCGAGGTGGCTGAGGCTTGAGTCGTGGGGACCCGTGGGGAGCGGCAGGTTCTGGACACACGCTGAGGGGAGGGTCCGGATTTGCGGACGGGTCAGACGTGGGACGTGAGGCGGAAGAGTGACCTCTGAACAGATGGGACGTGTGGACTTGTGCCCATTATACAGATGGGCACGTGGGGTGGAAGAGGCCCAGAGGCTGGCTCCAGCTCATTTAGCTGGAAAGTTGGTCAAGCTAGGACATTTGCCAGGTGCTTTTGCTCCGATTCTTTCGCTGGTCCCCGGACATACGGCGTCTCTTCCGCCCGGGCCCCCCGCTCTGCCCCGCCGAGTGGGCTGACAGCACGGGGACCACCTCGTTTCCGCGGCTCAGGACACGCTGACCCGAGGGACCCAAACGCTCTCATGAGGCCCCTCGGCCGGAGCTCTTTTCCAGGCGTTCGTGATGCGGTCAGACACCGTCCAGCATGCGAGGTTCACGTCTGTTTTCAGATAACTCTACCCTCTGCCTCCCGTAAAGGTTCAGCCTTTTTTTGACGGAATCCTTTTTTCATTAAACTCCTGTGAACTCTGGCTTTGCACGTTATCACCTGGCTTTTTTCCCCTTTACTGATTTTCGTAGCAACGCCAGACGAGGTGGTAAAGAATTCTCCTGGGAAACGCAGTTCGGAGGGTCTTTAGGGACAGCGCGGTTTCTGACTCCACTGTGGGGAGGGGCCCAGGTGTTTGATTTTCCTGAGCGCAGCGGTCCCGCTGAGACGGGAGGAGGAGGGATGCTCTGGGCCCCGACAGACCAGGCCCGCCGTTAGCCACCGTGCTAGTGGGCGCATGCTGGGGCAGCTGCCCCGAGGGCCCCGGTCAGAGGAGGGTTGCAGCCTTACCGTTACCTCCCTGGTGGCCTGATGAGAAAGGCTCGTGCCTTTACCGCAAGTGCGTTTGCTTCCTCTGGGCTTTCTCCCCACCCCCCAGACGCACCCCAGCAACGGCCAGGTGACCTCGTGTCCTCTGCCTGAGAGCGCTGTGACCACAGCGCAGGGCAGGAGTGGCCGCACGGGGCCTGAGGATGGACATGGACACACACACACACACACACACACCCCTGGAAGGTGTGCATCGAGCGAGTGGCAGGGCCGGAGTGAGGGCAGGAGGAGAGCCCTGGGGGCCTGGTGTGCAGAGCTGGGAGCCCGGTCCTGGGACGGACAGGTGTCTGCAGGGCACCCGAAACGTGGCTCGTCCAGAGGGGATGGGCTGGGAATGTAAGACGCACATCAGATCTTGAAGACTCAGTACAAAATAAAGACTAGGAAATATCTCAATTTAAAAAATAAAATAAAACACAAATTAAAAATAATAAGAAAATATCTCATTTTTAAAAACAGGTTCCTCAGTTTAGAAAGCAGACCTGTCCCCCGAGAATAAAGTTACTAGAAATCCCGACTCTCAGGTCCTTGAAAGAAGCAGGGCGCACGGAGCTATCCCACCAGCATCCAGCTCTGGGAAGTTCGCCCAGTAATTCGGGAGTTTCCGATTCATCGTTGACTTGCCCCTCTTTGTTGCTGCCACGTCAGCTGGACGTGCGGGTCCTTGCCCTGCGCTTCCGGCGGCCGGTTCCGTGTTGCGGCACGGTGGGCCCTCCCGATCCAGCTGACCCGCCTTCCCTGCGGTCTCCGGGGCCCAGCGTCCGCCCCGCCCGCCGCGTGCTGAGGCCATTCGCTCTCCTTCAGCCCAGCCACGACCGCGCTCGCTGCCGTCACCACGGTGGCTTCTTTGAGCGAGTCCCAGCCACGGACCAGGGATGCTGGGAACGTGACACACATCACCCCACCTAATTCTGCAAAAAGAAAGAAACTGCCGTTTACAGCGGAAGGGTGTGGCGCTGGGAGAGTCTGAGTTGCCTGGTTCCGGTCCCTGCCCGGAAGGGGCGGGGCTACGGTTCAGACCCGGCCTCGTGACTCTAACACCTGGTCTCTTTCTGCGGTACCAGGGGACCTCTGTTCAAACCTGCCACTCCCTTGCTCAGGCCCCGCGAGAGCAGCGCCGGTGCTTGCTCTAACCCTTAGGCTTGCCTTCCGGCCCCATCCTTTGTCAGATGTCCTCGTGCCCAAGGCCGGCCACACTGCGTCCTCAGGCAAGAGGCAGGTGCCTCCGCCATGGGGCCTTGTCCTCACAGGGGACGTTCGGTGACCGACGAGCCTTGGTGAGGAGCCTACCGTCCCAGCAGGAGATCGGAGTGCCAGGTGGTCCGTCCAAAATGCCACACCCATCCCCCTAAGGGCTTTCTCTTTCTTTGGTAAAGGTGCCAGGTAACTCCTCATTCTGACACTGAGTTCTGGCCCTTTGCTCTGTGACAACCAGGAAGCATGGTGCATGACTTCACATACGATACCGTCAGCAGCTTCTGATTTTAGCAGCACCTCGCTGTGCCTGGCAGGGAAACGAGGGAAGCTGGACACTTTTTAAAAAAAGGATTGTATCAATATTTTCCGCTTTCGTTTCCTCCTCAAGCTTATTGACACATGACTTAGGAACATTATCTATATTTTTTATATCCACTTTGGAGCACAAATTTCCAACTAAATCACACATCGTTCACTCAGTATCCTGACTCGCAAGATAATCCTGTGCGTCACCATTGGCAGTAGTCTCTGAAATGTCCCCTTTCTCACCGATGGGGACACTCAACCCCGGCTCTCCTTAGCCTCGACTGCTACCTTTGGATTAACAGATCAGTGGACATTTTCTAATGGTCTCTTATTCTGGGTTAGATACAAATGGTTACTTTCCACTGAGGGCACATTCTCAGAGGTCATAGGTTTCGTGGTTATATTTTTGACATTAGCTGTGTCCTTTAAACTGCACCGTCTCTCTCTCTCTCTCTCTCAGTTTCTTCTGATGGCGGTGCGGAGCCGTCTGCCCTAGCGGATGACAATGGCAGCGAGGAGGACTACAGCTATGAAGACCTCTGTCGGGCCAGCCCCCGGTACCTGCAGCCGGGCGGGGAGCAGCTGGCCATCAACGAGGTGCGGGGCTTAATTCCACACGGCAGCAGCCGGGGCAGGAGGCCCGGTTTTCAGGGCCCGGAACCCACTCGTACTTCGCTCTCTGATTATTTCTTAGTGAACATGTGCTAAAACCTAGTACTCTGGTTACAAAACCATTATGGTTTTCTTGCATTTTCAAGGATGATTTATGTGATTAAGTGTCGCAGGTAGCTAACTACAGGCATCCCTCGCGGTCAGAGCAGCCATCGTTATGCTTGGAGAGGGCTTCTCCGTCAGTTCAGGATTTGCCCTCCCTACATTTATTGTCTCATGATAAATCTAGGAGGTGAGCGTTACTGTCCACATTTTAGCAAACGCTCTGAGACTAAGAGGCTGAACCACTTGCTAGCAGAGGGCAGAGCTGAAGTTAACCACGTGCTTCTCACCACGGATCTGCGCTTCTCCCCGCCCCTCGGCATCTTTAGGCCTTTTTACAGCAGTCTTTCCAGAAGGCGCCTCTAGCCTTTGGAGCTCATGAACAGAGCGCCTGGGGTGTAACTTCTCAGTGGCAGCATCACCAGTTGTTGCTATAGGATCCACGGTGTCCCCGTGACATCCCGGGAGCTGAGGGCTTGCACGGTCCTCCGCCCCTACAGCCGGCTCACGGACGAGCTTAGATTACCTGCTGAACATCCAGACGTCATGCTGTGTTCTCTTTAATTGCAGTAAAGGACACAGTGAGATGCAGAGTCTGCTCAGATTGTGAGGAAAGAACGAAGAGCAGGTCCTGGGTGACGCCGTGAGGGGCTTGCGGGAAAGGGTGTGCTGGCCTTTGACGGCTCGGCTCCACGACGTCTAGTTTGGCTGCTCAGAAACCCTTTCCGGGGCGAACCGTCCAGATAGTCACACTTGCTGGATGACTGATGCACAGATGAGTGGACCTGGGGGTTCCTTTAAGAGCACAGGAGGGGCGCCCGCCTGGTACTCTTCCGCATCCCTGTCGTGTGACGTCACACGCTGAGCATCGGTTGAGCGCCATCGGTGTGAACACTTGGTGGCCGGGCGAGCTCAGGGTCCCTGGGCTCCGCGCTGAGCGCCCGCGTCTCCATTCCAGCTGATCAGCGATGGCAGCGTGGTCTGCGCCGAGGCCCTGTGGGACCACGTGACCATGGACGAGCAGGAGCTGGGTTTCAAGGCCGGGGACGTCATCCAGGTCCTGGAAGCCTCCCACAAGGACTGGTGGTGGGGCCGCAGCGCGGACAGGGAGGCCTGGTTCCCCGCCAGCTTCGTCCGAGTGAGTGTCTTCCTGGCTCTGGGGGCTCAGGGGCAAGAGCCACTGTCCCCTCGTCATCTTCTGAACCAGACCTCCTAGAGGCTGGGGTGGGGGAAGGGAGACTTCCCACCGGGGTCAGCGGGGCGGCCGGCGTTTGCGATGCTCAGCTCGGCGCATGCAGGCCCGGCCCCCTCCCCCCGCCTCCTCACCGTGGAAACCGGGGGCGGGCCTGGTGCCGCCCGCTGACCTGTGCCCTGCGTGTGACCGCAGCTGCGGGTCAATCAGGAGGAGCTGTCGGAGGGCGCCAGCGGCAGCCCGGGCAAGGAGCCGGTGGAGGACGCGGGCCGGGGCCGCCACAAGCACCCTGAGAGCAAGCGGCAGATGCGGACCAACGTCATCCAGGAGATCATGGACACCGAGCGGGTGTACATCAAGCACCTCCGGGACATCTGCGAGGTGAGCCTGGGGGCCTCGTGGCGCCGAGTGACGTGCCGTGCGGCCCCTCCGCGCCCAGCCAGACCCTCTGCGCACGCGTGTTCCTGGAGCCCCATTGCCACCCCCGCCCGTGGTCCCTGTACAGGCCACTCGCTCACCAGGTGCTGGTCCACCCTGGGCAGCGCGAGCGGCCGGCCGTCTGCAGGGTGAGATGCAGCGACCTCCTTGCGGGACTTAGCTGCCACGGGTATTCAGAGGGAGTGACATTACGGGGAGGCGGCACCTTTAAGTGAGACCCAGCTGACTTCACAAAGAACCGAAGGTTTGTCACCCTCCACCAACCACTGCATCTCATCTCTGACGCACAGCGAGACCCCGAGTCATTCAGATGCAGACGTCTGGTGACGTCCTACAGGGTCTGGGATCCCGCTCGGCAACCAAGTCTCTCCCCTGTGGTATTTTTCGATTCTGTGGAGTGTTTCACTAGACCGTTGTGCGCCCCGCCTGGTCACTCCGGCATCCTGGCCGTGAATGCTGATGCCTGCGCCTTCCGTTCAGCTGCGAGGGTCCAGCAGGAGGCAGGCCAAGTGCGGGCCGCGCTCCCCCCGCCCCCGCCCCACTGTGTGGTTGGACTGACCCCCAGATGAGGACCCCCCGGCGTTGCGCGTATTTGTGGCAGCCGTCTTGTTCCGTGTGAACCTGCGGTTGAGGGAGTTCCTCTGAAGTGGCATTTTAGGGAAACAGTCACTGCTGATAACTGTTGAGCACGACCGTGCCCTTCACTGGCGTAACTCGACCCCATGACACTCACGGGCAGGTCCCACGCGCCCCCATTACGGATGAGGAAGCCCAGACGTAAACCAGAGCCGCTGGTCTACAGCCTGTTAAAATTCATCCCCAATAGTCAGTGGTCTGTGTTTTACTGTATAGTCAGTTCAGTCTGTGTAATGACACAGCGCCCATCTGGGGATAATTGTTACACGTTTTTATGGCCTTTCCTTCCTACCTCCGTATCCTACCCAAGCCGCGTACAGCCAGGGCGCTGGGCGTAGAGAATTAGTGGTGCTCTGATTAGCGCAGGCCTCAGGTTAGATGTCGACGGATCTGTGTTGTTTCCTGTAGAAACTGGGTGATGGTGGAATCCTCGGCTAAGCCGTTCTTGGCTCTGGGCCGTGACAGTGAGCGTTGCTCACTGAGTGGCCCAGCCAGCGATGGCGTCTGTACCGGACAGGCCTTCTCGGCTGTGAAATGGACTTCGGAATGAGAGAATGGTTATCTTAAGAGTTTAGGAAAAGTGTGACAGTACCAATTTTTGAGCTCTAATATTTGAAACCAGGCATTGCTTTCCTATCTTGTAGGGCTACATTCGACAGTGCCGCAAGCACACGGCGATGTTCACGGTCGCACAGCTCGCCACCATTTTTGGAAACATTGAAGATATTTACAAATTCCAAAGAAAGTTCCTGAAAGACCTTGAGAAACAGTACAATAAAGAGGAGCCTCACCTGAGTGAAATAGGGTCCTGCTTTCTTCAACACGTACGTCACCCTCCGCTTCTTACTGATAGCGTCCGGCTAAATCATTTTCAAATGTTTCTCCCTGAAGCACAGGGGTCCTTTTTGTTTTGTTCCACTTTAATTTCTTTCTTTTTTTGCTAGATTAATTTCCTGCAGGATGGAGGTGTCACTTGTAAATTAAGGGGACTGCTGTATATAGTTGATCTTTACCTGAGTGCCCCAAGTCCATTATTTCAAAACCTTTTCAATTTTATGCAGTTTCGACTTAGGGGTTGTATTTGGGGTAGTTTCTAGTAATACCTACCAGGTGTCTATTGTATGTTAATCGCCGTGTTCAGGGCTATATGGCAGCTCCTGTACTGCTGTGACGCAGGTAGGATTATTTTCCCCGTGTTCCAGATGCAGAAGCTAGGCTTCACCCAGAGAGTAAGTGACGCAGGGTCACACATTAGTAATTGGCAGAAGTGGATTCAGGCCAAAGGTGTGCGGCTCTGGGACCCAAGCCTGTACCTGCCTCAGAACAGTCTCCTGATGCTGGCCTGAGCTCGCTAACTGGTGACTGACTCACTTTTTAATACAACAGATTTCAGAGGAAGCAGATTCCGCCCCCAGCCAGAATGGTCAGGGCGCAGTACCAGTAGCGGTCACACCAGTGACCGGGCTAGTGTAGCACTCGCTCCTCTGGGCCCAGCAGCGTTACGGTGGCTGTGGAACGGGGGCCGATCCTCGGGTGGACTGTCTTTAAACGGCTGGAGACGCTGTTGCTGGTGGTCGTCTCCAGCTGGAGGGGTGGGCCCGTGAGGGCTCTGGGCCTGTTTGGGACTTCGTAGGAGAACTGTTTGGCCAGAGCAGGAGGTTCACGGGAACAAGCCGTAGGAGAGAATCTTCCAGGTCAGCCAAGGTGAGGCTGCAGAGTGGCACGCGGATCTTGCTGTGGAGGACAGGAGAGCCTAGCTTGGGGACAGAGGTGTCACTGCTTCTGGGGAAACAGGGAGGTGGGCCTGGGCGAGGGTGACAGCAGCAGGGACGCAGAAAGAGGGGCTTGGCTGGAGAGGTGGTGAGCCAGAGGACAGCCAGGTATAAACTGGGGTAGGACCCAGGCCGAAGACACCGCAGCTGCGGGCAGGTGGACGTGTGTGAAGGAGGTGGCCTTGGGGCTGAGGAGCCTCGGGGGGCCGAGAGGGGCCCCCTCGGAGTCCCAGAGGGGGCGGGGCAGCCTGGGGCGGGGGAGGTGGCCCCTACGTGGATGGCAGGTGGCAGGGTGGGAAGGAGACCTGTGACCAGGAGATGGGGCTTTGCGTCCTCCTGCTCACGTGGAGAAGCCCACCTGCCCGGGAGAGGAGAAGGGACAGGCGGCAGCTAGGCGCAGGGACAGCACCTCCCTCTTGTCCTGGATCAGGCGACACAGGGGGTGACACAGAGGGCGCCGCTCCCCAGGGCGGCCTGTGCGCCCGACACGCCCTTTCGGGCGGGGTCTGTGGAACGGGCCTGGCATGGGCCGGGGCTCTGCGTCCTCGGCAGCCTCTCCCTCCACCCCCAGGGTCTGGCTGTGGCCCCTTCCCACGGGCCCCCCTGTCCAGGAACCTCCCTGGGGGTGGGGGGGGCGCTGGGTGCTGTCCGTCCTCGTCAGGGTCCAGAACTGCCCTGTCCTGACGGAGCTGTGCCCCGCTTCCCAGCAAGAGGGCTTCGCCATCTACTCCGAGTACTGCAACAACCACCCGGGCGCCTGCGCCGAGCTGGCGGGCCTGATGAAGCAGGGCCGCTACCGACACTTCTTCGAGGCCTGCCGCCTGCTGCAGCAGATGATCGACATCGCCATTGACGGCTTCCTGCTGACGCCCGTGCAGAAGATCTGCAAGTACCCGCTGCAGCTGGCCGAGCTGCTCAAGTACACCACTCAGGAGCACAGGTGAGGCACCCAAGAGGATGCAGGGTCACGTGAGGCTTCCGCAGGGGGCGCGGGGGGTGGGCGCAGGGGAGGGGCTTCCCCTGGATGCCTGCACGCAGGGGGCACGGGGGCGGGGGGGGCGGCGGCACGCAGCTGGGGGCGCGGGGGCGGGGGGCGGGGGGCGGCGCGCAGCGGGAGCGCAGAGCAGCGGTGCCGGTGCCGGGTGGGCTGCGGTGCCCTCCTGATGCTCTCAGTCAGCTGTCGGGAAGACGTTTCCAGGTCGTTTAGAAAGTTTAAGGTTGTTAGCTACTGAAATGGGGTCATTGAAGAGGCTCCTGAATATCCATTTCTAGAGATATTAGAAAATAAGAATTAATTCTTAAACTGTGTCATGAGCAGGTGGGGGATTTTTATTGTGTTGTCTGTCATTATAATTGACATATGTTTTATAAATACTCTTTTGTAGTTACTCAGTAGTGAATAAAAACAATTAACAAAAAATAGATTGGTGTGAATACAGTTTCAGAAATATTTTCTTTCCTCTTACTTATCCTTAAGATATTTCAGGCCAGCTCACCCTCAGAGCAGTACAGTCAGACCTCGGTATCCGTGGAGATTGGCTTCAGGACCCCTGGTCACTAAAATCTGAGGATGCTCAAGTCCCTTATAGAAAACGGCTCAGTATTTACATCTAACCCATGCACAGCTTCCCAGATAGTTTAACGCATCTCTAGATTACTTCTGATATCTAATACGATGTAAATGCCATGCAAATAGTTGTAAATACAATGTAAATGCTGTGTAAATAGTTGCTGGCCTGTGGCAAATTCAAGTTTTGCTCTTTGGAACTTTCTGGAGTCTTTTTCCCAAATATTTTCAATCTGCGGCTGGTTGAATCACGGATGCAGAACCCCTAGGTATGCAGGGCTGACTGCGTTATATGCTGGAACAAAAAGTTCCTTCGCAGAGGGGTGAGGACACAGAAAAATTTGAACTCCGAAAGAGTAGGGAGTCTCAAGGGCGTGGCGTAGTGTGCGGGCTCTACTTGGGGGACACATCCTCCTGAGACCCTGTTGGGCCCTGAGCCCTTTCTGGTCCATCTCGGTGCTTGCTCTGTCTCCCAGTCCCGTCCTCCCTGTTCCCTCTGGCTCTGAGCGTAGGGCTTCTCGTCACGGTTACCGGAATGCTTCATCTCCCTTTGGGGCTTACTTTGTGAATTCTTCTGAGGGACCCAAAAATACTGACCTCTGCTTACCGAGTAGCAACTCTTCACTTCCCCGCGTGCACAGAGCAATGTCTGATCGTGCTGTGATTGTCCGTGAGCTGTCACCCATTATGTGTTGGAGCAGGCCTGCCCCCTCTCTGAGATGTGGGGAAGGGTCTCCACCACAGGGCCCCTTTCGCCGGCAGCCATGGGGTCCTCGCTGTGTTCTCAGCAGCCCACAACTGGCAGGCCAGTGGGGACACAGCCGTCATCCAGCAAGGTTTTAGGACAAAGCTTATTGTTTTCGATGAGAACCAGACCTCATCCGTGACATCCGTGTCACGGCACAAAGCTTTCACTCCACCTGCAGCCCTTGGAAGGGCAGTCTTGAAGGGGTCTAGTGGGAAAAGGGAGCGGGGAGAAACTGTGTCCAGAGGAAATCTGCTGCAGCAAACCGCACACCTCTGGGTTTTAACATCTGACTATTGCCCTGAGAGCAGCGCGATTCTCCACGGCAGTGCCTGCTCTGGAGGGTGCGGGGGACAGGTCCTTCTTCTGTCCTCTGCGCCCGGACTCCTGCGGAGAGCCAGGGCTGGGAAAGGGGTCTTTTCGCAATTAGATCAGAAGGTCGAAAGAAAGAGCTGGGTCGCTAAACAACATACCCAGATGATGATGTTAGTTTCAAGAATTAAGGTGAAAGGAATAAGAGAAAGGAGTTGATTGAAATAAATAAAAGGAAAGAGCTATGTATGTTTGTCTTTTTCTGATGGAAAAATCAGAAAACTTTGACAGAAAGAAAATAGCAAAGTCAAGCGAGTCACAAATTTGAAGAAATTTTTTTAAAAAGAATAAAAAGTCATTGTGGTGAGGAAACAAGCAAATTAAGAAGCAGGACATCTCGAAAGTCAGGGAAGCTATGCCAGGAGTGTACTCATCACCCGTCAACGCTTCATTTTTCTCTTTTAAGGGCATTTTTCACTATGAGGCATTTGCATACTCTGGCTGTTTCAAAAAAAAATCATTTTAAAAGAAATGACAAAAAGCCCATTTCCTTGTCTGAAGTAAAACAAAATATTTTAGAAAACCATTACACGCTGCCTCTTTCCTGGAATTGTACAGAAAAACTTGTAGAAAAAAAATACAGTTATTATGCACACTTTCTTCATTGCTGGAGCCCTTTCTGGTGGGGGGGTTGCTCCCATTATTTTGGCAGCCCCTGTGTGTCACTTGGTTCTCCTTTTCTGCTCCGCTTCTGCCTGAAGACAGTGGGGTCTGGTCTGTCCGGGAATGGGGTAGGGGGGATACCCAGGGACCTCCCAGGAGTGCAGCTGAGCGTGTTTGGTGCGTGGACAGCAGAGTCTGCTCCCAAGGCTTTTTTCCTGGCTGTGCAGGAGGACTGCAGTCCGGTCCACCTGAGACCCAGAGGCTCTGTGTGTCCTGGAAGACACAGGAAAGTGTGTGTGGGGGGGGGGGGGGGGAGTGACTTAGCTCGTTAGCTGGGCAACCGGTTTACGCGTCCCTGAATTATTAACGTGAAGCGAGACTTGAATGTAAACCTTTCCGGCCCCAGACACGCTCTCTGGCAGCCTGTGTGCAGATCGGAGCTTCAGTTTTCCTGGTGCCTCCAGGGTGGGTTAGAGGAGCTGCTGGGGGAGACACGTGAGTCTGATTTGACTGTGGCCGGTGGAAGGCACCAGAAGTAAAGATGCGTGGATGAGGCAAATGTCGTGTCCGCAGTTACGTAACTCACTTGTGTCCTCCCCTCCTTTCCTGACTCAGAGCAAATGACCACTCTTGAGAATGGGTGGGGATCATTAAAGTACTTTATATGGCAGAACTAGCTCTATGACGATCAGAGCGATAACAGAGGCCTGTCGTTTCTTTATTAAGGAAAATAATCCGTCGTCACCGTGACTAAAACTTATTTCTTGTGGCCTTTGCTTCATTTCACTGTGGTTTCTGAGAAACGAACGACAACATTCTTATTCCACAGAATTCTGGGTGGCATTCGGTTGGCTCCCTTAACCTATGCGAACTGTAGCCTATTCACGAAGGAACAAGGGAAGGGGAACAATGGCTATTGTTTAAAGGCCATCTTGTCTAGACTGTCAGTGTACAGTCACGGATGGAATGTATTGTTTCGTGGGTCCTCATTTGCGAGGTGCCCATTACGTGGTTAAAATTAACCCCTCACTTTGCAGCGATTACAGCAACATAAAGGCAGCGTACGAGGCCATGAAGAACGTCGCCTGTCTGATCAATGAGCGAAAACGCAAGCTGGAAAGCATAGACAAGATAGCACGGTGGCAGGTGTCCATCGTGGGCTGGGAGGTACGTGGGAGCCCACCCCCCACCTGCGGTCCATCGTGGGCTGCGGGGCACCTGGGAACCCTCCCCGCTCAGCGCGCAGCTCGACCCACACACCCCCGACCTGTGGTCGTCTAAGGCGACGGCTCACTTTGTGTCCCGTGATTGGCGCCCTGTGCTCTTGGCTCTAATGGCATGATGTTTGGATGCACGTTGTTAAAGCTAGCAGTCAAACGCTTTACCCTCCACCTCCACCAGGGAGTACTCTGAAGAGGGTCTGTAACCAACTGATTGCGTGCACCCCGTCTCTCCTGCTTGACTGTGGCTCCGTGAGAGCAGCTGGAGAACGGTGACAGCACAGGCTACGTCACGGTGGGCGTGCGACTCCTGTATGATGTGGGCGAGATTGATAGTCCATCTGCATGATGGGGAGGGAAACGTTACCTATCTCGTAGGGCTGTTGTGAGGATCGCCTAAGACAGTGCCACGCAGCGCTTGATACACAGCCTGTGGTGATGGCCTAGTGCGCACGCGCACACACACACGCTTTTATTTATTAAAACAGCAGTGACAGTAGCTAGTGCCTGTACTGTGTTCACACATGCCTGGCGCTGGTCTGAGTCGTTTAAATATATGAACTCATTTAACCCTCTCAGTAGTCCTATGAAGTAGGAACTATTATTACCCCATTTAACAGATGGGGAAACTGAAGCACAGAAAGGTGAGGGAGCAGAATGGGACCCACGGACCACTGCACCTGAGGCCATCACCGAGGACAATAAGCCCACATTGTTCAGATGGTTTTCAGACACAGCAAGAGTCATCCTGCAGCAGATTAATTGGTCAGAGCTCACTCTCCCCAAGGATTGTGAAAGTTTGGATGGAGAAGTTAGGTTTTTAACTAAAGCAGGTGACAGCAGTGAATACTGGAGAGAAATACTCTTCTTACAAGGCCCTCATGGACTCTGGGAGTTCAGACGGGACCTTGGGGTCCGTGGGTCTAAGTCTCCTGTGAGCCAAGAATCCAGGGCACAGAATCGCTGTAGGCAAGTAAATAGAAAAGCTATTTCGGAGTCAGGATCTTTTGCCTCCAAAAACTATTGTGAATAACTGGGACTAGAGGAGAGTAAAATCTTAAAATCAAAGGCCAGTGTCATACCAAATACCACAAAGTTACATTGGATTAGACCCGACCTAAGTATTACAGAAGTGTGTTTCTCCTCCTGTTCTTGGACTCTGACATTTAGGGGATAATTTCTTGTCAGAAGTTTACCAATTTCTTGCTGGCAGTTTGCCATCTGGCCTCTTGTTTCCAAGACCCTGAGCTAGTTATGCTGGGGAGCTGCATAGAAGCCCCCCGAGTCTGCAGCACTGAGCCCCTCGCCACAGGGGGTCTCCTTGTTCTCGGGGGTCGGTCCAGGCCAGCTGCCATTTCGGATCCTGATTGGATCCCACCCATCCAGAATTTTTCACCAGATCTTTCTGATAAGGGAGACCCCTCAGGTAACATAGGGGCTCAATCACATTTTCCCATGGAATAGGGAAAAGAGAGAAGAGTTTTCCTGCACGAGGAGGCTGACGGCCGAGGTCTGACCGGCCTTTGAGGCCCTGCCCTGCGCGTGGGCCTCGTGTAACTGGCCCACCCGTGGGGATTCGTGCCAGGGCCTCCCCCACCAGCTCCGCCCGATGCCCGGTTCCCTGAGACCTTGCGTCGGGGGACCTCAGGACATGTGTCCACCCTTCCCTCCAGGGCCAGGACATCCTCGAGCGCAGCTCAGAGCTGATCCACTCCGGGGAGCTGACCAGGGTCACCCGGCAGGGCAAGAGCCAGCAGCGGACGTTCTTCCTGTTTGACCACCAGCTGGTGGCCTGCAAGAAGGACCTGCTGCGGAGGGACGTGCTCTACTACCGCGGCCGCACGGACATGGACGCCGTGGAACTCGTGGACCTGGAGGAGGGCCGCGACGGTGCCCGCACCGTCGGCGTCAGAAACGCCTTCAAGCTGGTCAGCAGGACGGGTGACGAGGCGCACCTGTTCTGTGCCAAGAAGCCTGAGGACAAGGCGCGGTGGCTGCAGGCCTGCAGGGACGAGCGCAGGCGGGTGCAGGAGGACCGGGCGATGGGTGAGCCCTGGGGTCTCGGCCCCTCCCCCGCCTCTCCCGGTTCACCCCCGGCGGGGAAAAGACCAGGGAACCGCAGGTCCTGATATTCCTAAACCTGCTTACGAGACCGACAGGGACAGGTGTGCCGTGGGTCCTATTGTTGGACCCATTTCACAGATGAGGAAACCGAGGCTGAAGGCACCCACCCACTCTTAGAAGGCGGGTTGTCACTCTTCACGTGTCCCGGTAGGGAGAGTGGTGATGTGGTCGTCCTGGTGATAATCCTCCTCCTTCTCCACTCTCTCCAACCCCTTATACTTACTTCCTGAAGGATTAAGGCTCTTTGCTTCGGGTTATGGAGCAGACCTCAGGGTTAATGTGGGTTCAGTGCAGGTTTTATTCTGAAATGTTTTCACTTGTTTTGAGTACATATCACATTTGTTTCTAAATCCAGGAATGGAAATTTCAGAAAATCAGAAGAAACTCGCCATGTTAAATGCTCAAAAGGCAGGACACGGAAAGTCAAAAGGTAAGTTTTGGAGAAGGTTTTTCATCTCCTTAGTGTGTGTGTGTCAGTACTGGAATTAAAATGGGGAGAAATGCCCGAAGCTGTTAGGTATGACCGACTCTTAAGTGAAGGAGAGAAATGTGGGTAAAACAAGATGATAGTTCAGAGCAGTGGACGGTTTAAAAACCAAATCTGCATTTGGTTCTGAACGTGTTTGACTTGGGGCCGAGGAGCTTCTGGACGCTTCTGGACGCTCCCGCCCTGCCCTCTGAGCCTTCCCCTGCGGAGGGAGGGATTATCCGTCCACAGGCCAGCCAGCCCAGGAGTCTGGGGCATGTGAGGAGGAAATCTCCAGCCCCAGACTGCTTGTCAGCTGAAGGCATGTCCTAGTTCAGATGAGAAAAAAGATGTAAAAGTTCACTGTGTCAAGCAAGGAGCGAAAGCAAAAGAAGATCCTCTGGCTTCTTTAGAGCCTGGATTCTCTACCCTGCGGGCACATTCCGAGGGAATGATGACCTGGGCAGCTCTTACAAAACACCAAGGCCCGGGACACGGACCCCAGAGTCCACACATGCATAGTACAGATACTCTAGCCCAACAGAAATGAAACAATAAGGATTCTTATTCCAAAACTACGTGTTGTATTTCTGCAAACTTTATTCATGTGAAATTTATCCCATTCGGTATTTTCCTACCCGAAAATGCAAAAACAAGGACCAGTTGAGCCCAGGACTGATGGGCTGAGAAGAATTTATTACCAGAACAGCATTTAGCAAAGCCCTGCTTCCTCTGCTCAAATGCAGAATTCCCTCCCGCCCCCCAACCACCCCCCCCACACCACACACACACACACACACACACACACACACACACACACACACACACAGTTAACGGATATCTTCAAGGCAGAAAATCTCATTTTAAGTATTTCTTGCATCTCCACTTTGGATGGCAGGTGACTGGTAAATATCAGTTTGCTGGGATTCACTAGTTCCCGTCCATATCTTCCAAGGGTCACTGGCTCAGCGGCCAGGCAGCTAGTTCGAAGGAGCACTCATGTTTCTGGGGGTCGCCTGTCCTGCACTTCCCATGAGTTCTCCCATGTCATCCTCTCTGCCGCCCTGGAAGAGGAGGAGAGCCTTACGGCAGGTCGGGGGCAGGGAGGGATTGTGGACGGAGGCCTCTCTTCTTCCCAAACTCCCACTCTCTCCTCTTTTCATGCTGACTTTCACAGTTAGCATGTGGTCTTGTAGCTCATTTAACACAACTTTCTGACCACCTGTGGGCAGGTTTTGTATGCCAGCTCCAAAGAAACAGCTTCGGTTAATTCGATGAGGTATCAGGGGCGCTACTCTAAGCACGTAACTTGTATTCACTCATTTAATTCTCGTAACAACCCAGTGGGCACCGTTACCCCGTCTTTAGACATTGGGAAACTGAGGCTCAGAGGCACCAAATACTTGCATCCCGTAAGTGGCGCGCAGTATGAACTCCGGGCTTTCACAGAAAGCACTTCACGGCTTCTCATCCCGCGCAGACGTCCTGCCGGTGACATTTACACAGTGGCCCTGGGTGTCTGTTTCCTTCCCGGTCACTTGGCTGTCACGGTACCGTCCTGGGAGGGTTTTAAGTGAGGATTCAGTGTGGTAGTCCGATCGGCACACAGGGTCTGAGTGTAAGTGTCAGGACGGCGTTCAGGGCCCCTTTGGGGGAGGTGACTGGAGGGTCGGCCTGGGGCGTGGGGACCGGCGCTTGCTTTTTCCCTGGGGGCTGCCGCCGGCGCTGAGTCCGTGGCCCTCTGCCCTCCCCACCCCTGCATCAGGCTACGGCGGAGGATGCCCTTCGGCCCCCCCGCTCCAGAGCCTGCGGCCGGTCCACCAGCGCCACGTCACCGTGCCCGCCAGCCTGCCGCAGCAGCAGGTGTTCGCGCTGGCGGAGCCCAAGAGGAAGCCGTCGCTGTTCTGGCACACCTTCAACAAGCTCACCCCCTTCAGGAAGTGACGCGGGGGGCCGGGGAGGGGGGCGCCGTGCCCCTCCTGGGCCCCATCCAAGGAGTCTACTCCGCACGGGGCATGGGGATCTGGTGCTGAAAACCTCCCCTGGGGACGCGGTGAGGAGACCTGGCCTCGCCGGCGGTCGCAGAGGCCCAGCTGCCTTCTCGGGAGGGAGGGGGGCATGACGCACAGCTCCAGTGTCACCTGGGCCGCTCCCCGCCGCCGTGAGCCTACCGAGGCGGCCGCCGCCGGGGAACCGGGGTGGGCTCTGGAGATGCTGGGCGGGGAGCCGGGAGCGTGGCCGAGGACGAGCTGCGGTCCAGGCCCCGGGCGGGGCTCCCCGAGGAGGAGGGGCAGGGCCACTTTGCCTTCGGTCTTGAAGGGGAGGGGAGCGCCGGGGTCAGGGGGTGGCGGGCGGTGACCGCAGCCCCGTCGGGGCCCTGGGGTCCCCTGGCGTCTTCCGCATTCACGCAGTCGCCAGATGGTGGGCGGGCCTCTCCCGCAGGCTCGTGCGCACGTGGTCCGGGGCCCGCGGTGCACAGAGACCCACGCGCTCCCAAGACGCCGTTGCTTTCGCGGGGCAGGGAGCCTGCTGTTGGCTTTGTACGCTTGTCCCCGCCCGCGTGCCACT
The DNA here is from genome assembly GCF_028023285.1 of Balaenoptera ricei. Lineage (NCBI taxonomy): Eukaryota > Metazoa > Chordata > Mammalia > Artiodactyla > Balaenopteridae > Balaenoptera > Balaenoptera ricei. The sequence continues at coordinate 3,017,010 of NC_082656.1, read as the reverse complement.
CCGCGAGCAGAAACCTGAGAAACTTCACGCACGTGCACTCCCAGTAGGAAAACCCATTTCCTGTAGTTTGATGACGAAGTGAACGTGCAGACCTCCCAGCTGAAACGTGTCCTTAAAAGAGCGTCCGCGTGCCTGTTCCTCCCTCTGCCTCCGTCCTCGCCGGTCAAGTGACAGTGACACGTACCTTCTTCCACTGAAAACCAGAGGCTCAAGGGTCCTGCTTCCTCCATGTTTGAAGCCGACTTTGTCCCACACCCCCGAGCAGTAGTGTCCGCCGTGCCATGATTAGCATGTCGACAGGTTTCTGAAGATCGGTTCCGTATGGAAGAGACCTCACGAAATAGACCCAGACTCAGAGACAGCAGCCTTCTCTAGCGAAGGCCATGCGGCAGACGCCGGTCAGCGGCAACCTCCTTGCCTTTTCTAGATGGTAAATTCTGATGAAAACGGCTTTTAAACGTGCCGGGAGGAAACAGGCTCTGCCAGAGCGACACCTTTCCATTGACCTCATGCACCGGGCGGGGGTCCTGTTACATGTCTTGTGGCTTTCTACTCGGGAATCTCTTTTTGGTGTTGAAACCTCGAAAGTTATCTTTTCTACCCAGTTCCTGCTTGAGAATAAACACACCTGTACGGTCCTAACAGAGGGGACACCTGAGACTCCAGGTGTGCCCCCCTCCTCCTCACACCCAGAGCTGTTCCCGGGGGGCGGGGGGGACCCAGGCGGTTCTGCCTCTGGGGACCTCGGGGCGCAGGTCCCAGCACGGAAGCCGCTTCTGTGAGGAAGCTTCTCGGGAGGTGCCGTGGGTCCGCGTGCTCGTGTGTGTGTGTGTGTGTGTGTGTGTGTGTGTGTGTTTCCTTTCCGAATAGGCTTCTCAGTTTTCGTTGCATTTATATAACTGACCTTTTTACTAACAAGATATAATGATAAATTTTGAAGACTATGCTTAATATGCTTTTCGTGGGCCGCCTCAGCAAACATTGTCGGGCCTCTGTGCTAAACAGAGTTGTTTGTATATATGGCAGTTGTGAACAGTTGGGTTGCTTTTTTTTTTTTTTTTTTTTAATAGAATTACTTTGAGGAAGTAAAGAGAATCAGTTGCTCATGTTATATTTCCAGTGAGGACTCACCCCCAGTGCAGAAGCACCCAGAGGGCCCCTGTCTCCCCCCATCTCCCCATCTCCCCCCATCTCCCCCGTCTCCCCCATCTCCCCCATCTCCCCCCTTCTACCCCGTCTCCCCCCGTCTCCCCATCTCCCCATCTCCCCCCATCTACCCCATCTCCCCCCGTCTCCCCCCGTCTCCCCATCTCCCCCGTCTCCCCATCTCCCCCATCTCCCCCATCTCCCCCATCTCCCCATCTCCCCCCATCTCCCCCATCTCCCCATTTCCCCCCATCTCCCCCCATCTCCCCATCTCCCCATCTCCCCATCTCCCTCCATCTCCCTCCATCTCCCCCGTTGTCCGGAGCACAGGGACAAAGGGCTGGACGTGCTGTCGGCAGCCCTGGTCTGTCTCTCGGCCGAGCCCTGACTCCTGGCTCCCCTCCTCCCCTCAAGCTTCCCAACAGAGGGACAGGAAGCACGGACACCAGGGCACGTGGTGACAGTCCCTTGGTCAGATGTCCATCCTAGGTGGCTCCTGCTTGGATTTCCAGGTGATTTGAAAACTGCTAAAGTGCGTTTAAAAGGATAGAACGTCCTTTGTCCTCTTTAAATTTGTGTGTCTAGCTTGGGTTTATTAGCAAATGCCTGCGTTCTCTACAGAATAGATGGCTCTGTGTTCTGTTTTTACATTTGCCGAACTTCCTTCTTGATTTCTCACATGTTCCACTTGGAGAGAAAAAGAGAAAAAACGAAAAGCCCCCTGTACAGGTTGTGTATGAATTTCACTGGGAATCTCGCTTTCTCTGTCTGTCTTTTTCTCTTTTTAACACTACACTGCGTGATATCGGTGGACCGCCCCCCTGCCCCCCCCCCAAAAAAAGATGGCATAACATTTTGATGAATTTCACTTACTCTATCATGTTTCAGAGTTTGCCAACTCTGTTGAAAGACCTTTGAAATGGCCTCAGGTCCAAAGCAGCCTTCTCGGTTTTTGATGATGCCTAACATGTATAACAACCTTGCAGTAGATTGTAAGCAATCGTACAACAGAATACCTGTGAAGTCCTGGAGAAATGGCATTCTTTGTCTTTGGCCTGCAAACTGGAAGAAGAGTGGCAGGGATTTGCCAGGGCTTTCTTGGGACACCTTCTGTGTCTCTTGCTCTCGGTACATCTGATCTCTTCCCACCCCCCTGCCGTAGACCTGATTTTGTAGCTGAAAACATTTCACCCCCATCTCCACGTTCCTTCTGAATATCGTCGTGCCTTTTTATTCATAATACAAAGACTGAGCTCCATGCCTGTTCAGAAAATCCCCTCAATCCTACATTGCTGTTGTCTAGGCACAGAGCAAAAGTGCATTTAATTCAAAACCTGTTTCACAATAGAAATCTTTTGTAAAAGCCATGCGCCAGCATTTTATCGGTTGGGAATCTCTACAGGCCCCGACCGCTGATTCTCCTCAGTGCAGATCAACTTAGTTACCAAGCCAGAATAGAAAAAACCCGGCCACCTGAGTTAGGGAAGAAATCGCGGTGTAATATTTTGTTGAGGAGAGGAGAAACAGACATGTCCCTCACAGTTCAGTGCCAACGAGAGTGGATAAATGTGGCTCACAGGCCAGGGATGCCGGACACACATCGAGAAGGCCAAACTGCCCCAAAGCAGTTGTCCCCGTAACAAGCTTGGCCCGCAAGTTGTTCTCCCTGTTAAAATTTCACCTGGCTGACGCTGCTCTTCTCAGGATGGGTGCAACGAAGGTGGAGTCCAAAGGATTCTGAAAATAATAAGTAGAAACTGTGTGATCTTGGAAAAAAACCAAACCCAGGAGCATAAATATCGGATGCAAATTTAGTAACCACAAACTTAACATTACTGTCTTTAGTTGTTTATTAGGTATCTGACACTTGAATTTAGAAAATACTGTAACTGATTCTGCAATTTAACAGTTGGTCTCTTTTTGTAAATATTAGCATCCACGGTGTTTGACTTACCTACTTCACAAGGCTTTTGGTGACCTGTTCCTTCAATTCTAACTCACCAGCATCAAGGTGATGTTATCTGTATAGGTCAAGTGACAGCTTCCAGACGAAGTGGCGGCTGTTGACAGCTGAATTGTGTTGTACAAGATCGCTGTAACTTGATATGTATTTTCTCTGAAGTTTTTGTAAAAAAAAAAAAAATATTTACAATGTTATTTGAATGATTTCTTGTAAATGCTGTGAATCTATATTTGTTGTTTTGTATCTGTATATTAAAGTTAATTTGCCAAACTGGCTCTAGTAATGCATTGGAGTGTGTGTGTGTGTGTGTGTGTGTGTGTGTGTGTGTAACATATTTTAAATGGAGAGTGAGTGCTAGGAGGGTTTCTGGAATTTGCAGCTCCTTCCCTGCCTGGACACTGACAGATTTCTTTTCAGCAAAAAATCATCCATGAATGAACTGATGAAAACTGCTGGGGTGAGTGCGGGAGAAGGAAGGCTCTGAGGGGAACAGAGAGGGGCCACTCGACTTGAAAGAAGCCACCAAATATCGGAATGAGACGGGCAAAGCCAAAGCTGGAGTGAGAAGCACAGCTCTGGCTCCCAGGGGTTCCAGATCCGCAGGTGGCCCGGCTCACTTAGCCTTGGTGAGTGGGCTGGATAAGAATTTCCTTCCCTAATTAACGGCTCAGCAAAGTTAAGCAAGTAGCCCATTGTTGCTGTGACGTCATCAGGAAAGCGTTGCCGCAGAGGTCACCCAGCGCCCCTGCTCGGTTTGTTTCCTCGTTCGGCCTTGCTCCCCTCCTTGGGCTGGACTGAAGGGGCTTTGCTTGGGGGCCGGGGCTGTGGAAGCACTGGAACCTAACACCCCCTCGGAGGGCAGTGCCCGCAGCCCAGGAGGGCACCCCGTGGAGGGAGGAGAGGGCTGGGGGTAGGGCCGTTCTCGGAGGGGTTCTGGGGAGACGGCCCAGCACAGGAGCCGCCCTCCCACCGGGCACCAGACAGACGGTGAACCAGGCGATCCTCTCCTCCCATGGGGCGTGTGCTCCAGGGCGACAAGCACGTAGGGCATCACTGGAACGCAGCGTGCATTGTAAGCATTTGAGTTCTAGAAGGGCTTCAGGGATGGGGGCCTTTCCTGGGGGGTTGGGGCAGGAGGCAGGGCCCACGCAGACCCCCGAGGGGGAGCCCCGAGCAGCCCTGGGTGAGCTGCTGGGATCCAAGTGCGATGGGAGTTGAGACACCAGTGGTGGAAGGTCCATCTCAGGGCTGCGGGCCGGGGCGCTGGGTTGCACCGGGCGGAGTCTAGGCGAGGAGAGCTGCTCCAGGGGCAGAGAAAGGGCGGACTTAAAACCAGAGGCAGGGGGATGACTGGCGAGACAGAATCCAGCAAAGAGACAACGAGAAAGGAGAGAAGGTCGCTGTCAGGATGCTCGGCGAGGATGCAGGTCCCCGTCATCACCTGGGTGGCTGCTGTCAGGATGCTCGGCGAGGATGCAGGTCCCCGTCATCACCTGGGTGGCTGCTGTCAGGATGCTCGGCGAGGATGCAGGTCCCCGTCATCACCTGGGTGGCTGCTGTCAGGATGCTCGGCGAGGATGCAGGTCCCCGTCATCACCTGGGTGGCTGCCCGCTTCTGCCCTGGGTGTTGGGCGCTGCTGCCATAATCGGATACAGGAAGGGATGGCGTGGAGGGTGGGTCTGAGACTGTCTGGACCACCCGGTGGAAGCACGGGGTGGGGTGCAGATGGGGGAGGGCTGAGCAGAGAGCAGGCAGCTGGGGGTGAAGATGCACCTGGGGCCCCAGCCTCAGCCCTGAGCGAGGCAGAGAAGGGGGAAGGGGCCCGGGGTGGGGAAGGGGACAGGAGGGCAGAGGGAAGAGACTGTCCGCAGGGCCGAATGCTGCCCACACGCCTGCCCCTGAGAAAGGACCCAGGTGTCCGGGCGGAGTTAGGGGTCAAGAGGCCAGGTCCTTAACCTGTGACGTAATTAAACCCCGCCACTGCCCTGTGACGGTGGTACTGTTTTGCCTGGCATACAGAGAAGGAAACTGAGGCACAGTGAGGGTAGGGGGTTTACCTCTGTTCAGGGGGGACTCGCCCTGCACCCCACTCTCCCTGGGGCCTCTGCATTCCAGCTTGGCTCTCAGAGTTGGTTCTGTGAGAAACAGCATTGGGTGCATTTGTTCTCTCGATGCTATTTTTAAGTCAGAAATCAATGTTAATAGACACTGGTGGGAAAAGATAAGAATCAGTGATCACATGGGATTGAAAAAATAGTTTCACCATGTTTTTCTTAGTGCCGTGTGTGTGTGTGTGTGTGTGTGTGTGTGTGTGCGTGTGTGTGTGTGAGAAGAGAACAGGCATTAAACTCTTAGGCACACGAATGCCTACACTAAAAGGAACTACACAGAGTCAGAGAGATCTAGTTAAGTGATGTCAGTTCTAAGGGTCTGGGATCCGATCGAGGCCTGACAGCATCGTCTTCAGTTTGGTCCTATTAGCTCGTGATTGATCGCGGAGAGGAAGCAAAGGCACAAACGTCACTCTAAGGGAAAGGGCCTGCCATGGGGACTTCTCCCTCCAGACCCACCTGGAAGCTGCCGCACCTTCTCTCGCTACCTAGAGTCTGTCATACAGAGTGAAGTAAGTCGGAAAGAGAAAAACAAATGCCGTATGCTAACGCATATATATGGAGTCTTAAAAAGAAAAGGTTCTGATGAACCTAGGGGCAGGACAGGAATAAAGACGCAGACGTAGAGAATGGACTTGAGGACACGGGGAGGGGGAAGGGTAAGCTGGGACAAAGTGAGAGAGTGGCATGGACATACATACACTACCAAATGTAAAATAGTCAGCTAGTGGGAAGCAGCCGCATAGCACAGGGAGATCAGCTCGGTGCTTTGTGACCACCTAGAGGGGTGGGATAGGGAGGGTGGGAGGGAGACGCAAGAGGGAGGAGATGTGGGGATGTATGTATACGTATAGCTGATTCACTTTGTTATACAGCAGAAACTAACACACCATTGTAATGCAATTATACTCCAATAAAGTTGTTTAAAAAATAATAATTATAATAAAATAAATCGAAAAATAAAAAGGACGGAAAGAAGGAGCTAAATTGGCCGAACTAAGTGGTGTTGCTGGAAGATGCCCCTGGCTCAAGTGTTGCCTCAACTTTTGAAGTTCTTCCAAGACACCTTGTGCTTACTTGTTCCCTCCCCTTCCTGCTGTTTTGCAGATCTATCCACTAGGGAATTGCGTGGCAGGAAGGTGTGATTTTATTTAGTTTGCTCCTGATTCCTTGTTTGCATAGCACCTGGGTGCCGCCTGCAGCCCTGGGGTTCAGGTAAGAGCCTTAGGAAACAATTTCTTTAAATTCAATTTAAGGCATCAGAGTCCTAAAGCGGCTCTTGTATTACTGGTGTGTGATAATCCTGCTTAAGTAGGTAGCTGTCTACAGGGCTTTGGGTAGTAAAGGGGTTAAGCCAGTTCCGAAATACATTCTTAAGAGGCTAAACAGGAGACAGAAGCAGATTTTAAAGTTCTACTAGAACTCTGCAAACTGGCTGCGAGGAGGGCTGAAACCATAGAATAAATCATGAGAATTAGCAGACCTTTGTAGAGAGCTTTCTAGAGAAGCCCATGGATTATTTTGCACAAATGTTAACGTGTACCTTTTTATATTCATGGCAATACTAACTTACCCAGTGTAGTTTAAAACAAGGCCTTCAACATATGTTGAAGAAGAAATACATATGTACAAAGTATAGAGAAAGTGGAATAAAATGTATTCAATGAAGGCAATTTGGAGATTTAGGTTCTTGGACTGTCACGTCTGGGAGGGATGCTGGGTTCACTCATCCCTTTCATTTTTTGCAACCTTTAAAGGCTAGAGGTTTGGAGACCCAGTAAAGATTGCTCAGCTGGGTTCTGGCAGGTCTTTATTAAATCTTCATATTTGGGCAAGTAAGAATCTTGAATAGTAGAAACCTTTAATCTTGGCCGTGAATTAGGGACAACATGTCCTTGGAGAAAATTAATCAGGAGGGGCCCTGAGTAACGTTTCAGAAAGAAATTCAGCAGTGAAGGAGAATGTAGATCAAGCATAGGAGAAACAACCCAGAAATAAGAAGTAAGAACCTATTTTATTTGGGTCTAACAAACAGCAACTCCACAGCCGTTTGCGGTCTGTATCCCTCTGCCCCTAACCATTTCCGTATGTCAGGTTTGTGGGGTCACAGGGGCTTCCCAGGGTCCCTCCTTCCCCCCGACTTGACATTCAACAGAAGGACTGTGTCCATTCTCTTTGCGTTCACACCGACTGTATTGCTCTGTCTAAGGCGGGGCCTGCTGTGGGATTTTTAATGTATCACCTGAAGGGATTTTGACCCAGTGGGTCCTCAGCAACTTTGTTGGGCTGAGTGACTAGAGATGTCGAACCCGCCTCACTTTGGATGAGCACCCACACCTTTGACAGCTGAAGCCTTGCATTCATCAAAACTTAGGCTTAGCTCCAGGAGGGAACCTAGATAACGGGCTTGGGCAAGTTAGCAGCACGTGTATTTCTCTCTCACGTCAAAGATGGGCTGGGAGGGCAGGCCTGGTCTGTGCTGTCATCAGAGACCAGGATCTCTCTGTCCCCGAAGTGTTGCCCTCCAGTTTGTGAGGAAGGGCTCACCCCCTTCCCGTGAAGGTCCTGGTCCATAAGGTGCACGTGTCACTTTTACCCACTTCCCACCGGCCAAAATCTAGTCTCACGGTGATACCTGGGCTGTGAGGGTGGCTGGGAAATGAGTCTATTGCGGGCAGCCACGTGCCAACTAACATTTCTGTTACCATTGATGATGGTGAGCAGGGGCGTTGGAGAGACTAGCGACCTCTACCAAGAGCACTGACAAGGACTGGATTCAACATCCAGCCACCTCCCTGGTGATGATTTGCATGTGGTTGGAACCAGGATAATATTTATTCATTTATTCTTTATTCTTTGTCATTCATTCCTTCAACCACTCAACAAATATTTGACTGTGAGTGCTGAAGATAAGAAAGTAGGAAGATGCAGTTGCTGTCTTCATCACCTATAAGTGATGCTAGTCTAGGTGCTGCGTGGAGAAGGGGCGGGGCGGGGGGGGCAGTGCTCCAGAGAAGACAAGAGGGAGGGTGGAAGCGGGGGAGGGCAAGGTGGGAGACAGACGGGGTCCCAGCTCCAGTGCGTTCTGGAGAAACACCAGAAGTAGGAATTAAACACTGACACCGAGGAGCCAGCCAGAGGCTTTGTGAGAAACGCAAATGTAACTTTTTATTTTGAAAAATAACACACGAATGTAATTTCTACTCTATTCCTTGTGCAAACCGTCACGTCCTTCTTCTAAAAATTTTTTTCTTTAGAGATGGTGCCACAGCTTATCTCACTGCTTCTTTGGGAGCAAAGCGCGTTCCTTTTATTCATGATCCTTTGTTGAAGTTTGTCTACCTGCCGGGCCAGGGGTGATACATCTCCGCCCGTGTCAAGTGTGCAGAACCAGGGAAAGAATCACAGAAGGATGGATGTTTGCTTTTATCTCAGCTCTCCTCTGGCTGGAGAGCAAAATGGAGTCTATCCCAATTTGACACCTATATGAGCTCCTGATCTTTTTTATTACTGGAATAATTGTAACACATTTTGAAAAAATTAAAAGGGAAAAATATAAACCCCCTACAGAGGTTGGTCTGTGCAATTTAGATTTGACTATGACCAGTCACTTCTGAGTTAAACAGAGGAGGAAGGTGTAGATTATTTATGGAATTTGGCTCTAAGAAAACTCAAGTCAATTTCCTGAAATGGCGTAAGTTTGATTTTAAAGGGAAACATCTGCCTTTCCGTCCCAAAATACTTTATTTGCATCAAACTGCACCCTAAGACACATAGAGGCTTCCATACGATGGCGATGTGATCCTTTGGATGACAGTCTAGCTGGGTTTTAAAAATGTATATGTAGAAATAGTTTTATAGACACTGTAACAAAGCATTTTTAAAAAAGAAAAGCTCCCGTAACCTCACCATTCCAAAGCAACCATGTGCATCTGGATATATTTGCTTCTAGTTTTTGTTACTATGCATATAGGCACACGTTGCTTTATTGCGCTTCACAGACAGTGCATTTTGTCACAAACTAAACATTTGTGGCAACCCTACATTGAGCATTTGCTCACTTCGTCTCTCTGTGTTCCATTTGGGTAATTCTCGCAATATTTCAAACTTTTTCATCACCATTACATTTGTTCTGATGATCTGCGATCTTTGATGTTACTACTGCCACTTGCTAAAGGCTCAGATGATGGTTAGCATTTTTCAGCAATAAAGTATTTTTAAAATTAAGGTATGTAAATTGTTTTTCAACATGAGGCTATGCACACTTAATAGACTACAGCATAGTATAAACATAACTTTTATATGCCCTGGAAACCAAGAAATTTGTGTGACTCAATTTGTTTCTGATCTTCACCTTATTGCAGTGGTTCTGGAACCAACTTTTCTACTCTCTGTCTCTGAATTTGACTGTTCTCAGCACCTCACGTAAGTGGAATCACACAGCGTTTGTCCACTTGTGACTGGCCTAGTTCACCGAGCACAGTGTCTTTAAGGTTCATCCAGGTTGTAGCCTGTGTCAGAATTTCCCTCCTTTTTGAGGCTGAATCACATCCATCATGTGGATGGACCACATTTTGTTTATCCATTCATGCATCAATGGACACATCGGTTGTTTCCACCTTTTAGCGATTGTGGACAGCATTACTGCTGTGAACATGGGTGTAGAAATATCTGCGGGAGTCCCTGCCCTCAGTTCTTTTGCGTGTATACCCAGAAGTGGGATTGCTGGAGCAAATGCTGATTCCATGTTTGCTTTACTGTTCAAAATGTGCTTTCATGCACAACGTGCTCACATTTGGTTTTTACAGCAGCCCTGTGAGGGAAGCATTAATCTCTTCTCTGGCTGCAAAAAGGCGTTTGCCCAAAGGGAAACAGTCAGCTGGAGTTTCTGTGCCCAAAGCAAAACAGTCAGTGGGGCTTTCCTGGCTTGGAACGTGGCTCTCTCCTGGATCGCCCACCACTGGAGTCTCCCCAGTCACACGTGTCCTTCCAAGGACAGTGTCCTTCGACTGTGAGCGGCCAGTCTGCTCCCAGCTGCCACCCTGACCCGCCCTGACCGCGCTGTCCAAGCTTGACCGCCGCAAGGAGCAGAGGCTTTGTCCGTGGCCCCGGCGACGAGAGTTTCTCCCTTCAGTCTGTTTCCCTCTTTCCGTTCAGCTCTGTCATCTGAGCCATGAGGATCTGGTGGCTCCTGTTCGTCTCCGGAGTCTGCGCAGGGATGGTGAACTCACAGGACACCTGCAGGCAGGGCCACCCTGGCGTCCCCGGGAACCCGGGTCACAATGGATTGCCCGGGAGAGATGGTCGAGATGGAGCAAAGGGCGACAAGGGGGACGCAGGTACCCACCACGTGTGCCTGCAGCTGCCCTCCGCTCATCCCCCTTCCTTTCACCTCATTCATTCATTCATCGCCTGTGTGCTCACCCCTCTCCATCCATCCATCCATCGATCCATCCATCCATTGCCCAGAAGACACTGATGGAGAGCCTGCTCCGGCCACATTCAGGCTGGGTGTGGGGTACAGGGCAGCACGAGCCATGAGGACCCCTGTCCTCGTGGGCTTTCCCGTTGAGTAGGGCTGCCTCTCTGCTGGCCACCATCTCCGATACTACAGGACCGTTTTCAGGAGCTTGTGATGTCATAGATCTTTCTGCCTCAGGCGACAGGTATGAGGGATCTTTGGCACCGGGTCCTGGAGAGACATCCGACGGCTAGGTCTCTGGCAGAGAGCACGGAGCACGGTGCAGGCCTTGCCGTGAGGCCGGCGGTGCAGAACGCCAGAGAACAGGAAAGGTCCTGGAGCCACACAGCCGCTCCTTGGGTATCTGTGCTGTGTCCCGGGACCTGCCCCATGGTTTGGGGGCTTGGGGACAGGATCCGGCCTCTGGGAGGGACAGTCCCAAAAGCCAGGATGTGTGAGTGGTTTCCATGACAACAACCTGTAGGCTTGATTTCTGAATGGGGTTCTTGAGCCCTGGTCTGACCATAGGGCCATACACCTAAGATGTAAACAGAGGACCCATCTGGGTGCAGGAAGAAAACATCGAAACTTCTAGTGACATCTTAAAAGATAAATTTAGGTGAAGAAAAAATTGAGCTTTTAAAACGTTGGCTATATGAATCCATGTGAATGGCCTCACTTGGTCGGTTTGCAGATACACACGTGTCATTTGAGGCGTGGACCATGTCCCATGGGAAGAGTGGCAGCCCACAGTGTGAGCAGGCTGGCCGGGACCCTCCCGCGTTCACTGACCTTCAGCGTGTTGGGATGTTTTGCACTAAGTGTGCCTGGACCAGGGGGTTCTCAGATTATGCTGTTGAACTATCACAAAGAGATGGGTGCTGAAAATACTACCGCAAAAAAACTGATGGTTGAAGGTGAACTTGATAATGCAAGCAGTAAAGAATCCTGAGAAGGGCAGAGCTGCCATTTCTGTTCTTAATGTGAATTCTTCAAATGTGCATTAGAAGGAAAAAATAATGATGAACGTCAGTCAGATCTGTCAAGACGTCTGACCCCCCAACCTGGAAATTATTATAACTGTGGGCAGGTGAATTTACATTTACATTCATTGAGATGCCCTTGTCCTGACTGTGGATGTCCCAAGGGTATCACAGACTCACAGGAAGACGCACACCAATTAAGTAAGGCATTTCAGGACTCGTGAGAAGCGTGAACACAAGCCGCTGTCATTTTTCTCAGTACGTCGTATGAAAGCTTCACCAAACTTAATGATAAACATTTAGAAGCCTCTTTTGATATTTCTTAATCATACCAGGGAATTAGATATTCCTCTGGCAATATTAAAACGGCATAATACACAGAAAGCAATTTCAGGATGGACTGAAATTAATGCTTTGCCAGCAAATGCTGTTAGAATATGGATTTTGAAAAAGCCTTTAAGATTTGGAGAAACAAGAATTACTCAGTGTGGGAAGTCTGCTGTACAGATGTGTGACATTCCAGGTGTTTGTAGGCGTTTCCCTGCTCAGGGCGTTTGTGGTCTAGCGTTTACTGCGTGGGCTGGATGGGGCAGAGGGTCACCAGGGGCAGTGTCCCTTCTCACCAAGCCCCGCCCTGCGCTCGGCGCTGGGCTCTCCTACCGGATAACACCTCCAGTAAGTCCACGCCGCTTTGGGGCATTAGGCCCGTCTCATTTCTGGGGAGTGAAAGGCCCTGTCCAAGTGAATGGCAAACCTTCCATCTTATTGAAATCCATCCCTTATCCTCTCGCTGGGACCACGTGTGTACATGTATGTGTACATGTGCGTACACGTGTGTGCGTGTGCCCGCACATGCACACAGGATACCCTGTGTCTTCGAGATCCCTCCCCCCCGCCCCTCCTCACTGCGAGGACCGCCTCGGACCCACCAGCGGGCTGGGCCGGGAGAAGAGGCGCAGGAAGGCATCGCTCAGATGATGCTGTCAGAACCTGGCTCCGCGGCCCTCCGAGCGTGACGGCCCGATGCTGGCCTTTCTCCTGGGCGGCTCTCTGTGGGCCTCCTGTATCATCCCTCGGAGTGGACGATGCACTCGCTGCCTGCACCCCCGGGGCTGGGGCACGTGCTCTCCGCGGCCGCAGTTTTCTCACCCGGCTCGGCGGAGGCGCCCGCCGCCCAGG